>NW_004955451.1:16771071-16777974 GCF_000276665.1 Chinchilla lanigera | reverse complement strand
GCAGCGGGCTCCTCGGCCGCCTCGGAGAACGCGACCGCCCCCGGCCCGGCCTCGGCCACCGCCCCTACCGGGGCCCAGCGCACCGCCTCGCACGGCGGCGGCGACTCCTCTTCTTCCTCCTCTGCGTCCTTCGCCTTGGACCCAGCGGTCGCCGCCGCCGCTGTCACTGTCTCCGCGGCAGCTCGCACGGCAGCCATCTTCCCGGAAGCGCCGCCGCACCCCTCGCTGCCATGGCAACAGCGGGCGGCCCGGAAGCCTGGGCGGGACTTCCGGGGTGACGTCCGGAGGGGGCGAGTCCGCCGAGCCTACGTTCTGGCCAATCGTCTGTGGTTGCGCGGCTGCTGTGAATTGGGCTCGGAGACTCAGCCCTGGAGAAGCCGCGCAGGAGGCCGGGGGGACTCGTTCCCTCGCCCCCGAGGAATCCGGAGCCCACGGGCGCTGCAGCTGCCGGGCCGAGCCCCCCCGGCCCCCTCCTCGTGCAGATCCTGGGCTGCCGCGCCTCGTCCCTCCCTAGCGCCCCTTCTCCCAGCCATATAAGGAGCGCCGGCTGCCGGGGGCGGCCCGAGGATCTAAAGATAGCGGCCAGGCCTGGGCTGCAGACGCCGCCGGCCCGCCGAGCACCATGGCACGGTGAGAGGTTCGGGGACCCCCCCGCCTGCGCCTGCGCCAGGTCTTCTGCCAGCTGCAGGCGCCGTGGGACCCCTGGAGACCTGGGCTCTGTGACCGGGCCGAGGGCGGCGAGACCTGAATGCCCCCCGACTTCCTGCCCCGCCCCCCAGCCTGGCGCCTTGGGTCCCCCCGCTCCCCGCGAGCACCGCCCCTGGCGCGCCCTCCCTTCCCCGCCGAGCGCCGCCAACGCCCCGCGTGGCCCCTCCTCAGGCAGCACGCCCGGACCCTGTGGTACGACCGGCCCAAGTACGTGTTCATGGAGTTCTGCGTGGAGGACAGCGCGGACGTGCGCGTGTTCCTTGAGGACCACCGCGTGGTGTTCAGGTAGCGCCTGCCCGCGAGGCCGGCTCCCCACGCCCCTGTCCCAGCGCCCGCCGCAGCCTCCACCTCGCCGGGGCTTCGTTGCCTCCGCAGCTGCAAGAACGGCGACGGGGTGGAGCTGTACAACGAGATCGAGTTCTACGCCAAGGTGAACTCCAAGGTGAGGGCTGCGCGCGGGCTGCCCGGGGCTCCGGAGGTCACCGGGAACCCGAATGCTGAGCGCGACGCTCTGTCCGCAGGACTCCCAGGATAAGCGCTCTGGCCGCTCCGTGACGTGCTTTGTGAGGAAGTGGAAGGAGAAGGTGGCCTGGCCGCGGCTCACCAAGGAAGACATCAAGGTGAGGGTGGGCATGGGCTGGGCCTTCTCGATCTTGCGCAGGTGCAGCTGCCTGAGTCACAGCGGGGAAGGCTCTGCCTCCGTTCCGCCCAGTATCAGTACCTCACTACCTCCTACCTATTTGAGCTCCTTGTATTGTTATTTTCTGGTACAGGGGTTTGAACTAAGAGTCTTCACACTGAGCTGCATCCCATCCCTTACTTTTTGAGACAGGGTCTCACTGAGTTATTAAGTTGCCCAGGCTGGGCTGCAACTTGTTTTTTGCTTTTTTTTGTTTTTTTGTTTTTCTTCCGGTACCAGGAATCGAACTCACGACCTTGCACTTGCCAGGCAGGCGCTTTGCCGCTGAGCTAAATCCCCAGCCTCTGGGCTGGAACTTGTGATCCTCCTGCCTCAGCCTCCCAGAATTGCCACACACCCAATATGGCCTCCTAAATATTCCTGAATGCATTTCTTTATTTCTTTCTGACTCACACGTCATCCACCTGGGCTTGTTGGGAGGTTTGTTGCATATTTTCGGCCCCACACTTTAACCCTCTTCTGCATCGTCTTTCCTTGTCTAAAACACCCTGATCCCTTCCTTCACTCTTAACTAAGACGCCCTAGTGGCTGCTTCTCCTGTTGTGGAAAGTGCGCCACCTGCTGGTCGAATCTGGCTTTCACATTCCGTTGAGCCGGCTTTACAGTGAAAATTCTTTTGATTGGTTACAGTTTTTGACTCAGGCTGGCACTTAAAAATGTGGATATCCGGGGCTGGAGATTTAGCTCAGTGGCACAGCGGCTGCCTGGCAAGCGTGAGGTCAGGAGTTCGATTCCCAGTACCGGAAAAAAAACAAAACACAAAACAAAACAAAAGTGTGGATATTTGCCTGTAATCCCAACTGCTCAGGAGGCTGAGGCAGGGGAACACAAATTCAACCTGGGCAACTTAGTGAGACCTTGTCTCAAAAGATAAAAAGGCCTGGGGTGTAGGTCAGTGTCAGAGTGCATGCTTGAGGCCATGGGGTTAGTCCTCAGTTCTGCAAAAAAAAAAAAAAAAAATGGAGTTTCATCCACAAACAGATTCTTAGGAGTCTTTGAAAGACTGGGGAGGGTCTGGCCACCCCGGCATAAATCCCCAGCACCTGGATAGAGGCTTTAGCCGGGGGCGCCTCTGGCTCAGCTGACTCTTTGTCCTTGCTGCCCCATTGCTGGGCGCTGACCCCGAGGCCTCCGCCTGCTGGGCCAGTGCACAACACTGACGCCCGGCCTGCGGCTCACAGCTCATCCCTCCTGCGGGGCTCCTGGCGGCTGGGGGTTCCGTTGTCTCTCTGCTCCTGGAGGCTCTTTCCAGACCCCACTTTCCGCCCCTGCACCTGGTGCCTGGTGCTTCCTGACGTCTGTGTGGCCGGAGCTGGGGTTAGGGGCAGAGGGCCCCGAGGCCCCTCCCCACGTCCTCTTCCGAGCCTCCCTGCCTGGGATTCTGCTTCCTCTGCAGCCGGTGTGGCTGTCCGTGGACTACGACAACTGGAGAGACTGGGAAGGGGACGAGGAGGCGGAGCTGGCGCAGGTGGAGCACTACGCGGAGGTGAGCTGCGCTGAGCCCTCAAGGTGCCCGGTGTCGTCCAGATGCGTTTTCTGCTCCCTGGGCAGACTGCTCGTTGGTGCCCATACTCTGCGTGTTCTGTAGAACTTTTTTTGTTTGTTTTTGTAGTTCAGGCTGGCCTTGAACTCGTGGCAACCCTCCTGCCTCAGCGTCCCAAGTGCTGGGATGACAGGCGTGCGCCCCGTGCCTGCCTCTGCCCTTTCTTGTGACCTTTCTCTCTCCCGCTAGCTTTTGCAGAAGGTCAGCACCAAGGGACCGCCCCCCGCCATGGATGACTTGGATGTAAGTAGTGCAGTCCTTAACCCTGCAGGCTCCTGTCTGCCCTTCCAGGGATCCACTAGGCCTCGGCTGAGGCTCCATGGTAGAGCACTGGCTTTGGCTGGGCGAGGTCCTGGGTTCTAGCCCTGCAGAAGCTACGCAGAATGAATCTGACAAGTGCTGTAGAAAGCTCCTGTCCCAGCCCCTAGCACCCAGTGGTTCTCAGTCCACGTTAACAAATTTGGATTTGACACAGGTGAGTGCTCTTCGCCAGGCTTTAGGGTACCCCAGTGAGCCCTCCTGTGGAGGTGCACGCCTGTAATCCCAGCACCTGGGAAGCTGAGGCAGGAAGATCTCCATGAAGTTGAGACCAGCCTGGACCACATAATGAGATCCTGTCTTGAAAAACAAAAACAAAACAAGACAAAAGAAAAAAAACCCCAGGAAGACCCCCTTCCTCCCTCCCTCTTCCCCTCCTCCTCCCTCAGAGCCGCTGGCCTGGCCCGACCTCTTTAGCGTGCAAGCTCTGGAATCCCAGACCCAAGGGTGAGGGCACAGGAGCAAGCCAGCGACTTGTTTTATTGTCCACGGTTCAAATCCTTGGCTGTTTGCTCCCCACGGTGCACTTTAGAAAGCCACGCTAGAGGCAGGTGGGTGGGGATGGCATCTGGTAGGCGCTGCAGGTGCTGCGTCCCCGCCCCGCCCCCCAGGATGACTCGGATGGCACCGACGTGGCCAGCGGCGGACCCTGAGTGCGCAGCGCCGGAAGGAGGCTGCGGTGGCTCTGCTGCCGGGGAGCCTCGCCTGACTGTGCCTGCTGCGCGCGGCGCTCCGAGGTGCTCCGGCGCTTCTCGGGAACGCTTCTCGGGAACGCTTCTGCAGAGCTCCCTTTGCTTCCTGGGGGTTTTCTTCCCAGACTCTGGCCTGGATGCCGCGTCAGTGGCCAGAGTGAGGAGCAGACAGAGGGCCCCCAGCCTTCCGCTGAGCGATCCTCTCTGGGCTGCCCGATTATTCGAGTGTGTGTGCGCGCGCGCGAAAGCCAGAGAAGCATAGGTGACAATAAATCTGTGGGAACCGCCCTCGGCTTCGCCTTCCTCTCGGGCAGGTGGGGCGGGCTCCGAGGTCTCCATGCTCTGGATGCAGTGAGAAGGGGAGGAGAGAGATCCCCGGGACGGCCGGGAGCGCCGCTGAGGAGCTGCGCTGTTGCCCCTGGCGCCAGCACCCAGCTTCCAGCCTGCTCTGAACCGGAAGCTCCTCTCCTTCTCCAAAACTAAGCGTGACTCAGTGCATGTCTTTTTCTTGCTCTCACACTTGACAGCTACTTAATTCAGCCACACAGTGCTTTGGGTTTTTTGGGGGTGTGGCTGTGATGGGGAAAATAATTGCCTCCTGTTGGATGTCAGAGACCCCGAGGCTGTGGTCTCACAGCATCCAGGAATGAAGTTGCAGTCGAAGAAGTTACGAGAGTCTTATTGGAAATAAGGGGAAGAACAGACCCTGGTTTCCAGGAGGAGTCCCTCCTGGGTGGCCACCGAGGCCCCCAGGGGGGCAATTTGCACAGCAAAGGCATAACGTGGGTCAGACTCCGGCCAACCTGTAGCATCACAAGAACAGCTGCCAAGAAAATCCTGATCCAAATGGGAGATGACTGTGGGGCAGGGCGCAGGGAAGAACAAGGCATTCTGGAAGGAGGGAGCTTGGGCCGGGGTGTTCAGCCGCCTCCTGTGGGTCTGTGCCTTGCTGGGCCCCTGGACCACGGTGCCGTTTCTCCCCGGGGAGGCACACAGGCTGGCCTACAGGCGGAGGCCTGGCCCTCCACATGCGCCTCCAGCCACCACCCCAGTGTGTCTTCATCCGTCGCGTTGTCTTCCTCCAGGGCCGGAGCCCTCACTGACTTACAGTCCCTAAGTTAGCTGCCTGTGTAACGGCACTGGGGTTGAACCCAGGGAGTGCTGAGCTACTTCCCAGGCCTTTTAAAATCTTGAGGCAGGGTCACGCAAAGCCGCTGCAGCTGGGCTTGCTGTTGTCATCTGCCTCAGGCCCTGGAGTAGCTGGTTCATCACAGGTTTTTGTTTTTTTTTCCCGGTACCGGGGATTGAACTCACAACCTTGTGCTTGCTGGGCAGGCGCTGTGCCACTGAGCTAAATCCCCAACCCCCTCATCACAGTCTTTTATACACACATTAGGCACTCAAAAAATGATGGGTGAGGTATGGTGGTGTACACCTGGAATCCCAGCTATTCCGGAGCCGAGGCAGGAGGATCTCACGTTCAAGCCCAACCTGACCAACTTAATGACTTAGCAAGACGCAAAGGGTCCGGAAAATAGCTCAGCAGCACAAGCGCCTGCCTGGCAAGCACAAGGTCCTGAGTTGAGTCTCAGTACAAAAAAAAAAAAAAAAAAAAAAACCTCTCAAAACAAAAATGTTTGGTGATATAGCTCAGTGCAAAGGCCCCAAGTTCAATCCCCAGTAAGTACTGAAAAGTTCATGGCCAGGGCTCGCGGAGAACATCCCTAATCTGAAAATCCAAAATCTGAAATGCTTTGAAATCCAGTATTTTTATTTTTATTTTGCTCCTGGGCATTGAACCCAGGTCCTTTGCACTGAGCTACGTCCTCAGCCTGTTTTTTTAGCGATCCTCCCGTCTCAGCCTCGTGAGTGCTGGGGTGCAGGTGTGTGCCACCACACCTACTTTGCCAAGTTCTTTGATGAAACTATCACGTGTCACTCCCACCAATTACGAGAGCGTTTCAGTCCCCAAAGCCTTTTTTATTCTTTTGGTACGGGAAATCAAACTCAGTACCTTGCGCTTCCTAGGCAGACGCTTGTGCCTCTGATCTATATCCCCAGCCCGCTAAAGCCTTTTAGATACCTAAAAAAAATTTTTTTTGAGACAGGGTCTCATTATGCAGTTCAGGCTGTCCTTCAGTAGGCTGGCCTTGAGTTCGCTGTGTAGCCCAGGTTGGCCTCAAGCTCGCAGCGATCCTCCTGCCTCGGCCTCCGAGTGCTGGGATTATAGGGGGTGTGCCACGACGCCTGGCCTGTCGCTAATATTTAAATATCCTTTACAAGGTGAAATGGTTAACACAGTATCCTGAAGATGTTTTGGATATTAACATTACGTGTTGCATTATTACCTATCTCCGGTGGGCGGCGCTGCTCCGTACCCGAGCGGCACTAGAGGCCGAGACGTCTGGGACGCTGAATGACAGAAGTTACGATTTTTGTAGTGCCTGTTTTTCAGTGGTGTTCGGGGTTGAACTCAAAGCCTTTGCACTGAGCTGCATCCCCAGCAATTTTTAAATTTTTTTTTTTAGTATGAGAATTGAGCTCGGACCTTGAGTTTGCCAGGCAGGCTCTTGTGCCACTGAGCTATATCCCGGTGTACATTTTTTTAAAATTTTGAGATAGGGTCTTCCTAACTCACTAAGTTGCCGAGGGTGGGCTCGATCTTTCGATCCTCCTGCCGCTGCCTCCCGAGTGCCGAGATCACAAGCATGCACCATTCTGGCTAAGAGACAAATTTTGTAACCGTTTCAAACCAACCCAGCACGCCTGCCCCCGGCGTTTCCGGCAACATTGGCCAAGCCACGCACGGGTCTCCGCCTTCCGCGCCTGCGCGGAGACGCGCTGTGGGTGAGGTTTGTCCCCTGCCGCTCCCCGTCGGCCCGCGCGGTCGGCGGCCCCGAGTCCGCGATGGCGTTCCAGTGTCAGCGCGACAGCTATGCCCG
>NW_004955451.1:16765872-16770366 GCF_000276665.1 Chinchilla lanigera | reverse complement strand
TGAGTCACTTTGTAGCCCAGGCTGGCCTCGAACTCGCAACGATCCTCCTGCCTCAGCCTCCCGAGTGCTGGGATTACAGGCGTGCGCCACCACGCCCGGCGCCCGAATGCTTTCTGAGAGCGGAGCCAGTTACCTCCACGCGGATCTAGGGGAAGGGAGGGGCGAGCGAGCAGTTCCGAGGGCTGGGAGGGAGAGGCTCCAGGCCGGCGGAAGGCAGGTGCCAGAGCTCGCGGTGGGGCCCAGCACGGGGAGAGGCGGCCCTGCGGGGTTCCACGCAGGCGGACTTTGGATGCAGGGTGAGCGCGGAGAAGTGCACGCAGGGTTTTCCCACACGGAGGTTTCCTTAGCTGGAGGAAAACCTGCGACCTCACTGAGGCAGCGCCTCCTTCCCCTCCTCGCCTGGCCCCCAACTCTGAGGTGTCTTTGGCTTCTCTCTTGCAGCACGTGGTTTTCAGGGTCACGGCAAGGCGCAGATCCGTGGCTGCGAGCCTGCGTGCTGCCCCCTGCTTTTTTTTTTTTTTTTTTGGTTTTTGGTTTTTCTCTGGTACCGGAACCGAATTCACGACCTTGCACTTGCCAGGCAGGCGCTTTTGCCGCTGAGCTAAATCCTCAGCCTCCCGCCCCCTGCTTTTTGTGTCACTGGAAACGCTAAAGGGTTCACCAGCACTGGTCTAGATCCTGCTGCAGCCGCCCACCTCTGTGTCTGCCCGCGGGACCCTGTCTTGTGTACATTGTATTCTTGGCCCTTGCTGCTTTCATAAAGGAATGGGTGTTCGTGAGTCTTATCCTGGTAGTAATGCAGTGTTCAGAGCACTTTCGAGACTTTTTTGTTTTGAATTTGGAGGCAGAGTCTTGCTCAGCTACCTCTAACTTGGGATTGTCCTGCCTCAGCCTGCTGACTAGCTGGGATTACAGGCATGTGTTCCTGTGCCCAGCCATTTTAGAGATTAATAAAGAATCTACGCTAGGAAACAACAGCGAGGATACATTTTCCGCGGGTTTTACTGAAACCTTCACTGCTGTGCTTAGAGTTTCTTCCTGTGTTAATTCTCTCCTCTGCTCTGAAGAGCAGACTGCACAGGAGCGGAGGGGACTGTACTCAGAGGCGCCTGTCACGGACCGCAGGGCCTCCTGTCCCCGTGGGGGCTCCGGGTCAGGTCTCTGGGTCAGCAGGAGGCCAAGCGCTGGCTGGCTGTCAGCTACCTTTGTGCTTGTCCAGCCCGACGACCGAGGTACGATTGACGATGTCCCTGTGCTGAGAGTGACCCGCCGGGGGGCCGAGGCCGAGCACTTCACAGTGACACCGCTGGCCCCCGGGAGCCAGGTGCGCGTCTGCGTGGACTGGGAGCGGCGCTTTGATCACATGCAGCAGCACTCGGGTAAGGGCGTGGCTGGCACAGGCGGTTGCCGTGGTGATTGGGATGTAGTTTGGGGTCTCCTGGAGCCAACCCGAAGAGACCCATCCTCTGGATCAGCCCGGATTCAGCAGGATGTGGCAGACTGGGTGAAAACCGCAGGAACAATGGGAATGAAAGTATTTGCGTAGCTCGGGCCTCGGGGTCACCAGGGTCCCCTGGTAGCTCTGCCTGGCTGTCTCGCAGTGAGGTGCTCCCCGTCCGCCCCGTCTTTCCTTGGCATCCTGGTGCTTGGCTCCGTGGACGTTGTCACCTGGAGTTCACCCTGGATGCCTCCCTAGGGTGCAGCGGCTCTGTAGCCCCTGCGGCCTGGGGCTTTCTGTCCTGGTCCCAGCACTCCCTGTCCTTCCGTGCTCTGGCTGTGGTTGCCGGTGTCCAGCGGCTCCTCTCTGTTGCTGTTGCCTCAGCCTTATGGGGCCTGGACCTGCTGCTCCCTCGGGAGAGGCCGCCCGAGGCCTGTGACTGCGTGGAGCTGGGTACTCAGCGTGGCCGCAGGCGCGGCGCCTTCCTCCTGCAGACCATGGGGTGTCACGTAGCACTGCACTGCCTGCATCCTGGCTGCAGTGACGCCCCTTTGCCCTTAGTAGCCCTGGTTGTCCTTGCCCTCTGTTCCCCAGCTGCTGTCTTCTCTTCCTCTCTGCTCTTTGTGCCGCCCCTGGGAAGTTCCTCCGGGGTGAAGGGTCAGATGCACGGGTGGGTGGATGACCACCACACGGTAGCACCTGGATGCGCTGGCCCTGAATCAAGGCGGGCAGTTTTCTGGCACTGTTGGTTTCAAGCAGGAGCCTAAAGAGATGTCTTTCTTTTTTTAGGGGGGGGTATCGGGAATCAAACTCAGGACCTTGTACTTGCCAGGCAGGTGCTTGCGCCACTGAGCTATAACCCCGGCCCTAAAGTGATGTCTTCCTATGGTCTGTTGGCCATTTCAGAACTTGGGAAGTGAAATAGCCAATTCATTAGGAAAAAACCCAGCTTACTAAAAAATTAACTTATAGCCAGGAGTGGTGGCGCACGCCTGTAACTCCAGCACTCGGGCAGGCTGAGGCAGGAGGATGGTTGTGAGTTTGAGACCAGCCTGGGCTACAAAGTGAGCTGAAGGCCAGCCTGAACTGCATATTGAGACCCTGTCTCAAAAAGGCAAAAAAAAAAAGTACAGACTTAAATTTTCCTTGTTTTATTTACTTCATTTTAGAGTGAGATAAACACTTTTCAGCTATCTGCCACCGCTATTTTCTTTTAACTGTCCACAGAGAACCATTGTTTTAAATATTTATCTTCAGAGTTCTAATTGCTCTGCACAGGCATTTTCTGTATTAAGCACAGTAGTCCTTTATCAGATGTTTATCACAACAATTACTCCTTTGGTAGAATATTTAATGAAAAGAGGAGCTGGAGTTGAATCTTGCCTCAGCAAGCCCCGTGGCCGAGGTTGTTCGTGTGAAAGGGCCCCTTGGAGTCCGGGCAGGCGGCTGCAGTGCGCTTTGGGGCTGCAGGTCCTCAGCAAGGACCTCTGTTGAGCCCTGAAAGTCTGTGAGCTTATCTGTGCAGGGTGTGGAGCTGGGCTTGTTGCTTTTCCTTCTTTTTAAGGGAGGGTGGGCTTGAGACATGGTCTGACAGCGTGGCCCAGACTGCCTTACACTCGCCGGGTGCCTTCCTCAGCCTCCCAAACCCTGGGTCATAGGCACGCCCCGCCCCAGTGCCTGGCTGACCTCTCTTCTCTCCTGTCCCTTGCTTTTGTCACCCAGGGCAACATCTCATCACCGCAGTTGCTGAGCATCTGTTTGGACTGAAGACAACCTCATGGTGAGCCGGCCAGAGGACTCTCCGGAGGGTGCTTCCCAACATCCTGCCCTGTCCCCAAGCGTTTGGGAACAGGAGGTGACAGACAGGCTCCCCTCATGTGGAAGATGTGTGGGGAACGCAAGGATGACAGAAAGGATGTCTGCCTTCGTGTGGGAGAACTTGGGGTTTGGAGCCCAGAGACTGGGGCATATCCTGACCCCTCCGCTCTGGCCTCATGGCTGTGATCATGCCCCTGATGCCCTCACCTCTGAGGTAGGAAGGGTGGTCCCTACCTTGTGGTGGTACTGAGGATTGAACCCAGAGCCTTTTCACAGGGCTACATCCCCAGCCCTTTTGTTAAGACAGGTTCTTACTAAGTCACTGAGTTGTCCAGACTAGGCTGGAATTTGCAGTCCTCCTGCCTCAGCCTCCCAGAACACTGGGGTGACAGGCATGCATCATAATGCCTGGCCGTTATGGGGCTTTTGTGAAGATTAAGGGAAACTGTCGGTCTGAGTGGTTTCGCATGCCTTCTGCTTAGTGGTGAGCGGCTCCCCCCGTGCCCTGCTTCTTGGCAGGGAGCTGGGGAGGCTGCGGAGCGTGATCGAGCTGGACAGCCCCTCTGTGAGTGCCGAGCAGGCGGCCGCCATCGAGCAGTGCGTGAATGAGAAGATCCGCGCGCGGCTGCCCGTGAGCGTGCGCGAGCTGAGCGCCAACGACCCCGAGGTGGAGCAGGTGCGGGGCCGGGGCCTGCCAGACGATCACGCCGGGCCGGTGCGCGTGGTGACCATCGAGGGCGTGGATGCCAACATGTGCTGCGGGACCCACGTGAGCAACCTCAGTGACCTGCAGGTGGGTGCGGCGCTCCGAGCTCTGGACAGGGGAGGGGAGGGGAGGCAGAGGCGGGCTCCAGCCTCCTGCTTTGGGCTGCGTGCACGCGCGCGCGTGTGTGTGTGTGTGTGTGTGTGTGTGTGTGTGTGCGCGCGCGCGCGTGCGCGCTCAAGAGTCTATGCGGCCGCTTCCACAGGTCATCAAGATCCTGGGCACGGAGAAGGGGAAGAAGAACAAGACCAACCTGCTCTTCCTGGCCGGGCAGCGCGTGCTGCAGTGGGTGCAGCGGAGTCACGCGACTGAAAAGGCTCTGACCGCGCTGCTCAAGTACATCCTGTCCCCGTCCCGTCCCGTGCCGTCCTGTCCGCGTCCCTGGGGGTGGTCCCGTCTGTACCCAGCCCTGGACCCTTAGCTCTGCCCCTGCAGGGCGAACAGAGCAGTCCGCACGTCCGCGGGAAGACGCGGG
>NW_004955451.1:16761311-16765617 GCF_000276665.1 Chinchilla lanigera | reverse complement strand
GAGGGCTGGCCCGGGCCCGGAGCAGAGCCTCCCGCCTCGGCCTCTGCCCAAGCAGATGTTCAGTTTGCCGGGGGTCGGGAGGGGACAGTGAGGGCAGGAGAGGGCGCCCTGTCATGCCTCCTGCCGGTGACCGTGCTGTCCCCTCCATTCCAGAACAACCTGAACCTGCTCAGAGACCTGGCTGTGCACGTGGCTCGCAGCCTCAGGGCCAGCCCCGACTGGGGCGGGGTGGTGGCACTGCACAGGTGAGGAGGGCGGACGTTTGGCATGTCTTGGGTGCCGCGGGGGACCCTGAGACCCAAGGGAGCCAGCCGCCCCGGGCTGGGTCGTCCCCTCCTCCCCGAGCCCCGCCGCTGTGCCCGGCTGGCCCTGAGGGCTGCTGCCCCCGGAGTCCTGTTTCGGGCTCGGCAGGCCCGCTTGCGCACGTGGCTGGGGTGGGAATGGGGTGAGGGCGGGGCGCCGTGCAGTACCGCCCCGTCTCCGAGGCGAGACTTCGTGCTGGGTCTCAGGCCCATGTCCTGTCACAGGAAGGACGGCGATTCTGAGTTTATGAACATCATCGCCAATGAGGTTGGGGCCGAGGTAAGAGCTGCCTGGGGCGCGGGCCGGGGGAGCTCTGCGCCTTTGTGGTTCCCTGCGGCGGGGCAGGTGGCCCGGAAGTGCCCAGGCTCAGGTGGGCCCCACGGAGCCGCTCACGGGAGCCGGGCCGGGCAGGGGCCCACGGTGTGGCCGGGAGGCTGAGGCGGTCAGCGCCCTGCCTCCTGCTCCCGTCTAATGCGGCTCTGGGGGCAGCTGGAGAGCTTCGTGTGGCTCCGTCTAAGGAACGCCCCTGTCTCCCCCCAGGACACCCTCCTGTTCCTGACTGTGGGCGACGAGAAGGGGGCCGGGCTCTTCTTACTGGCCGGGCCCCCCGAAGCCGTGGAGACCGTGGGACCCAGGTGAAGCTCGGGGCCTTGCGGGCAGTGGTGGCCCACAGCTGCCACCCAGGCCAGTGTGCGCAGGAGGCTCCGGCAGAGGAGGGGCCTCGTGGCCTTGCCTGAGCGCTCACAGCTGAAGTGCAGAACTGAGACCAGACCCAGGTCCTATGGCTCAGGTCTCCCGTGCTCATGTTTTTTTAAAATTTTTTTATTTTTTTGTTTTTTTTCCGGTACTGGGAATCAAACTCACAACCTTGCGCTTGCCAGGCAGGCGCTGTGGCGCCGAGCTAAATCCCCAGCCCCTCATGGTTTTTTTTAGAAGTTTGGAATCATGGGTGATACCTGAATACAGGGGCCACATTATCAGTAGGCTGTAAAGCAAGATTTTTTGTTTTCTGGTACTGGGGATTGAGTCAGGGCCCTTGCACTGAGCTCTAGCCCTAGCCCAAACCCGCTTATTTTTGGTTGAGACAGAATCTAGCTATGTAGTTCACTGCCCTTGAACTTGTGGCAATCCTCCCGCCTCAGCCTCCTGAGTGCTGGGATTACAGGTATGTGCCACCATGTCCAACTTCCAGCCCCTTTATTATTTTGGGACAGGGTCTTGCTAAGCTGCCCAGGCTGGTCGTGAACTTGCAATCCTCTTGCATCAGCCTCCTGAGTGCTGGATTTATAGATGTGGTCCACAACGTGTGGCGTAAAGCCTTTTCATGTGCACACATTTGTCCACCTGTGTGGGTCACTGTGTGGTAACGCTCATCCGTGTGTACAGTGTGGGCTGAGCAAGCCGGGCCGGGAGCACTTCCCTCCCCGATGCCGTCACCTCCGTGCGCTGGGGACCTCCGCCCTTCCTCCCAGGTGCACAGTGTTTTGAAGCAGGATCTCCAGGAGCCCCAACCTCGGGCTGCCCTAGGATGCTGCGCCAAAGCCCTCTCTGCTCCGCAGGGTAGCCGAGGTCTTGGAAGGCAAAGGAGCGGGAAAGAAAGGCCGCTTCCAGGGCAAGGCCACCAAGATGAGCCGGCGTGCAGAGGTGCTGGCGCTGCTGCAGGACTGCGTGGGCTCTCGGGGCTCGGAGGCCTGAGTGGGGTGCCGGCCCCACCTGGCAGTGCAGCTGGCGCCACAGGCTGTGCTGCCTGAGTCAGCGCTGGCTCCTCCCGCAGGCTCCTGTGCGTCCACAGTCCTCCTCCTTTCTCTGCTCCTGGGGACTGAACTCAGGGCCTCGAGTATACCGGGCCAGTGCTCGACCAATGAGCTCTACCTGCTGCGTCCGTCTCTCTTGTTTTTCAGGACTGGGACTGAACCCAGGGCCTTTGTACTGAGCTATGTGTTCAGCTTATTTATTTTTTTGTTTGAGACAGTATTGCAGATCACTTAGCTGCCCAGCCTAGTCTTAAATTTGTGATACTCCTGCCTCAGCCTCCTGTAATGATGGAGTCACAGGTGTGTGCCACCATGCCAGGCTTCAGGCCTCTCTGATGATGGCACTAATCACATTCATGAGGACTGGCCTTGTGCCATAATCACCTGTTAGAAGCCCCACCTGACAGAGAGTTCACCAGACATGATCAAAATGTGGGGAATGCTGCTGCTGCTGTTGCGTGCTCATGAAGACATCAGTGTCCCCCTCCACCCTACGGAGGTGCACTTCCCCTGCTGGCTCTTCCCAGCTCCAGCACGTTCATGGAAGGGAGCCGTCTGGAATCCACTCAGGACATCGAGGCAGCAGGACACGCGGGAAAGAGGACTCTAGACCTGCTGCAGAAAGTGCAGAGCATGAGTGTTGACGCGGGAGGAGGATTTTGAGGGCATTCATGGTACTGTCTCAGTAAAATTTTTTCACGGTACTTGTGGATCACACAATGAGTCACCGCTTGGCACTGGGGACCCCGGCAGTGGGCCGCAGTCTCCTGCGGGGTGTTACAGTATATGGAGAAAGGAGAGTGCAAGAGATGAAAGAGCGATGCCACGGAGATCTGGGCTGGGCAGCTGGTCATGGAGAAAAACGGCCAGGAGGCAGCCAGAACCGCGGTATGTGTGTGTGTGTGTGTATGTATGTTTTGGTGATACCGGGAGTCTAACTCATGACCTTATGCTTGCAAGGCAAGCGCTGTACCACTGAGCTGTATCCCCAGCCCCTCCTCGGTGTTTACTGACCACGGTCACACTGAGGAAAATCGGTGACGCAGAGGGGGTGGTGCTCTTGTGCTAATGAGGACCTTTACCCTGAAGAGGACGCGTCGACAGATGGCAGGTTAGTAAGAAGTTTGTCCTTTCCCCAAGGTGAACCCTTTTTGTATTACTACCCGGTTCTCGAGGAACCGGGACATCTGCAGCTGATGTAATCTTGCTCTGGGGCCGTCGCAGCCTTAGGGGACCTCGAGGCCTCAACTGCGGGGGCGCGGGGAGTGTCCGCAGACCACAGCTGGCTCACTTGGCAAATATGGGGTCTCGGACAAGCCCTAATCGTAATTATGAAATGATTTTTCCCCCCAGATTACACAGAATGGCCCTCTACAGCTTGGGGTTGGGATTTCAGCACGGGACTCCCTGGGGACGAAAATCCAGGACCCCTGCAGGTGCCGCAACTTGGGGGTGGGCGGGGCCCTTGTCACTCACCACCACCCAAGAGTTGGGGCCCTTCCACCTGGGGCCACCGCCTCCTGCACACAGCTGCGCACGAGAAGGCTGGCTGCAAGGCGGGAGGTGATGCTGGCACTGAAGGGGAAGGGCAGTTAGGAAAAGTCACACAGACTCCAGTGCCCTCCTGAGGATGGAACTTCTGAGCTGGTGGTAACTTTTCTGCCTGTCACCGGGCCCCTCATCCAGTGCCCTGGGAAGACGGACCTAACGGTCTGGGGAAGGGGTCACTTGTCTCTTGTGAGGTTTGCCGGAAAATAAAGCAGAATGAGCCAGCTGTTCCGTGGAGTAAGTCTGCGCAGTTACCTGCAGCACTGCTGTAACAGATGCCCATTGTGATCTCGGGGGCTGGGGAGGCTGAGGCAGGAGGACCTCAAGTTTGAGACCAGCCTGGACAACGTGGCAAATTAGTGAGTCCTTGCCTCAAATAAAAAAAAAAAAAAGGTGTGTTCCAGAGCCTTGTGCCAAAGCGTCCTGGAGCCCTTCCTCACCCTGGAGACAGACATGGACAGAGCAACTGGATCACCAAGATTCGGGTCTTCTCTGAGAACAGAGAAACCCAGGCCCAGCCTGTACTGAAGGGAAAGGCTAATGATAGTAAGAATGTTAGTCAAACACCATGAACGTGAACTATTCAGGGTGCCCTGCTTCCCTGCGCTCCGGCTGCTGGGCTGGGTCCTTCGCTCTCCCCGGCAGCCACGCGGGCTCAGGGTCTCGGCCAAGGCCAAGCGGCCGGGACACGGGGGCGGCGG
>NW_004955451.1:16752130-16760679 GCF_000276665.1 Chinchilla lanigera | reverse complement strand
CTGGGGGCTCGCGCGGCGGGGGACCCGGCAGTCCCCGAGCCGCTGCTCCCGCTCCGTGGCCTTGGGGACCCCGAGGCTCCTGCGAGCGTCCGGGCGGCCCGCCAGTGCCTGAGCTGCTTTCATGCGCCCCCGAGCAGCCCCTCCCGCGTGCCCTTGGGGCGCCTGGGAACCCTGTGTGCTGCCCACACTCTCCCAGGCGGTTCCTCCGCCACGCTAGTCTTTGTTGGAGCCCTTGCCTATTTTCCTGTGAAAATGGGTTCCAATTTGGGGCCTAAACAGCTGGATTGTATGGCGTGGCTTTCTTTTTTTATTTTTGGTACCGGGGATTCAACTCACAACCTCACGCTTGACAGGCGGTTTTCTCTGCTTAACCTCTATTTTTTTTTCCTGAATTTCTGCATCTACACTTTCAGTGGAAATAGTATTTGAAATTCATCTTTATAAATCGAATTATTGGATTCAGGTATAATGAAAGTCTGTGGTTTTTTTTTTGTTTTCTTTTTTTTTTTTTTTTTAAGATAGGGTTTCACTATGAAATTCAGGCTAGACTTGAACTCAATTTATAGTCCAGGATGTCTTCAACCACGAAACGATCATCCTGCCTCAGCCTCCCCAAGTGCAGGGATTGCAGGCATGCGCTACCGTACCTGGCTTTTCAAATATGATGGGGAATTATCTCCATCTTGTGCATTTAGGATTAGGATAAGGGTTAGGGAGGATTGCAGGAGAATTACAAATACAGCCCACTCTGAACTCCTTATTCACAGCTAATTCGAGACCTGAGCATGAGGCCCACGAATCCCGCGGGGTCAGGCCGGCCAGCAGGACAGACAGCGTTCCTGGCCCACGCTGCACTCAGGGGTCCTGAGCCTGCCTCGCCTGTGCAGCGATCACAACTTCCCACGCCCAGAGCCGCCTCTCGTGGCTCCCTGGCCCCTGCTCCGTGGGCCACTTTCCTTTCTCACACCGGTCTTGTGGCCGGGGCCACTGTGTTTTTTCTGGACTCTCTGCTCCATGGCTTTAGTGGGGGACACCAGTTTGCGCCTGTTTTTCCCTCGCAGTCCACGATCCTGGCTGGACACTCTGAAAGCAGGAAGGCCCAGCCTTAGGGCACATGACCTGCATTTCCCGTTGCTTCTGCCTCGCTCTCCTTGGCCGTCTGACAGCCAGTTACTTGGGTTATTTGGGGGTGGGGGGGCTGTTTGTTTGCAGGTGGGAAGGTAAATTCGCCTCTCCATTCGGCTCTGGCCAGAAGCCCGTACTATTGTTAATGTCTGTTTTGTTTTGCTTGCGGATCAAGCAAAGTTAAGGCCTGGCGTATCGTGCTTTTGGTTCCTTGAGTCTCAAACCCCTCCCTGCGTGGCTCTGTGTCTTTCGTGACAGCGGCACTTGGGAAGAGTCTAAGGCACTTGTCCCGTGAGCTGTCTGGTTTCCTCCTGAGTCTTGCGGGTCCGGCATCTGGGGGAGGACGTGGCACAGGGGACCCGTCCCTGCTCCCTGGTGACCCCAGCGGCCCGTGACGCGGAGTGCTCACTTGAGGAGGGTGCTGTCACCCGGAGCGGCTCATGCCACCGGGATTCTTCCCTTCATCGTTTGCGACCAGTGACCATCCGACCGAGCTTAGGCACCTGTCCATCCAAGTGCACATCCCACAAGCCTTGTCTGCGGGCGGGAAGATGACGGTTCCCCTCCAGCGTTCCTCTCCGCCTCTTCCTTCGCTGCCATTACTCTGTGAAGGGACAGCCACCCCTTTTCTTTTTCAGGCTCATTATGAATCCCATCCTGACATCAGATCTAGGCTGGCCTATCAAAAATCTGCTTGATCTTACGCCAGAAGATGTGAAGATAGCCTTGCCTGGTGCAGGGCTTGGGCACATGTGTCTTGGTGATTGTCCAGCTGGCTGGCCAGGTCCTAGTCTCCTGCTCAGCAGCAGGCTCTGTCCTCCCCCATGTCCCAACGCCTGCTAGCAGGGCAGCACTGTAGTTGAGAGGCTCTGGAGTGAAAACCCTAACTTGGGGTTTCAGATGTGTGGCCACGGGCATCTGGGCAGGTTGCTTATATTCTTTTTTTTGGTTTTGTTTTGGTACCGGGAATCAAACTCAGGACCTTGCACTTGCCAAGCAAGGCACTGTGCCACTAGCTGTCTCCCTAACCCTGGCTGCTTTTATTCTTTGGGCCCTATTTTCTTCTCTGTGAAATGAGAATAGGAAAACACACCAAAACCCAAACAAAACAGAAACCAAAATGATGTAAGACTAGAATGTGCTTGGCACCAGGGAAGCCAGTTGGAAGTGCAGGTGCTGCTGCTTCCTGTCATTCCTACTATTGAGTGTGAGCTTTAAATCCAGTAAGGACATACTGGCTCGCTTACGTCACCACGCAGAGACACACTGTTTTTAGCCTCTGCTAGGACCTGTGGGAGGAGACTTGCACAGCCATCAGGAGAACTGGGGTCCCTGCCCAACATCAGCTAAAAGACCAGGCAGATGAGCCCTGACGGCTATGCCCACTGCCCAGAACCCTCCCCAGCAGGACCAGGCACTTCCCACCAGGGTCTGGAATGTCTGGGAGGCCTGGAGTCCTGCAGGTGGGGTGGGCAGGGCAGGAAGTGGGCGGGACTGCAGGAGCAGCACACGGGTGGCCCTCAGTGTCAGGAGGCTGGGTGATCCCTGGCAATGGCGCACTGGGCCAATACCTGTGTTGGAACCGATGCTGTGAGGGCCTTCTCAGGAATGGCCTCTGTCTCATGCACTTCCTACTCTGTCCCTCTTTGCCAAGGGCGGGGATTTCAGGAAGAAAAATAAATACTGTGAATTTTTTTTTGTCTTTTTGAGACAGGGTCTCGCTATGCAGTTCAGGCTGAACTTGAGCTCACTTTGTAGCCCAGGCTGGCCTCAAACTCACAACGATCCTCCTGCCTCAGCCTCCCTAGTGCTGGGGTTACTAGGCGTGTGCCGCCACGCCTGGCTATATAATACTGTGAATTTTCCACCAGTGAGTATGGGTGGAGATCCCCTACCAGGACAGCACACTTGTTCATGCCTGCATATTAGGCCTGGGAAGAAACACAGGCCTTGACCCCACAGGGCAGCAGGCACCGTGACCTGTATTCTGGTGACTCCTACCCCTGGGAGAGGGGCCGGAAGGTAGGGGATCCCAAGTGCAGCAGGTCAGTGTGTGTGGAATGACTGGGTCAGCCATCCCGCTTCCCTCCCTCCTTCCTTTTTCCTTTCTTCCCTCTTTGACACACTGGACCCAGAGCCCTCTCGATAAGCTACACCCCCAGCCCTACTTTATTTTTTGGGACAGGGTCTCGTGGAACCTGTCAGTTGCCCAGGCTGGGCTCAAACTTACCAGCCTTCTGGCTCAGCCTCCCAGAGTGCTGGGATTACCTGAGTGGGCCACTCTTCCTATCTGTATGTGGTCATTCTTTCTCTTTTCCTTCCTTCCTTCCTTCCTGACGGAGACCACTATGAAGCAGACTTGAGCAGGACTTAAATTAATCAATTGGCTTTTCATGTTCACTTGTGAATCTGCCCAAGGCCTAGGCTCCTAATCTGGAAATGGCAGACTCATAGTAAGTGAACCTCTGTGAGTCACTAATCCCTACCAAAACCTGCGGTGGTGGGTCAAGCCAGAAAATCTCAAAGGATAAGACAAGATCACAGCCAAGGACACTTGGATCCATCTCAACTGGCTGAAGACTGTAGCCACAGGCAGCTCACTCGGGGTGGACAGCCAATACCTTACTTGGAGAAGTCCTTGAGTGATCCTCCCCTTCTTGAGTACTCCCCTGCCTTCTGATAACCAAACACATACGAGACCCCCAGAGAAGGTCTTGGTCTTAGGGCCGAGAGAATCTCGAATTCTGTGAGGGCTTTGATCCTCCTGGAGCCCTGAAATCATTCCATTTGCCTCTTTTTATTTAGCCTTCACCGTATACGCTTTCAGGAGAGGGCAGACTTAATCAGCCTGCAACAACTAAGGGGTATTATTAATCTGATACCTTCCTTCCTTCCTTTCTCCCTCTCTCTCTTTCGCTCCCTTTCTTTCTTGCTTGCTTTCTTTTGAGACAGGGTCTCACTATGTAATTCAGGTTGGCCTTGAACTCACTTTGTGGCCCAGGCTGGCCTCAAGCTCATGGTGATCCTCCTGCCTCAGCCTCCTGGTGCTGGGATGACAGGTGTGCACACCACACCTGGCTCCATAAGTGGTTCTTGATGAAGAAGAACATAGTGCACTGGAATACCACGCAGAGGCCGAGTTTCTGTCTTCGGGGCCCAACTTACTTGGGAGATGACGGCAAGAAGCTCACAGTGCTCCTGGAAGGAGCAGGCAGCCATGGGGCACCGGCGCCATGGCTGCTGCTCTCCCTGCGGCTGGTGCTGTGCACACACAGTTCACATCTGCATTTTCCACTCCACCATGAGGCTACAAGTGGTTATGAGTCATTTATATTTCAGAAAAATCACTTTTATTAGCAATGGAAAAATAAAATTTGCTAGTCACTGGAGTGGGCGGGTCAGTTGATGGGCACCTCCACTAAGCTGTCGCTGTCCTCGTCACTGTCCTGGGCAACCTCCTTGCTCTTGCTGGCCAACTTAGGAGGAGGCGCTTCTTCGCCGAGCTCCCTGGGGGAAGACAACGCCGAGACTGCACCTTCCGTCTCCCCCTCTCCTGGGCATCTCCAGCCCTCCCCAGCCGCGTCCCTGCATGCCGAGTGCCAGCTCGTCCTGGTGCGCGTCCGTGCCTGCCGCCCTCCCACCTGCCCAGCTAAGCACCCTGTGCCGTGAGCAGGCCGCACAGCCATGTGGAGCAGAAGCACTTGCTCCCGCGTGCCTGCCCCCAGTCCCCGAGTGTCCTTCTGAGGTGAGGGAGAAGGTGCTTCTGTTTTCCGGCTGAGTCACCCTGCTGTGAGTCCCAGGAAGCTCGGGGCCAGTGCTATCTAGTGGAGCTGTGCAGCTCAGGGGTTTTCATGCTGAGGGCCGTCACCCAGGGTGAGAGGGGAAATCAGTTTCAAGGACACAGCTAGCATCAAAACACAAGATGTCCTTTGAAAGCCAGGACTGGTGGTGCACACCTATAATCTCAGCACTCTGGGAGGCTGAGGCAGGAGGATCACTAATTCAAGCCCATCCTGGGCAATTTAGCAACTTAGTGAGGCCCTGCCTCAAAACAAGAAAGAAAATATGAAAGAAGAAGAAGAAGAAGTTGGGGATGTAGCTCAGTGTGAAGGCCCTGTGTTCAATCCCATTGCAAAAGAAAAAAAAATCCACAGGAGCCCTTGTGGGACACGAGCAGGCCGGAAACCCCACTGCTGCCCACTGTCACACGCCTCGGGCGGAAGCCGAGCGCAGCGCTGTTGGCAGGGAGGGCCCGGCAGGAACTGAGCTGCTCTTCCCGGCACTCAGGAGCGACGCGGCCTGGGCAGGACGCTTCCTTGCCCCTTCTGCCCGCTTCCTTCCCCAAGTCCTGCCTGGGCCTCTCCTGCTGTGTGCTCGCCTGGCCTCCCCCACCCTGCTCTAGGTTCTGCCTCTGAGGTCCCCAGTGAAGGACCGCCAGGCTCGTTTACCTCAAGGACTCCTGCTCGCTCACCCAGGCTCCTCTGCAGCGGCACCTCTGGGAAGAAAACGCCATTCTGAGTGTCGCCCACCGTGGCCGCCGCCTCCTAACTTGGGCTTGTTGTTCCCGCGCGTGGTATCGCGCTCTCATCTGCCTGTGAGACGCAGCTTTTCTTTGGCAGTTCTCTGCCTCTGCCACAGCCCACGCTAGTAGGGTATTGCATGCAGCTTGCTCTTAATTTTTCTTTTGTAGCACTGGGGAGTGAAGCCAGGGCCTTCACACTGACCTACATCCTCAGCCCACTTTTCGTTTTACTTTGGGACAGGGTCTTGGTAAATTGTTGCGCTGGCTGCACTCAGACTTACAATCCTCCTGCCTCAGCCTCCTAGAGTGCTGGGAGGACAGTGTGTGCCACCACTCTGCCAATTCAGACACGCCTGCAATCCTGGCACCTTGGGAGGCCCAGGCGGGAGGACTGTAAGTTTGAGCCCAGTCTGAACAACTTAGCAACTCAGTGAAATGAAAAAGAAAACTAAAATATAAAGAAGGGATTTGAAGGTAGCTCTGTGCAAAGGCCTTGTGTTCAATACTCAGTACCACAAAACATAAGTGACTAACCAAAAAAATAAAGTTAAATCAAGAAAAAGAGTAGGAAGCCTGTCATTCCTGGTACTATTTATCCTCATCCGCAGGTCCTAATCAAGGCAGAGGAGTAAACGGAACGTTGGAAGTCGGAAAGGAGCAGAGAACGCTCTTGTTTGTGTAGCAGTGAAGGGCCACCTGGAAGCCCGAGAGATGCGAGCCCAGCATCCCGTGAATGATGCGCGTGTTCAGCAAGGCGAGGAGCCCAGCAGGGCGCAAGACGACCACTCACCCACGGCCAGCGCCTCCCTGTATTCCACCTACTAACAGGAAAGTGCGAGAAAGGCCTTGGGCACAGCAGCAGTGAACACGCGGCAGACAGCAGCTTGAAGGAAACAGCAAGGACGCGGAAGGTCGGTGCGGGACGCCGCGGACACTCCCGCCGCCCAGTGACAGGCTCCGGTCTCGAGAGCATTGTAAAGATGACAGCTCACACTCACGTTGTCTGCACATCCAGTGTAGTCCTGGTTACACCCAAGGCGGGTTTTTGTTTTCTTCTTCACAAAAATGACCAGCTGAGGTTTGGCAGAGAAAGTATGTGACAGCAGCTATGCCGAGCAGGAAGAAGAGGCGGACATTCAGCCGGGCTCCGCACCAGGCAGCCACTGGTCCGGCCACGCGTCTGCTCTGCTCAGTACATGTGGAGCGTGGCATCCCTCCTGGGCGCCAACTCTCCCACAAAGCCTACCACAGCTTCTGTTCTCAGTGCTTCACCGTGGCCACGGGCAATGGAGACGAGTGTCGCAGAGGGCCTGGCCCCGGGAGAGCTAAGGACTTCAGGGAAGCTTCATGAAGAGTGTGAGTGGGCTTTGAGAGGTTCTTAGGACTTGTGCAGGCGGGTGGAGTGTGAGGTTTTGAGGGGCAGAGGCACTGACAGAGGCAGCGAGGGGCACGGCGTGCCTGGGTATGGAGGGAATGCGGCGGCTGAGGGAGAGGCCGGTTACTAGGTAAGCTATTCGGTGTTGGACTGGAATGGGCATGGAGACCGTCAGCTTATGAAATCATTCTTGTAATATTCCAGCACCTGCCTGTGGAGAAATGTGCTAAAGCTCTGTGTAGTCAGAGGTGCGCTGAAGCACGGCCCGGGAGCAGGCCACAGTCCACAGGACCGGCCTTAGAGCAGTGCAGGCCAGAGCCAGCAGCCTGGACCTAGGGGCTCGCGCCCCGCACACCCAGGAAGGAGCCGGCCGGGGCCTCCGGCGCCTGTGAGACCGCACTGCCGAGTGCAGGCTGCACGTTCTCTGCGGGGGAAGACGGGTGGACGAGGGTGGGCGCTGTGTGACACTGCGCGCACATCAGGCTGCGGACAGCTTTGGCTTGGAGAAAGCTTGCTACTTTGTCAACTCTGGCCACCACGCTTACCTTCTCGAGACAGGATAGCTGAGAGTTATCTTGGCTTCTGTTCCTTAGAGATCCCAGGGAGTTCATTTAAAATTTCTCTAACACACTTTGCAGTGAAAGAACAGGGCACAGCTCGGTCTTAGTGGCTGAAGAGGCATGCCAGGTAGGAGCGGAAGTGGTGGAAGTTCACTGTGCATTTTGAATCTGTTACCGGGACAGGACGCAGGCAGCCGCGTGAATCAGTGGTCCTTACCTTCGAGACAAAGAGGGCGACGATGACAGCTATCAGTATCACGGACAAGACTGCTAATGCCAGGATGATGTATAAATAGGTGTAAGCGCATTCCGGAAGCTCTTGTCTGAACTAAAACAAAGGAAGAATAACATTGGTTAAGCAGCAGAGAGGGGAAGGATGAGCGCTAACTATTCAATCTGCTCTGCTTCGGGGCAGTGGCTCGCAGGTTCTTCAATCCGCAGCACGGCTGCGGGGCCACGCGTCTCTTCCTGCGCCGCGGACCCTGCGCTCCGGCTGCTGGGCTGGGTCCTTCGCTCTCCCCGGCAGCCACGCAGGCTCAGGGTCTCGGCCAAGGCCAAGCGGCCGGGACACGGGGGCGGCGGGAGGCCCGGTCTCCCTGCTCTCACGCGGACGCTGCGCACAGCCCCCCGTGCGTCCTCACCGTCCACCGCTCCTGCGGCCCCGGCTGCCGGCCCGGGGCCTCCGCGCCCTCGCTGGCGGAGGGGTCCCGGCCCCACAGCTCCAGCTCCCTCTGGGCCTGCGACACCCTGGCTTCCTGCTGCGCACTGAGCAGCGTGAGCAGGCGGCGCGTCCTGGAGACGAGCTGGGCGCAGGCGCGGGGCGCGTGGGGCTGCGCGCAGTCCGTCCTCCAGGTGAGGATGACGTGGGAAACGAGCCCTCGCACGTCGTCGTCGGCGATGATCGGCTGCAGCCGCTGGTTCAGCTGAGTTTCCAGCAGGTCGCCCGCCGGCGGCGGCCGCGGGGAGG
>NW_004955451.1:16735912-16751638 GCF_000276665.1 Chinchilla lanigera | reverse complement strand
CGGGCCAGGCGCCCGGGCCCCGGCGCCCCCGAGCCGCTGCTCCAGCTCCGTGGCCCTGGGGACCGCGATGCTTCTGCGAGGGTCCGGGCGGCCCGCCTGTGCCTGAGCTGCTTCGTCCGCGCGGCCTCCGAGTTCCTGAGGGCCCTGTCCGCGGCCCGCAACCTTGTCCTTTCCCGCCGGTGCTCAGCCATGCGCTCTTCCTGTGCTGGAGCCTTTGCCTGTATTTCGGCAGAAATGGGAGGCTGCCACTTGGGATCCAAAATGCTGGACTGCATATGGACGAGACCTTCCTCTTCCTTCTTAACCTCTTTGATTTTTTTCTGAATTTCTGCATCCAACCAATTTCGGAGAAAATACAGCTTTTTCAGTTTATTTTTGTAAATCAGATTTTTGGAGTCGGGTATAAAGGACTTCCTTATATTCTTTTTAAAAGAAGCCAGGGAATTTTCTGTATCTTGAACATTTTCAAAAAGCAGCTGAATGAACGGCAGTAGCATGGACTCTGTGTCTCCTGGGTTTCCCTCCGAGAAGTAGGGCAGTATGTAACTGAGGGCACTGATCACGTCGCTTTCGTCGCGGAAGTCGAGCTGCTGGTTCCCGAAGCCTGCCCAGATGGCGCCACCTTGCTGGGGAGACGACGGCGCAGGCTGGATGGTCAGCTCGGCGCTGGTGGTCTTCTTCCGGGCCTGCAGCGCCTTCATGAACGGCCCTTCCACGTTCCCCAGGGCTGCTGCTTCAGCTGCTGGAAAGGAGAAACGGCTTCAGTCAGGGGACATTTCCGTGGACAGCCACGGGTCTGAGGCTCGTAACATAGGGCTTAGTTGGAAGGCAGAAAACTAAACCCAGACTTAACCCTATGAAGGCAACAGCAAAAGGCGGGAAGAGCTCTTTTGCGCAGCAGCTCCCATCAGAAGGGCCCATCGTGGGCAGTGCAGCCGTTCTTGGGATAGCCGCCTGTGGGTCCCCAGTGAAAGACCAAAGAGTGACAGACAGGGAGTTGCCCGCTCAGCAGCCGCTGGCAGGTCAGCAGGCTCCTCACCTTCGGGGCCATATTGTTTGCTCCCGCCACAGAGGGAGCACAAGGCCTCCTCTCGTCACTTTGCCCGTGTGTCACGTTCCCGCTGCCATCACAGATGACCATGATGGGCGACAGCCGTCTAAGGGCGGCGAGGCAGATGTGAGGAGGAGTGCTCCCTTCTGCCCACAGGTCTTCATCTGGACATGCCCACCCCCAGTTCCTTCCCTTGGCCCCGGTCTCCTACATCCCAGCCCCCAAAAAAGGCTCCCACAAAAAATATATTATGTCTGCCCTGATTCATTCTTAAATTTGGGCAGGATCTGGGGTACAGATTAAGAGATTTTTAATTTGCCCAGGTTTTCTATTTTGGTACCAGGAATCAAACTCAGGACCTTGCACTTGCCAGGCAGGCTGTTGTGCTGCTGAGCTACATCCCTGGCCCCAGTTCGCCCAGTTTTGTGCCTAAAGGGACTAATGTGGAGTAAATCTACAGAATTATGACAATTTCTAGATAAACATTACTTCATACTAAAATGTATGAGAGAAAAGGCTGCTTCTCTCAGACCCCTGCCCGCTGTCCTTTCGCGCCCTTCCCGGGAGCCAGCCAAAGCTGCTGACTGTGGGGGTGAAGGCCGCCACCGTGTGCTGAGTTTCTGTCCCAGGAGAACAAAGGCTGGCGGCAGTAGTGCTGTGGGTCAGGAATGAGGTAGGAATCCAGAGAAAAGGAGGCACGTGGGCCGGTGGGGAGCCCGGGTCGGGGACAGAGAGCCCCAGGCCCGAGGCCCCAGCACTCGACACCTCCCATCCTGTTCTCTTGTTCTTAGAAGGAGGTGAGAAACTCTTGTTTTCCTCACTTTCAGGAGAGAAGAGAAAATGTAATTGGTGAAAAATTATTTTGAGAACAAGCAGCACTGCTTTTTAGTGCACGTGCTGCGGAAGTGGGCACAATCATGGCTCTCTGTAAGCAGCGAAGTGCTGGTACTGGCTGCGGGCCCTAGCACGGTGCAGTCCTGTGCCCCAGCCATCGGGTGGGAGCAGTCCTGCGCTGGCACCGCTAGTGACACTCACGAGGCCGACACGCGGGAAGCACGGCAGTGCGCCCACCTCTCTGTGGGCGGGAAGGGGAGACACAGCGCCGGTGCCCAGCGGGCAGTCTGGGCAGGGGGAGCCCTCTTCCCTTCCCGGAGTAGGGAACAGTTTCTGCTTATGGATCAGAAACTCTTGGCTCCACATGAAATAGCATCCCTTACTCGCTTATAAAACCACGAAGTCACATGGAACCAAATACAGCTCCGGCTGTCCCGTCAGGGGGAGACGCCGGAGTGTGCTGCGCACACGGTCTGCTCACAGACCGCGCTGCACTCATGACCGCGGTACTGTGGAGGGCGCCCAGCGGCGGCAGCGCCCGGCGTGGCCACGCACGCCTTTGCTCCTTCCTTCCTTACTCATGGACCTTCCACACCTGGCACTGTGCCCTTATTAAGTCACAGGACAAGAACTGAGAAGAGGATTTCAGCAAGGCAGCAGTCCAGCAATTCAGGGTACACGAGTACAACTAAGACAAGGATGTCATTACTTAAACATCTACCACCAGTTCAAGATTAAAAACTGAACCCCAAATAAGACGAAAACATGAACCCTCAGGTCCCTGACACTCACAGCACTGGGTCATGTTGGACACACAGGCGCCGGCACACCGCAGCTTGACCGTCTGGCACACAACCTCGATGTCACTCTTAAGCTGGCAGAGGCAGCAGGCCATGTGGCTCGGTAAGACCCTGCAGGCAGAGCAGAGAGTGAGCGAAGGGCCCCTGCAGGGACGGAGGCCCAGGCCAGGCCCAGGCTGCGCGGCGAGGAGCGCTGAGGCGGGCCTGGTGGCCGGTGGGCCCGGGGCAGAGCGATGCCCGCCAGGCTGCGGACGCTGAGGAGGAGGCCCGCGCCCCGCGGGAGCGGGAGCCGGGGGAGGGGAGAGCCGGGGCCGGAAGCTGGGCCCTGGGCCCTGGGGACAGCTTCCTTCGGGAGCACCTCCGCCCTGCTGGGCAGCCGCGGCCTCTGTGCAGTCCCGGCGCTGCGGGCTGCGGACACAGGAGACCTTCCTGGGGGCCGGAGAGCGCCTGCACTCTCTACAGGGCGCACTTTGGTGGCCGTGGAGCGCGCATTGGCCAGGTCTGGACACAGCGTCAGAACGGACAGGAAGGGCTGGGGTGCAGCTGGGGCAGAGAGCCTGCCCGGCCCGCGCCAGAGTCTGGGTTCGGGCCCCAGAACCACACGCAGAGGCGGAGGGCGGGAAAGGGGGGGGATGTGAGGAAGAACCGCCAGATTGATAATGAGCCTGAAAAAGAAAAGGGGTGGCTGTCCCTTCACAGAGTAATGGCAGCGAAGGAAGAGGCGGAGAGGAACGCTGGAGGGGAACCGTCATCTTCCCGCCCGCAGACAAGGCTTGTGGGATGTGCACTTGGATGGACAGGTGCCTAAGCTCGGTCGGATGGTCACTGGTCGCAAACGATGAAGGGAAGAATCCCGGTGGCATGAGCCGCTCCGGGTGACAGCACCCTCCTCAAGTGAGCACTCCGCGTCACGGGCCGCTGGGGTCACCAGGGAGCAGGGACGGGTCCCCTGTGCCACGTCCTCCCCCAGATGCCGGACCCGCAAGACTCAGGAGGAAACCAGACAGCTCACGGGACAAGTGCCTTAGACTCTTCCCAAGTGCCGCTGTCACGAAAGACACAGAGCCACGCAGGGAGGGGTTTGAGACTCAAGGAACCAAAAGCACGATACGCCAGGCCTTAACTTTGCTTGATCCGCAAGCAAAACAAAACAGACATTAACAATAGTACGGGCTTCTGGCCAGAGCCGAATGGAGAGGCGAATTTACCTTCCCACCTGCAAACAAACAGCCCCCCCACCCCCAAATAACCCAAGTAACTGGCTGTCAGACGGCCAAGGAGAGCGAGGCAGAAGCAACGGGAAATGCAGGTCATGTGCCCTAAGGCTGGGCCTTCCTGCTTTCAGAGTGTCCAGCCAGGATCGTGGACTGCGAGGGAAAAACAGGCGCAGACCAGTGCACCCCGCCAAAGAGATGGAGTGGAGTCCAGGAAAACCCTGAAAGGGAAAGTGGCCTGGGGAGCAGGGACCTCGGAGTTAGAGGTGGTGGCTTGGGGCACGGGAAAGTGTGGTGGGGGCACAGGCGAGGCAGCACCCCGGCAGGCAACAGCACCAGGCAGGCTCAGAGGACCCCTGAGTGTCACGCGGGGCAGGAGCACTGTCTGTCCTGCTGGCTAGCCTGGACCCCGTGGGATTCATGGGCCTCACGCTCACAGTGGACTCGCCTTAGCCTCTGTGAACAAGGAATTTTAGACTAAAGGCTGCTATGGTGGTCCCACCTCACAGATCTCAATGTTAGGTCCAAAGGAATAAAATGGTTTTGAGTAATACCACCTTAAACCTGCTCAAGCATATTTTTAAGAATATAAAAATATGTCATACTCGACAAATTAAATTTTTCTTCTGGAATCTAATTTACTGAGTGCCTGGCATAGTGACACACACCTGTAATGCCAGCACTAGGGAGGCTGAGGCAGGAGGATCACCGCAAGTTTGAGGCCAGCCTGGGTTACACAGTGAACTATGTAACTTTTTCCAAACTAAAGAAGGAAAGAAATTATTGAATATGCTAAGCAAGAAAATATGGCTCATATTTTGGTTAGAGGCCATAATCAAAACCAGCTGAGAATGTACACAGATACTAGGATGAGCAAATAAAGACATTAACACAGTTATTGTAAGTGTGTACACCAGAGAGTCCAAGCACAGAGACTGAAAAGGTCTGTGGAACAGGCTGGCACCTGTGCTTTTCCAGGGACCTCCAGTGGAGGCCCCACCGCAAAGGCCGCGGGTGCGGAGGGCTCCGACTGCGGAGACGGAGGCGCCAGGTGCCGTGGGAGGGGCTGAGTGGCGGATGCTGCAGGAACTGGAGTCCAGAACAGGAGTCTGGGGGTGTGAGCACAGGGGAAGTTGGTCGGGGAGGTGATGACACAACACCCCACAGGCAGGGCCTCTTCCCCTGGGTGTCCTGGGCAGCCTTCCACCCGCTGGCTCACAGCCCGCTCTGTGTCCCTTGCTGTGGGGTTGGGGCCACTGATGGGATAAACAGCAGCACCACAGGCCATACAGAAATGCTCCGCAGAAGCCAGTGAAATGAAACACCTCACATACATGGAAATGAGCTCGACGCCCTACACCTCTGTTACCTCGGGACTTGGAGGCTGAGGCAGGGATCTCAATTCGAGCCCAGCGAAGGCAAACTAGCAACTTAGTGAGACCTTGTGTCAGAAAAAAAAAAAATAAAAAGGCTCCCAGTAGTGGGAAAAAGAGTAACACAGACCTCAATATAACTAGACAATTCTGGGAGAAAGCAGAGGAGAAAACCTTTGCATTGTGGGTAGACCATGGGTTCTTAGACAAACATTTCTTGTGGAAACACAAAAAAAGCACAAATCACGCAAGAACAACTTGCTACATTACGCTCTGCCAAAATTTAAGAAATTTAAAATTTCTGTTCTTCAGAATAAACAACCCACAACCAGAGAAAAGATATTAACTACACATAGGTCAGTGAAAAGAGACGTGTATCTGGGTACACAGAGCATGCTTTGATTTTGTTTCAGCATTTTCAGACAGCATCTTGGTCTACAGTCCAGGCTCCCTCAACCTCACTGTGTAGCCCAGGTTGGGCTCTAACTCACATGACCCTCCTGCTTCAGCCTCCCAGGGTGCTGGCATTATGGGTGTGGGTCACCTTACATACTGCTGGTGGCAGGTACTACGTATTATGCTAAGTGAATAAAATCGAGTCGCAGAAGGCCGGTTCTGTGTGGTTTCATTTTTAAATTGTGCAGGTAAAGGGGAAGCTCTAGGGTCAGAAGTAAAGATGAGTGGTTTGCAGGGCTGCTGGTGGGAGATGGACTGCAGTGACACGAGGGGCTGTGTGAGGCTGCCCAAGTGGTTTACAGCAGGAGTGTGGGGTTACACCACTGTGCTCGTTCACCCAATCGTACATGGGAAAATGGGGAACTTATCACATGGGGTCAGACCTCAGTGCACCTGGCATAAGGAGACAGCAGAACAAGTCTGGCGTGGTGGCGCACGCGTGCAGTGCCAGCACTAGGGAGGCTGAGGGAGGAGGACTGCAGCAAATTCTATCCCAGCCTGGGCTGCAGAGTGAGTACAATGCCCCCAACAAAAAGAAAAAAAGAAACAAAGAAGGGAAGAAAAAAAGAAAGAAATAGAGAGGAAGGAAGGGAGAGAGAAAGGGAGACAGAGAAAAACAAAATAGTAAAACAAACCTAACAACATTAAATCTAAGTGAAATAAATCTAAGGAAGCAACTTAACAGTTTTTCCAACTCCAGCGTCACGGTGAGGATGTTCTCCAGGACTGTCAGAGGCACGTGCGTTGCTCCCAAGTCTCTGCGGGAGGAGAGAGGCCAGCAGTCGTCAGGAAACACCCTGCGCTGCAGCGGGCATTTCTGGGCCACGTGAGTTCAGTTTTGCCTCCCCAGGGAAACAAACCAGCACACAAGTTTATTTATTGCAGAGGATAATCCCAGAGAGCTCTTCATGAAGAAATGTAATATCTGCCTCATCAAATTAATGAACTTACAGGGCCTGTATTTAAACCATCATCTGCTTATTTTCATACTGTATTCCCCTCTCCCTCTTCCTCTGTCTTCCGGGCTTTTAATAACAGTGCCTCTTTTTTTTTGGGATCACTGATGACCCTACATCCTTGTGCCTGTTCCAGACCCACATGTTCCTCAGGATCACCCTCCACCCCTGTGAATTCTCCTGCTCACTTTTCTTTCTCTCTCTCTTTCTTTCATTCAGGTTGGCCTTGAGCTCGTGGCAATCCTCCTGCCTCAGCCTCCCAAATGCTGGGATTATAGGTGTGCATCACCAAGCCCAGGTATATTTCCTTTTCTTTTACTTTTTTTTTTTTTTTTTTTTTTTTTTTTTTTTTGTCTTTTTGAGACAGGGTCTTGCTTTGCAGTTCAGGCTGGCCTTGAGCTCACTTTGTAGCCCAGGCTGGTCTCAACTTGCAAAGATCCTCCTGCCTCAGCCTCCCAAATGCTGGGATTACAGGTGTGCATCACCAAGCCCTGCTATACATCATTTCTTTTTCTTTTTTTTTTTTCTTTTTGAAACAGGGTCTTGTTATGCAGTTCAGGCTGGCCTTCAGCTCACTTTGTAGCCCAAGCTGGTCTCGAACTCACAAAGATCCTCCTGCCTCAGCCTCCCGACTGCTGGGATTACCGGCGTGCGCCACCATGCCCAGAACTACCAGTTACTTTTTTCAATAACCTGATTAAAAGTAAAATTAGATCCAATGCAAAATACTTAAGCTTTGATGGAAGGAACCGAGAACAGCAGAAGCCCAAGCATGACTTCTAAGAGTATTGCTATACTTACAGATATTTTAAAGCTGGTAATTTAAAAAGAGATGGATCTTCGATAGTTGTCAGAGGGTTATGGTTGAGAATTCTGAAAAAATGCAATGGAATTAAAGTTATTTATAGTTTCAACATGCATGAGACTGCATGAAAATTTTATATTTCTTTTTTGGCAGCAAACTTATAGATCAAATATTGCTTGCTGTGATTACCTATGAATAACCCTTAAAGCCCATAAAGCACTCTTCCTCTGGTCCCTGCAAAGTAAAGGGGAAAAGCGAATGAGGGAGGAAAGGGGTAGGGAAAAAGTGAGTAGGAAAGAAAAAATGAGCGAAAGAACAAAAACCCTCACCATAGTGGCACTGACAGAGGCCCTCACCGGCAGGAACTCTGGCTTTAGCATCCTCCAGAATTCAAGGTGCTTGTCTCCCACCTTTAGAAGTTGCACACAGCTCATGGTCTAGTTTGGTTAAGAAAAAAATAGGGCTAATTCTGGAAAATCTCTGAGGAGGAGCCGTCAAAGCACATTGCTGTCACACGCTCGTGCTTGAGTCCTGCTCCTGTGGCCCAGCCTCTGGGACAAGGTGTGGTCACCCGAGTGTCACTGTCAGGTCTGTGCCTGCAGCAGTGCCTGAACTTTACTGGGCTTCCCATGTTGGTTAAATAAATAAATAATATTTGGTTTTCATACCGATAGATGAATGGATTCTGTCTCTCTCTCCTTTCTCTTCCTCCTCTTCTTTTTTCTTCTTCTTCCTCCTCCTACTCTTCCTTCTTTTCCTTCTCTCTCCCCTCTTCCCCTCAGACTAGTCCAGACTGACCTCAATCTCTTAGGGTAATGGAGGGATTTGGGTCCCTTATTTGCATACCCAACCCCCACAGCAAACCTTCCAAAGATTCCCTGGGTTCAGACCTGGCCCTCACTGGCAACGAGCCTGCAGCTGCCTCACAAGCAGCCCAGGCCCTCCAGGCTCAGTTGAGGAGGGCCCTTCGCGTTCACTGGCCCCCTTGTGCTCTGGTATTCCTCTGCACTTGCTCGTGATTTATTTCTCATTACATGTGGACAAGAGCAGAGAAACAGGGCTGTTAACACCAGAGAGGTCCAGAGACCAGCAGCCAATGCAGACCAGTGGCAGAGACCGGCGCGTGGCAGAGTGGCAAAGCTGGCACTGGATGGTAACGGCCAGCAGCTGACTGTGCCAACTGTTGGTGACATGAGGCCACTAGCAGAGATGCATGTGGCCAATTGGTGGTTTCCATTTGAGTCCAGCAAAATAACCCTAGGCTGGCTGGAAACATTCATCTGAAGTGCAATGCTGTAAATGAAGATATTAATGATAAGTTTTAGGGAAACCACTAAAAACACAACTCAAAAAATATATGGTAAAAATAAGGGAATTGAAATAGTACACTAGAAAATATCTAACACAGAAGAAGGCAATCACGGACCAAGTGAGGAGAGTAAAAGACAGAAGACTACTAGTAAAATGGAAAATATATGTCTCACTTTATCACTAATTACACTTAGTAAACTCTCCAGTTAAAAGGCTGAAATGGGCAGAATGGACTTTAAGAAACATATCCAGCTATGTGCTGTCTACAAGAAACTCACTTTAGGCTCAAAGACACAAATCAGCTGAAAGTGAAAGGATGGAATGGAAAAAGACATATAATGCAAATCATAACCAAAATGGAATTGAGTGGCTATAAGAATATCAGTCCAAATACAGTTAACACAGGAACTATTACTAGGTATAGAGATGCCCCTTTTATAATGACCAAAGGCACAATAAATTAAGAAGACAGAACAGTTGTGCATGTAGACTTTGACATGCCACAGAAGTGCCAGGCGTGGTGGCACATGCCTTTAATCCCAGCACTCGGGAGGCTGAGGCAGGAGGATCATTGCAAGTTCGAGGCCAGCTTGAACTGCGTAGCGAGATCCTGTCTCAAAAAGACCAAGAAAAAAAAAAAGACATGCCACAGATAGGACAGATAGACAGCAGATCAGCAAGTAAACATGAGATGAACAAGTGTAAACCAACTAAACCTCAGAGCTGTCTGGAGAACACTTCCCAACAAACAGCAAAAGACACTTTCTTCTCAACTGCACATGGAATATTTTTCAGGACAGACCATATGTTAGACCACATGAGAGGTCTCAACGAATGAATTTTTTGTTTTGAGGTAGGGTTTTATCATGTAGCCCAGGCCAGCCTTAAACCCCTGATCCATCTGCCTCAGCCTCCTGAGTACAGTCCTGGGATTATAGGCATGTGCCACCACACCTGTTCGCAAGTCTCAGACTTAAAAGGAAGAACAGCATAAAAACTATATTCTCCAGCCAAAGTAGAATGGAATCAGAGATCAACAAGAAAAATTAATTTGGGAAATTTGTAAATATGCAGAAATTATATGTAATAACCAATGAGTCAAAGAAGGAATCACAAGAAATATTAGAAAATACTTTGACATTAATGACCTTGTATGAGGCAACAGTTTCACAGATATGACACCAGGAGTACAAATAACCAATGGCAAAATAGGTGGAGTGGATTTTGTCAAAATGAAAACCTGTTGTGCTTCCACTAGAAGTGGTGGTACACTGCCTGTGATCCGAGCACTAGCGAGGCTGAGGCAGGAAGAGTGTGAGTTCGAGGCCAGCTGGGGTACACAGTGAGTTAGATGCCAGACTAACCTACTGTACCTAGAAAGATCCTGCCTCAAAAAACAAAACCAGCTGGCCACGGGGGTGCACGGCTGTAGAACTGAAAGTTTCACCCCAGCCTGGGCAGTTTAGTGACTTGGGGAGACCTTGTCTCAGCAAACAAATAAAGGGGCTGGGGATGTAGCTCAGTGCAAAGGCCCTGGGTTCAAACCCCTGCCCCCCGCCCGTAGAACTCAAGCAAACAACAAAACTTGTGTTGCTTCAAAGGACACTAGTAAGAAAATGAAAAGATAGCAATAGAATGGGAGAAAGTATCTATATATAAAGTATCTATATAAAGAACTCTTACAACTAGGTAAAAAGATATATAACTCAAGGATAAAATGGAGAAAAGATATAAATAAACATTTATTCAAAGCAGATATACAAATAGCCAATGTGCTCAAAAAAGATGCCGTGGTGGACTTATTAACAGGCAGCTTGCGTGGGGCCACCCGGCTGAACTAAGTCAGCATGGCTGTGGGCGTGGGAGACCTGCCTGAAGACTTTGCCAAAATGACATAAAAGGAGAACAGAGGGGAAGCTCAGGTGCTGCTGTGCTGGTTTCCCAGGAGAAGCTAGATTGCAACTGGTTTTCTTGATAGCAGCTTGGCTGTTCTTGTCATCATTGTTGGAGCTCGGGTCCTCACTGTCACCAGGGATGGCTACAGTGCTCTTCGCAGGAACTCTGTCTTCACCTGAGCGTCGCTTCCTGCCTCCACGCAGAGCCCTCACCCTGCTGCACAGACCCTTCACCCGCTGCATAGACTTTCTAGTCCCCACCACAGGCCTTTGGGCCTTCCCTGTGCAGATCCTCCACACAGACTTGCAGGAGACACTGCCATGGGCTCTAGGCCTCTGGCTGGACTCACGTGGAACATTGCCATGGGGCCCAGGCCTTTGGCTGGATTCTCTGGGTCTCTAGCTCTTGCGCTCTTCTACACTTGATGATTTGAGTGAGTATTATAAGACACTTCTATAAATTATGTGTCCTGTATCAAATGTATTCCCTTGCAAACTACTAACTACAGCAGATGCTTAACGTCTTGTCATTCGCTAATACAAACAGGTCAAAGCTACAGTGAGATACTTGTTTCTACTCACTGGGATGGGCCATGATAAAAAGACAGGTAATAACAAATGTTGGCAGGGGCTGGGGATTTAGCTCAGCGGCAAAGCACCTGCCTGGCAAGCGCAAGGTCGTGAGTTCGGTTCCCGGTACCGGAGAAAAACCAAAAACCAAAAACCAAAAAAAAAAAAAAAAAACCAAAAAAAAAAACAAATGTTGGCAAAACTGGGGAAACTGGAACCCTCCTACAGCGCAGGTGGGAGTGTGAAACGGTGCAGCCACAGTGGAAAGCAGTTTGGGGTTCCTCAAAGAAGTTAAACATAGAATTGCAAATGGCGCAGCAATTCCACCCCTTGGTGTGCACCCCACAGTTAAAATGCACAGAAACCAAAATGTGTGTGTAAAGTGTTCATGGCGGCATTAGTCATAAAAGCCCCAAAGTAGAAAAGACCTAAATGTCCATTAACTGATGGGCACTGAAGTGGTATAAGATGCATCTATACAATATATACATATTGTATATATATATTTGAGTTTTTGAGATAAGGTTGCACTATATAGTTCAGACTAACCTTGAACTCACTATGTAGCCCAGGCTGGCCTTGAACTCTCAGTGATCCTCCTGCCTCAGCCTCCCAAGTGCTGGAACTACAGGCAATAAAGTAGAATATTATTCAGGCTTAGGAATACAGTACTTAAGTATGTCACAACATAGATGAATCTTGAAAACCACTATCTGAAAGAAAGTGGACACCAACAGTCATATACTATATGATTTGCTTATATGAAATGTCCAGAACAGGCAAACCCAAAAGGACAGAAAATAGATTAGTTGATGCCCAGTCTGGGGAAGGAGGAAAGTGGAGAGTGCTGGATAATGAAACAACGCTGCTTTTGGGGGTCAGTGAGGACATTCAGGAATCAGATAATGGAGACTGGTTTAACCCCGTGAATGCACTGAACATTGCCAAACTGTGCTTTATAACGTTACACGATTGTTATAAGGGAGTATCTCGCAATTTTTAAAAGAGAATCATGTTGTACTAATTCATGCACCAAGAGCCGCAAATCCAGGCAGGCTGGAAGATGGGAAACAGTAGCGAACTTCCCAATTCTTCCGGTTTTTTTGGTACCAGGAATCGAACTCAGGACCTTGCACTTGCCAGGCAGGCACTTGTGGGCTGAGTATATCCCTGGCCTCTGCCTCTTCCTTGAGCAAAGTCAGGTACAGCCCGTGGGGAGCTGCATGGCTGGTTTTTCCCAGAGAAGCCACAACGCTGGTGCATTTTCCAGGTAGGTCTCCGCTGCTTTCATTGCAACAGTAGCATCACTCGACAGGTGATGCCAGGAAGAGGAAGGAGTGAATGCCACACAACTGGCTAAGCACTGGTCCTCAAGCCAGGGCTTTAGCCCTTTTTGTAGGGGGACATTGTCTTGGTTACTTTTCTCTCGTTGCTGAGAAATACCTGACATCCAGAATTAAGGAAGAAAAGGTTTGTTTAGCTCACAGTCTGTGGAAGTTTCAGACTATAATCAGCTGGCTCCAAGGCAGAGTGGCACATGGCAGAGGGCAACAGTTCATGGCGGCAGAAGACAGCAAAAGCTGCAAGAGCAAAAAGGGAGGAGCAGCAAGCAAGCTGCTTTCTTCCCTTATAGTGTATGCCAACTACCCACCCCAGGGCGGGTGTAGCACTCACACCCATAATCCCAACATTGGACCATGAGTCAATTATAAACTCTAGAAGCCGCCCCACGACAGCATGAGACTTTAGGGGGAAATCCAGACACATTCCTTTATGCAAAGGGCATTATAGTCCATATGAAAGAGTTGCCAAAGTCCTAAAAGTTTCAGTGTTGCTGAAAAGTCCAAGTCCCTTCTCCTCAGAGATGTAAGGCAAACTCTTAGCTGTGAGCCCCTGTACAAATGAAAACAAAGTTAAACACTGTAGGAGACCGTGACTGACCTCCACTGTGTATTAGTAGCTGTCTTACGCGCCTTTCCCTTTAAGTCAGGACTGCCTACCATTGCCTAGCTACTCCCACCTCAAGAACTAGGACTGCCCACCGTTACCTAGCTACTCCCGCCTTTGTCGGGTTATTTGGTTATTCCCGCCTTAGAACTTCCGAGTTTCTCTGTGCCGTATATAAGCACGGCACTTCCCACTAATAAACGAGACTTGATCAGAGCACTGTCTTGTCTCCATTCTTCGTGTCTCTTGTCCCTTTATAATCCCCACTCCCCCTCTAGGGTTCACGTTGGCTGTACCCGTGGGTCGGGTCAAGTGGCGCCACAACGTGGGGCTCCAGCACGGGGGAATTTAGTGACGGACGCTGTTCAAGAGGCCGGCAAAAATAAAAGTGAAAGAAAGAGGACAAGATTGCGTGGGAACCTGCTACGCTTTCTAGACCTCGGTAAGTGAACAGTGATTATGGGACAAGAAATAAGTCAATATGAAATGTTTGTTGAAGGCTTAGGAAAAGTCTTAAAGGCACGAGGAGTAAAGGTTAAAATTAAGCGTTTGTGTGAGTATTTTGACTTTATTGAACAAGTCTGCCCCTGGTTTCCTACTGAAGGAATTATCAACACAGAACGGTGGGAAAGGGTCGGTCGTGCCCTCAAAGACCATTATGACACCGTTGGACCCGAAAGGGTCCCTAGAACTATTTTTTCTTATTGGAAGGTGATAGATGAAATTCTATCACAGAGACTCATTGACCCAGTAGCTGCTAATGTAGTTAAAAGAGCAGAGTATATATTACTATGAGAATTTAAAGAAAAAAAAAACTGATTTAGAAAACAAAGATAAAAAACAAACTAAAATAATTGATGGGGATGAGGACTTCATGTCCTCTGAGAGTGATTCTGAGGAGAGTACTATAGAAACTACTAAAAGTATGGACCCGTCAAAGAGTCTGAGTCACATGTTAAAGACAAAGGTTTCAGAGCAAGAAAGAAAAGGGCAAACACATTAGAAACTAAAATAGCCCTAGAGGAAAAACCCAAGCCTTGTGATTTAGAGGGACTCACACAGCCAAACCCAAAAATAAGATATATCCTGATTTACAAAGCTCTTTGGGGGCCATTGTAAATGATGATAATACTAATGGGGATGACTTAGCAGAAGAGGCTGCCAGATATCATAATCCTGATTGGTTAACTAATGCCCCACGTCCTCCGCCATACTGCAACAATCCTACTGCCCCTCCCTTGGATTGTCTGGTTGTTGACCCCAGAAAGGAACTTAGGGACAAAATAGAGCTGTTAAAGGAACAAATAAAATTAGAAAAGGAACATCAAGACTTGATAGCCCAGCTAGAAAGCCTAAAAATAGGAAAATCTAAGTTTGATAATGCGACCAAATCCGAGCCCCCCTCAGGCAGCAACCGCCCATGAGGAGCGCAGGCTCCAACTGCATCCCTCTTTTTGATTCTGTTTCTACATTAGATGAGAGGAAGGTGTTCCCAGTAACCGAGACAACAAACGCCCAAGGTCATGTCTTTTGTAATCATACTGGTTTCGATTTCAAAGTACTGAAAGAGTTAAAAGCAGCGGTGGCTCAATATGGAGCCACGGCCGCGTACACTACCGCTATTTTGGACTCCATAGCTGACCAGTGGCTCACACCTATAGATTGGCAGACGTTAGCTCGAGCAACCCTCTCAGGGGGGGATTATCTCTTGTGGAAATCAGAATATATAGAAAAGTGTAAAGAGACTGCCAGATGCAATGCACAGGCTGGCAATGGATGGAATTTTGATATGTTAGTGGGAGAAGGTCCTCACGCAGACAATCCCGCCCAAATGCGGTTTGATGCAGGACTTTTTGCTCAAATTCAAACAGCAGCCACCAGGGCCTGGAAAAAGCTCCCCGCAAAGGGGGAGACAAGTTCCTCTCTTACAGGCATTAAACAAGGGCCTGAGGAACCTTTTGCAGACTTTGTTCACCGCCTGCTTACCGCGGCTAGCAGAATTTTCGGCAACGGCGATGCAGGTACAGATTTTGTCAAACAGCTAGCTTTTGAAAATGCTAATGCTGCATGCCAGGCTGCAATTAGACCTCACAGGCAGAAAACAGACTTAACAGGATACATACGTCTTTGTTCTGACATTGGGGCCGCTTATCAGCAGGGACTTGCCATGGCCGCGGCCCTACAGGGATTCACAGTTAAACAATTTTTATCTCAGAAAAAGTGTTTCACTTGTGGAAAAACTTGCCACTTTGCCAAAAATTGTTCAAAGGACTCCAATGCCAGCACAAAGCCAAAAATGCCAGGATTGTGTCACAGGTGTAAGAGAGGCAATCACTGGTCTAATGAATGCAAGTCTAAAAAGGATAGAGATGGCAAAGAACTCCCCCCACTGCAGGGAAATGGGAAATGGGGCCAGCCCCAGGCCCCCAAACCCAAACAGATCTATGGGGCGGTCAGCTTTGTTCCAGCAAGCAACAATCTATTTCAGACCTCTTCAGAGCCACAGCAGGGAGC
>NW_004955451.1:16724432-16731405 GCF_000276665.1 Chinchilla lanigera | reverse complement strand
GTTTCTCTGTGCTGTATATAAGCATGGCACTTCCCGCTAATAAACGAGACTTGATCAGAGCACTGTCTTGTCTCCATTCTTCGTGTCTCTTGTCCCTTTATAATCCCCACTCCCCCTCTAGGGTTCACGTTGGCTGTACCCGCAGGTCGGGTCAAAACACTGCCAAAGTTCAATGGCACAAGGTAAACATTACCATTCCAAACGGTACAAACGGTGATACAAAGAATTGGGACCAAAGCAAGTCCAAAATCCAGCAGGGCTAACATTATGTCCTGTAGTTCCACGTGGAACATCTGAAGCAATCTGTGATAAATTGTGAGCTCCAAAGGGCTTGTGTGACTCTGCCCCTATGGCACTTTTGGTGGTTGTAGCTTCCACAGCTTTTCTCTTAGGCCTGCTTTGCTCCCTCCTTGCAGCTTTCCTTAGATGGTCCACGTTCCTGGCTTTTCCAAACTTCTGGGGTCTCCACTACACCTTTCACTTTACATTCACAGCTTCACACACTGCCCTCTCAGTGGCACACTGCCTGGCCTCCCAGGCCTTCTGAAATCCAGGTGGAAGCCTTTTAAACCTCAGAACTGTTGTATTCTGCATGCATCTAAAACCAGTGCCATGTGGACAATGCCAAGGTCTGCTGCCAGCTGGAGCAGTAGCCAGGCTTTCCTCTCTCTTAGCTGTTGGGGTCAAGTGCCTGGATCACTGGACACTCTGAACCTGATTCTGAACAGATTCTCTATGCTGCCACCATTCTGGAACCTGGTGTAGCCTCCACCTCCATTCTGGAGCCGTTTTACTGCCACCATTCTGGAACATGGTGCTCTGCAGCTTCTTTCTCAAGGCAAAGTCTTTCACTTTTGCAGGTTTGAGTCTGCAAAGGGTGGAGACTTGCTCCTTCTTGTGATCCCCTCAGGCCATCTTTTATATTCTTCTGTTCCTTCTCTGCAATTGAAATCTCCTCAGCTCTATCTTTGCAGTCCACAGCTTTACTGGAGCTTTTTTCCAGGCCAAACTAAAAATGTTTTAAATCATTCTGCTGGGCTTTTTGCTCTTGATTCTCTACATAAATCTGCCTAGAAGCCCCAACAATAGCCATGCCACTGCTTCAACATTCGACTGCCTTGAAATTTCTTCTGCCAGATTAATTAGTTCACTGCCCTTAATCTGTCTTAGGCAAAGTCTCTGGACACAAGAAAAGTGCAGACAAACTTTCTGCCAAACCATAACATACAGCATCTGGATTCCAACAACCAATGCAGTCCTTCTTCCCAGCAGAAACCTTCTGAATCTGGTCTTTATTGGCAGGATTTCTATCAGCCTTCTGGTCTGAGCTCTCACCAGAATCTCCCATACAGAACAGCAGAAGGTGTTCCAGCTCTACTTTTTCAGGCTACATTTCCAAACACTTCTCACAAGCCATTTCCAAAGACTGTTGAACCACATGGTCAGGTATAGTCACAGCAAGGACCCCTCTTCTCTGGTACCAAATTCTGTCTTAGTTACTTTTCTCTCATTACTGAGATAAAACCTAATGCCCAGAATTAAGGAAAGAGAGGTTTATTTAGCTCACAGTGTGTGGAAGTTTCAGACTATAATCAGCTGGCTCCAAGGCAGAGTGGCACATGGCAGAGGGCAACAGTTCATGGTGGCCGAAGAGAGCAAAAGCAGAAAGTGCAAAAAGGGAGGAACAGCAAGTAGCCTCTTTCCCCCCCTTATATGTGTGCAAACTACCTGCCCTAGGGTGGGCGTAGCACTCACACCCATAATCATAAACTCTAGCAGCCGACCCCATGACTGCATGAGGCTTTGGGGGGGACATCTAGACATATACAGCCATTAATCCTGGTGAGATCACTCTCTAGTAGCCTCCTCTCCCTCTGCTCCTTCTCTGCTCCCTGTCCCCAGCCATTGAGAATGGCTGCTAAGGTTGGGTGTGGGGTACACACCTGTAACCCCAGCACTCTGGGAGGCTGTGGCAGGAGGATTGTAAGTTGAACACAGCCTGGGTAATTTAAGAGACTTAATGAGACCCTGTCTCAAAATAAAAAATAAGGACTGGTGAGGCACTTGGGGTAAAGGCCCTGGAGTTCAACTAACAGTACCACAAAAAGAGAAAAAAAAAAAAAAGAAAGAGAGAAAGAAAGAGCGACACTACTGACAGTGTGTCTTCAGAAGGGTGTGGTTGCCCAGGAGGGGAGCAGAGATTTGACTACAGAGCAAACTCAGGATCTGACAAGATGGACTGGCCACCCACAGACTCATCAAGGAAAGCCAGCACTTGCTGGCAGAGCCAGTTCCTGGGATTAAAGCAGAACCATATGAGAGCAAACCCATTATTTGCACATGGTCATTGCTGGCCTCCGGGAAACCTCTTTGAAGGAGGGACTTTTAAACTTGAACTATTTTTGCCTGAAGAATACCCAACAGCAGCACCTCAAGTACATTTCATGACCAAAATTTATCATCCTAATGTAGACAAGCTGAGAAGAACATGTTTAGATATTTTGAAAGATAAATGGTTGCAGTTGGGTGTGGTGGTAGACACCTACAATCCCAGCACTCAGGAGGCTGAGGCAGGAGGACTGCTGCAAGTTTGAGCCAGCCTGAGCTACAAAGTGAGTTCAAGGCCACCCTGAAATGCATAGGGAAATCCTGTCTCAAAAAAAAAAAAAAAAGATAAATGGTTGCCAGCACTGCAGATCCATACAGTTCTGCTGTTGATCCAGGCTTTGTTAAATGCTCCTACCCACTGTGAAATGGGTCACAGAGACCACTGTGAAGCAGCTCTGAGCAGGACTTATATCAACCAGTCAGCTTTCCATGTCTACTTGTGAGTCACTACTGAGGCCTGTAATGGTGAGTGAAGCCATGAGGCCTCACAGGACAAGACAAGGCCACCAACTGAGGACTTTTGGCTCCCACCCCAGTTAACTCAGAGGAGACTGCAGCTACAGGCATCTCACTCTTGCAGTGAAGGCCTTCCTGGAGTTAACTTAGTTCTATTGCTTGGAGATTAACATAAGTATTACTTAGAGAATTCTGTAAAGGGTTTCCCAAGTCCTGCTCAGATTCCTGCATTTTCTTCAGTATCTCCTTCCTTTATTTGAAAACCTAATAAATATGGGCAGCCCGGGGAAGTCTTGGCCTTAACCCAGAGAATCTTAAATATTGTAAGAGAGATAGACTCTCCTGGAGCCCTAAGATCATTTAATTTGTCTCATTTATTTAAGTCTTCGCTGTCCACTCATTTGGGAGATTGTGGGCCTGATCAGCCCACAATAACTAAGAATTATTAACCCAATAATGACCCATGAGCAAATGATGTGGCCACGCAGTGGAAGACCAAGAAACTTAAGCCAAAAAAACAGCTAAAGCATGGGCGAGGCAATGTGCCATGACTAATATTTAAGTTGATCCAATCATCAAGTTTGTGTCACTTCTCTGTTCTGCCAAGACTTCTTCCTTTTTTGTTTGCATTTAATGGACACAGTCCTAGAATATTACAGAATAAAAACCCAGACATTTTCAGTCCTTTGGTGATTAAATGCACATTAGCAAAGCTACGTCTTGTCCTGATGCACTGTTGTAAAGCGTGAGCAGAAGCTAGAAGTTTCATCCGGATTGTGAAATGTTTGAAAGCAATGGCTCTCTGCTTTATTCATTTCCCCTATCACGGCTTAAGTGTAAAGCACTGTGAATGAAGGTAGTTGTCAGGTTAGCTGCAGGGGTAAGGGTGTTCTTTATTTTATTTTATTTTTTGAGGGGAAAGGTAGTTTCAAAACTTTATGGGCTCTGCTCCACCTTTTATGGTAATCTAATTGCATTGGTTAAAAAGCAGCTAGCCAGTATTTTAAGATCCACTCTCTAGCCAAGTCTCACTTTATTTAGACACTGTAGAAAGACAACCTGATTGTTCGAACCAGAATGGGAACACTGACACACACCACAGCCCTCACTAATAATACTGTGATTTTGTAGTCAAGTGTAGATTTCCCCTTTCAAAAAAAGCTTGTGACCATTTTGTATGGCTTGTCTGGAAACTTCTGTAAATCTTATGTTTTGGTAAAATATTTTTTGTTATTCTAAAAAAAAAAAAAAAAAAAAAAAGACTGTGGTTGCCCAGAAGAATGTGGCCAGGACTCTAGAGGTGTCAAATCCTTAGAAGAAAATCGAGCTCTCTGCTTCAAAGGTCCAAATCAGAAATCAATTTCAAAATATAAAGCGCAAAAAGCCAAACTACTACCCATCATCCCCTATTTACAGTGGAACAAAGCTGCATAGAAAATGACTTGCAAAGCCCCTAAGTGGTTCTGGCACCTAGTCCCACTGTGAATAGTCCATGGTCTCTGGGCTTCAACTGTCTCCTCTGCAGAATGGAGGCAATGATACCAATGCTACAAGAGTAGCTGGGGAAATGAAAAGAAAGTAACATGTTTTGAGCATTTGCCACGTGCCAAGCATGACAGCTTCCAGCCCATTAACTAATTTGTACATATACATAATGTAGTGCCTGGGACATCAGAAACACCCTACAAATGTAGGTATTACAGAAATGCTATGGGCTGAGGAGGAAGTTCTAAGCTTCCAGAAGCAGAGAAGACAATTGGTTGTCCAGAGAGGAGGAATGAGATGCAGTTGGGAGAAGAACTGCAGGATAGATCCTGGGTATGGTGCTCTGAAACTTTTGAACCATTATAAATGAAACAGCCCACCTAGGTCAGCCCTAAGGACAAACTCGAGGTACTGCTTACATCTTTAGTGCATGTGCCGCTGGATCTGAGAAGACGCTGCCAGGATTCCAGGACAGACCGCACAGTGATGCCTGGCCCCTGAGTGGACAAACTGAATAGCTCCAGCTCCACAGGAAACTGTGATGAGGGCCTTTCGGGAGCCCAAGTGTCTCTGGGATGGCAGCTCAGTGGCCTCTACACTATGGCCGCACGGGCTCAAGATTCTGCAAGAGGGAGAAAGCTGGGCTTCCCCTCTTCCTCTCCTTCAGTGCTTCTGTTTCTGACTCAGTGCAGACGCTGCAGCCTTCAGCCTGAGCGTGTCTGAGTCGGGGGGCCACTGCCTGCAAACCCTACAGTCTCCACACACTCAGGAGCGTGCACTGTCATCACTGGGGAGATGAGGAGCAGACTTTGTAAACACAGCCTCGAGTCTGGACTGTGGGGGTTAACCAAGAACTGCACAGGGTTTTTAACATACAAATATACTTTTTGATTTCACATGTATTTATCTTTCATTTCACTTACACATGGTGTAAAAACTGCATCCCGTGCCATGCCTGAAATGTTCCAAAGCTCAGTTCCGTGAGTAAATTGCAGCGAAGATTTCTAAAAAATAAAAAATAAAAAAAGACATAAGCAGGCCAGGGATATAGCTCAGTGGTTCAGCACTTGCCTGGCAAATGTGAGGTCCTGAGTTTGATTCCTAGTACCAAAAAAAAAAAAAAAAAAAAAAAAGAGAAAAGACGTAAGCCCAATAAGGGGGTAGGGAGAGAAGGAAGTAGAAGAGGAGGAATTTTTTCTGAAGTTTTATCCTTTGTCAGTGATTCTAACTCGTACGTAATGAAACATAACCTCACTACTTCCTGAACGCACTAAAGAAATCTCACTGTGGACCGTGCTGACTTATGATTTATACACTCATATTTAAACACACGATGCCTTAGGTCTGACACAGTGAATGCTCACTAAGTAACCTGTGTTAGCACTCTTTCTTTTTCTAGACCAGGGCTTCACAGCTTCAGCTGTCGACCTCTGGGGCCGGACAATCTTTGTGGAGGTCTGTCCCAACACTGCAGCTGTTTAGCAGCCTCTCCCCAGCTGATGCCCACAGCACATTCAGTTCCCCAATGTCACGTGGGTGGAAACCACACCTCCTGAGAGCCATGCTGCTGTCCCTCACTCTGACCTGGCAATGATCCTCACGGAATCTTAGCCAGGAATTTAAGTCTGTACATAATTTAGTAACATTGTACTAGTAAAATTTTAGCCATGTTCCAATGTAAGTAGCTAGGGTGTGTATACAATTCGAAATATAATGAATTTCTATTTGGAACTTACATGAACTGCAAAAAAGGTAGTGAATCAAATGTTCCTCTTTCAATTGACTGTATTTTATTGCAGGATAAATCTCTAGGAAAAGGAAAAGGAAAAGATTTCCTTGATTAGCTGGTAGATATCTAATTAGCATGATAAATAGACTTTAGAGCTGATACTACTGAACACATAATTTTTGTTTAAACTCAATCTTTCCACTACTATTTGAACTTTCTGGAGGCCCTAGGTCTGCCTGTATCTCTCCTAGAGTCTCTCCTCCACAATCTCATAAATAAAATACACAACTGTAGAGCTAGATGCACCTTGGAGGTAATCTTTCCTCACAGCACGAGAATTATTAGGTCACCTTTTATAGTCTCATCAAATCCAAGATTGTGAGCTCAAAGTTTTAATCTCCGCATGCTATTTCTAATAACAAAAGGCATATCCTCACATCTACATAGCTTCCCAGTTTCATTCTGTTTTCCTAAACCAGTTCAATACCAGCAGAAATAAGAGATACCCTTTCATATCACTTGAAAGACAGTTACTCTTCTAATTCATATACAGCTCTGAACTAACTCAGAATTTTACTTTCTATCATATGAATGGAAGTTCTTTTTTGCTTCATATTGCCTTAATATTCTATGAACGATATTCACAGCTCTGGACCCCATGGACAAAGCATAAAAATGAAATTTTCACCCCAAAGAACATGACATCTTCTTATTTCTAAACTGATAGAAATACCATGCAACTGTTTCCTCCTTGGCAACAGGTTGGAGAAATTTTTGTTTTATAATTAGTGAAGGCCGGGTGTGGTGGCTCACACCTGTAATCCCAGCACTCGGGAGGCTGAGGCAGGAGGATTGTTTCGAGTTCGAGGCTAGCCTGGGCTACAAAGTGAGCTCAAGGTCAGCCTGAACTGCATA
>NW_004955451.1:16717982-16724332 GCF_000276665.1 Chinchilla lanigera | reverse complement strand
TATATATTAGTGAAAAGTTAGGGGCATTTATCATATGTTTACTGAGTATGAAAATGTCTAGCTATACCACTTAATCATCATTTCTGATATCTCTTTTGAACATGGGTATGAACAATTCCTGCACTGAAATTCTTTTCTTCTTCTGAAGCTTAATCTTCTTCTTAATCTTCTTCTTAATCTTAATCTTCTTAATTTTCTTCTTCTGGTAGCTTAATCATCTGATATTATTATTTATTTAATTTATCTGCCTAGTTAATTATTCAGTGTTGAAGTGTTAGCATAATTCAGATTAAATTATCAAAACTTTCTGGCTTAATGGCATTGAATATAAGTTTGAATGGTTTAAATTTTCTTCTCTTGAAGTTAACTCTATTTGTTCTACTAATCCAACTTTCTTATAAATGCCAGATAGTAAATATTTCTCCATTTCAGGCCACATACAGTGGCCTTTTTCATTCATAGCCTTTTAAGGATTTAATACCATCCTTGACTTATGGGCTAGATAAAAAATAGGCCATGGATACGTTTTGCTCCATGGGCCACAGACTAAATGTGAGCAAAGCAGAGGGCAGATGGGCACTTATCAAACAGGCGTGGGTGTCAATAAGCATCCAGGTCTTGTTGCCACTCCTCCTCTGTACGTGGTGTCTTTCCCACTTGAATCTGATCTATGCAATTTAAAAACTTAAAATGAGCAGGCAACATATGATGGTAGAGATATGCTGAGATCTATAGATTCCCACCGCTGCAATTTTACTGCTGGAGGAGACTTTGCAGAGTGTCTGACTTGAGCTCCGTACTCTTTTAATGGATAACCCATAACTCATCAGTAAGTATGATGAACTAGCCAACTTACAAATACCGGAGGGACAGGAGGCCTTTAAAGGAATCTTTTCGTAATTCAGTCAGGGAATTTTCACTGAGATTTCTGAAAGATGGAAAGGTTATTTCTAGATCAAATTTTGTGAAAAAGAGAAAATGTATAGCAGTTACAAAGTATGAGGAAATGAATTCTTTCATATTCTGGCACCCAGTTTGTAAGCTGGCACAATGTCTTTTGGGGGAATTAAAGTTTAATGTTTGCAACAGTTGTCACCACAACAATCCCACTTCTAGATCTCTATTCTACAGAGTGGTTCACAAGGTTCACAGACAGGCACACACAGGGATGATCATTGCATCCACACAGGTAAACAGGAAAATTGGACACATTCTGAGCATTGGTCATAGGGAATTGTTAAATCCACCATGATGGATACATCCTGTGGAATATTATGCAGGAGTGTAAATGTACAGGGTGACCAATGGTCTACACATGCGGAAGGAGAGAACCCTGACACATCTGAAGTGAAAGATTCACATTGTAGGATGCTGCCATTTAGATAGAAAGATCAGACAGGCACTGGACACAACTGTTCTGACATATGTAAACATGTATGTAGGCAAATACTTGGGGAGGGTCTGCAAAGGTATATATCAAACTCAGCAGTGGCTCCTTCAGGGATGGGGAATCAGGGCACACAGGGAAATCTCACTTTACTGCTATCTCACTTTCACCCATTAAGAATATAATCATTTTTAATCATTCTCAGTCAGGTTTATTTGTATAACAGATGATAAACATAAATTGTTTCTTATTTCAAGGAGAATCCACAGGAGTTATTTCTCTATTTTTGCTATAATGTAGGGTATGGAACCCAGAACCTCAGTCATGCCAGAAAAGTATGCTACCACTGAGCACTCATGAAATTTCCTTTTCACAATAATCAGAATTTCAAACCATAGAGATTGATTTGGGATACAGAAGAGGAAGGTACTAAGATCAAAATTCTGGACCAACAAGCTTACTACAATGCAGATTTTTCAATCCCCTTACTCACAGTTTCTCAGCCCACTGGTATGTTGTCCAAATATCCTTATCAAGGTAAGAAATAGAATTTCCTTGGAGATTCCTGTAATGAATAGGAAAAGAATGAACAGAATATGTAAAAGAATCATGGTTACCTGTAGGGGATATTCAAACACAGAAAGAAAATACTTTGTGATATCCTGGGCTACCAGCTTCCCAGTTTTCACAAAAAGAAAGCACGTGGGTCCCCCTGGCATGATGATGAGGCTTCTCCACAAAAGCTTCTCTGAACCTCTCTGACCAAGCTCCGGGGCAGGTAACACCAGCCAAGCACTTGCAATGGAAGTGGCTGACAATCATAGCCAATGCTCAGGCTCCAAGTAACCAGTCACCTTCACCTTGTGACTTGATTCTGACCAAGGACAGCAGGCATGGCCTGCACCCTCTTCAGCACTTACTTATACAGCTCCCCTACCACCTCCACCTTTGAATTTTTTTTCCCATTTTAATTCTTGTTTTGAGACAGAGCCTCACTAACTAAACTGCCCAGGCTGATCCTGATCTTGTAATCTTCCTGTCTCAGCCTCCCAGAGTGCTGGGATGATAGGCGTGCATCACCTCACCACTCCCCTTCGATGCCTTTCCTTTTGGTTCCGATCTGTAAGCTTCATATTCTGGAGACAGAGTAATCCTACGGCCGCCCCTGTACTTAGCCCTGGATTGGGCATGAAATGGATGCCATATATACTAAGCCAAGAACAAACATGAACCTGGCATCACTGAAGGACTGAAAAATAATATAAATAGCTAGGTCTCATGTAGGTGTCAGGCTGTGGTGGGTGCGTGCCATCTATTCATTCTTCTATTCAAAGTCTCACCAGCCTAGGAAATGGCAACTTTCACAATTCCCATTTTATAGATGAGGAAACTGAGTCACAGAAGCCACTATCCACCCAAGGTAACACAATAAAGAGATAAACCACTGGGTTCAAAAATAGGCAGTCTGGTTCCCTAGTCTTCTCTTCCTCTGTCTTTGGTGCTCTTCTTTCTTTTTCTATGCTAGGGATGGAACCCAAGGCTGTGCACGTGCTGGGCAAGAACTCTCCCCTCTGGGCGAGGCCCAGCTGATGATCCACTCTTAACTGCTGGGTTCTGTCATCAGCAGTGGGAGGAGTTGTAAAGTGTGTGAAGGAAAGTGGGAGGGTCAGGCAATGATGTGATGGGGCTAAGTCAAAGTGGACATGGAAAAGCAGAGGGCAGCTGCAAAGAAAAGACTTGGAAAGGAGCACAAGAGAAAGGAGACCAGGGTGAGGAAAGGGTAGGAGCAGGAAGTCCATCCTTGTGGCTGCAAGGGAGGCTGGCCCAGGGAGACCTAGAGGAAGGGTGGCCACGCCAGGCGGAGCAGGGCCCACAGAGGAGGAAGGGGAATCTTACAAGATGGTGAAGATGGTGTTGTAGACCCTGGGCTCTAAGGCAGGAACTTGCTGCAGCCTCTGTGTTGGGCTGAGGCCAGTGCATGACAGGGTCTGCTCTTGGCAGGAACAGAGCTCACATATGTCCATGTGTGTCACGGTACTCTGTTCCTTTTGCACACTTAAAGCCTTCTTCTCTGAAGGTTGAGTGGTGACTTCAGTCAGGCTTTGATACTGAGCTGAAACCTGGTCTGGGGTAGACTCCTGCAGAGCTACAGTGTGTGTGGCCTCTGCAGTAGGCATGGCAGGGGTGGTGTGATCCACGTCTGAAGGTTGATCTGTGACCCTGGGTGATGCTGAATTCTGAGCTGGCTTCTGACCAGCAGTTGGAACTGTCATCTCAGGAGACCCTGGAGTTTGAGTCAGAGTCTCCATATGTGGTTCTGGAGGCTGAGAGGGGGTGTCCCGGGCAGTTGGAGAAGGTCTACCTTTTGTAGTATGTTGTGGAGTTCTGCTGAGTTCTGCACCCAAAAGTCCAATTATGGCTCGAGTCAGGTTTGGAAGCTGACCTGAAAAATGGTCTAGGGGTGGAAGCACCACCCCAGGGTGTATTGCAGGAGGAGCTGTAGACTTCTGTGGGGCTACAGTGTGTGTGGCCTCTGCGGTGGGCACGGCAGTGGTGGTGTGATCCACATCTGAAGGTTGGCCTGTGACCCTGGGTGATGTTGAATTCTGAGCCGCCTTCTGACCAGGAGTTGAAACTGTCATCTCAGTAGACCCTGGAGTTTGAGTTAGAGTCTCCATATGTGGTTCTGGAGGCTGAGAAGGGGTCTTCAGGACAGTTGGAGAAGGTCTAGCTTTTGTAGTACTTTGTGGAGTTCTGGTGAGTTTTGGGTCCAAAAGTCCAGTTGTGACTGGAGTCAGATTTTGAAGCTGAGTCGCAACATGGTCTGGGGGTGGAAGCATCACCCTAGGGTACATTGCAGCGGGATCTGTAGACTTCTGTGGGGCTACAGAGAGTGTGGCCTCCGTGGTGGGCACTGTAGCTGTGGTCAGCTCCCGGTCCAAAGGTTGGCCTGTGATCCCAGCTGATGCTGGATGCTGAGTAGGGCCTTGACTTGGTGTTTGAACACTTATCTCACGAGGTGCTAGAGTCTGAGTGACAGCCTCCTTCGCTGGGTCTGGGGGCTGGGAGGAGGTCTCCTGAACAGTTGGAGAAGGTCTAGCTTCAGTAGTTGATGGTGGAGTCCTGGTGAGCTCTGGGTCCAGATGTCCAGCCGTGCCTCGTATCGGGTTTTGGTAGGGAAGCATCATCTCAGGGTGCCTTGGAGAAAGAGCTATAGATTTATCCTCTGCAGTGGTTTCTGGAGTGATGGTGACTTCCAAGTTGGGAGGATGGGACATGACACTGGGCAATGGTGGCAGGAGAACTTGATCCTGAGGTGATGGTGGAAATGTCATCGCATAATGGACTGGAGCGTGAGCCACACTTTCATTGGGTGGCTCAGCTGGATACTGAGGTAGGTCCACTGCTTGAGTTGGAGAAAGCTCTACCTCCTCAGGAGGCTCTGGAGATGGAGATGGGGCTGGCGGCAGCACTGGCAGGGATCTCCCCTCAGGGAGTTCTACAGGCTGAGGTGGCATCACCTGCTGAGCTGGAGAAGTTTCCATCTCATTAGGTGACCCTGAAAGTGGGGCTGCAGCCTCCTGGAGGACTGGAACTGGTTCTGTGTCCTCTGCCGACACTGAAGATTGGTCTGAAAATGTTATGCTTCCTCTCCATTTAAAAGCAACAGTAGCACTCACAGAAGGTCTCCAAGGCTGATCTGGGAGCTGTTGCGGGACTGATCCAAGTGAAACTTCTGCAGTGGAGTTCAGGGACAGAACAGAGCTGTCCTGCTGGTGCGGAGAATGCTCCTCAGGAAGCTCTGCAGGCTGAGCTGGGACCCTGCTGTGGGATGGAAAAGGTTCATCCTTCACGGCAGCACTGAGCCACTCAGTTGGACCTTCTTCCTTGTCGGTAAAAGATCCAAACGGCTCAGGGGTCACTGAGGACTGAGCTTGGGCCCCCTGTTCAGGTGAATTTTCAATTTCAATCTCATTAGTCACTTCTGGAGGTGCCGCAATGACACTGTCCAATATTGGAGGCTGAACTTGATCATTAACTAGAGGAGAAACTGTTCTCCTGTGATCTTCTGGAAGCTGAGCTGTGACTTCATGAGGGAGCTCTGGAGGCAGAGGTGCATCCTCTTCAGGGGTTTGCAGATATTCCACGCTCTCCTGCTGGGTTGAGGAAGGCTCACCCTTCTCGGGAGCCTGGAGATTCCCTCCCCTGGTCTCTGGCTGGCTGGGAGAAGCTTGCTCATCCTGAAGAGGTTCTGAAGATGAAGCTGGAACCTCCTGTTGGAAGGCTTCAAGTTCTTCAGAGGGCTTTGGAGGCAAAGTTGGGGCCTCCTTCAGGGCCACAGGAGGTTCCATGTCATCCAGTGGAACTGAGTGTTGAGCTATAGCCTCATGCTGGGTTAGGGAAGTTCCCACCTCTGCAGTGGGTTCTGGTGTTATGGTGAGTTGTAGGTCTGGAGATGTCACTGTCAACTTGGGTAAGTGTGAATGCTTAGCTTGATGGTGACCTGGAGCTGAAATTGTTACTTTCTGGTGTGATGGACTCTCACCTATAGTCTCCAGAGGGGCCTCTGGAGCTTCATCATCTTCCTGGACAGGAGGTTTGTCTTCCTCGAGAAACTTTTCAGGCTGAGCTGGAGCTACCAGCTGGTCCCCAGAAGATTCAACCTCCTCAGCAACCTCAGAAGGTTGAGCTGGCTGTTCCTGCTCATGAGGAAGTTCAGCCTCTACAGGAAAACTGAGAGGCTGAGAGAGGGTTTCCTGCAGGGCTAGAAAAGATTCAGCCTCCCTGGTAGGCTCTGAAGTCACAGTACGTTCTATATCCACAGGCCTAACTGTCACAGTAGATAAGTTGTGATCAGGATCTAGATCCTGGCCTGGAGGTCGGACTGTTACTTCCTGAAATGGTTGAATTTCACCTATAGTCTCCAGAGGGGCCTCTGGGCCTTCATCATCTTCCTGTTCTG
>NW_004955451.1:16696034-16716027 GCF_000276665.1 Chinchilla lanigera | reverse complement strand
AGATTGAGTTAGCTGCTTCTGCTGCCAGGGAGAAGGCTTAGCCCTTATAGTAGAGCCTAGAGTCTGAGATGGGGCCTCCTGCTGGGCTGGAGAAGGTTCCACCACCTCATGACTCTGTGGAGGTGAGGCTGGCACCTGCTGCTGGCTTGGACTAAGTAGAACCTCCTTCCCTGCCTGGTCAGTAATCATAATCTGCATCGCCACATTAACTGTGACAAGTGGTGAGTGTGAGGGATGAGCTTCCCTACTACATGAAGCTGGAGCTGTTCCCTTTTGAGGCATCAACAGCTGATCTGCACACTCCTTAGCAGCATGTGCTGGCTGGGCCTGGGCCTCCTGCTGGGTGGAAGAAGACTCCACTTCCTGGGGGCGCTGTGAGAGCTGACCTGTGATTTCTTGCTGAGGTGGAGGGGACTGGCCCCGGGCAGTCTCTGGGTGGAGAGTCTGGGCCTCCAGCTGGAGCCGAGAACGTACAGTTTGTCCAGAGGGCTCTGGAGGCTCCTCTGGATTCTCCTGGGATTCCAGATCAAGGCTGTTGTGATCATCTATGTCCGCACTTGGGTCTACATAGTCATCCTGTGGGGTTTTTTGCTGAAGCTTAGGTTTTGCAAGCTGATGCAGAGTTCCAACCTCCACCTTAGCAAGCTGAGCTAGCTCCTTCTTGTTCAAGTGTGAAAGAAACTTTGCTGCTTTTGACCTCTGACCGTCTAGAGGTGGAACAAGCATTTCAAAGGCCTGGTGGTCTGCAGGCTGATGTGGCCTGGCAGTCTGGATCTTCCTTTTGAGGCGAAGAGGCACAGCGAGAGCTTGATTCTGACCCCCATCAAGCATTGGAACGAGCTCTGTGAGCCTCTCTTGCCAAGGTAGCTTGGCACCCAGACTCTGATGTGGAGCAGCAAACTCATCCAGCTCTGGGGATAGATGTCCAGAAAACTTCTGAGGTGGAGACAACATCTTGGTGGGCCCCAAAGGATCCAGGTAATCAAAGTTCCCGAGGTCGGCCAGGGGAGTAAGGGCATGGATCAATTCAGGTGGGAGATCAGAATTGAGGGAAGAGGGCTTACTTGGCCCCAGGGGCTCAGAGTTCAGGTGGACTGGGTGTGGGGCCCAGGCTGGCTGTGGAGCAGCTGGGACCAGTAGCCACAAGTGTGGCCACACCAGCAACCATGCAGCCCAGGAGCGCAGCAAAAACATGAGAGGGCAAGGTTGGGTTGTAGAGATCTAGGCCAGTATGGTGCTGATGCTAGGTCTGCTAGAACCTTTCTGGCAACCACCTGTGTAGCAAGTGCCTTGGTAACTGTGCATACCCACATTCTGCCATTCCCTACCCTTTATGACATCATAGTTTAGGAAACCTTTATTAGGGTTTGCCCAGCAGTGACCAGGCATTACTCCCTTTCCCTTAAAAAGTGACAGCAGCCTTTCATAGGGCCACTTCCCCTGGGGCAATGCAGGGTGTGTGACTGCCTTGGGTGGGTGTTTTTGGGCCTCCAGCAGGTGGGGTAGGGTGAGGCAGAGGTTCCTACAGATGTCAAGGTTAGGCCTTGGGATGCTCAGAAGTGCTGGTCCAGCCCTGGCAACTGGAGCTCTTCCTCCTTCACACTGAAACCCCAGAGATAATCTTTGGCCCCTTGGCTGCACTGCTTCCAAGCAAAACAACAGACCTCCAAAATTAGGACCAGTTAGGGAGGAATCAAGAACACACATGAAGGTGTTTTGTTCCACAATGTTGCTATTTGGTCTAAACTCAGTAAGGGTTTCTCTATTTCATAATTCAGTCCTCTTTGTCAGACTGGAACTCATAGACTCCATGATGACTCCAAATTTCTGCAGGAGAGCTTTGGGTGTTGGGCAGTTTAACCTGAGTGACAGGGTTTGGATCAATGCATAGCGCTTTACATTAGTCTGGGAGAACTCTCCCCAGCCCACCAGGGCTCAATCTAGCTGTGTCTAGATATGACATCACTTATCATAAATCTCCCAAGTGTGTACACATGGAGAAGAGACTTAGGACACTGAAGTCTTCAGGTTAAATACTTCTCTAGAAATACTATTCCAAATCTACTTCCTTCACAGTTCTTTTTTTATGGAAAAAATTAAAATTTCATAATGAAATAGTAGAATAATAATAGTTAATACATTGCATATTGTTACCTTTAAAGTAGTTAATCAGAGTACAAGATACGGGTTATAAAAAATTCTCCAATTAGGGTTGGGGATTTAGCTCAGCGGCAAAGCGCCTGCCTGGCAAGCGCAAGGTCGTGAGTTCGGTTCCTGGTACCGGAGAAAACCCTCCCCCCCAAAAAAATTCTCCAATTGATACGAACCTTTCTTTTCAATGAACTAAGAGACATTAGTAGTGTAACTAAACTGTACTTTTTTCCCCTTTTATCTTCCTTCCTTTCCCCTTTTCTCTAGCCTAGTTCCTTTTTCCTTTTGCGTAATTTCTTCCCATTTCACAATATCTGTTGTACATTTTAGAACTTATTAACTCAATTTCTCACATTAGGGAGACAATATGATGTTTACACATGTGAGTCTGATTTCACTTATGAGTATGGTCTCAAGTTGCATCCATTTACCTATAAAAGTCTCGAGTTTATCCTTATTTGTGGTAGAGTAGTACCCCATTGTATAAAAAAATCACACCTTTTTTATCCATTCCTTCGCTGATGGGCATTTGGGTTGTTTACAAGATTTAGCTATTACAAATTGTGCTTCTATAAACATAGGCGCACAGGTATAACTATGGTATATGATATTTTTAATTTTTCTGGTAAGATACCCAGAAGAGCAATAGCTAGGTTGAATGGGACCTCTAATCCTAGCTTTTTGAGTAATCTCCATACTGATTTCTATAGTGGTTGCTCCAGTCTGCACTTCCACTAACAGTAGAGAAAGTTTCCTTTTTCCCCACAGCCTCTCCAGCATTTGATATTGGTTGATTTCATGATGATAGCCATTCTTTCTGGGGTAAGATGGAATCTCAGTGTTGTTTTGATTTGCATTTCTTGAATGACCAAAGATATGAACATTTTTTCATATATGTATTTGCCATTTGTATTTCTTCACTTGAGAAGTACATATTCATCTCAGATGCCCACTTTTGGATTGGGTCTTTGAATTTAGGGGATCTGATTTTTTTAATTCTTTGTATGTTCTAGATAAAAGTCCTTTGTCTGAGGGACAACTGGCTAAAATTTTTTCCTGCCCTGTGGGTTGTATCTTCACTCTATTGGTGATTTCTTTTGATGTGCAAATGCTTTTTAATAAGATGAGATCTCAGTTGTTGATTCTTTGAAGTATTTCCTGTGCAGTCTGGGTTTTCAGTTCATTTTGTTCTCTCTGTCTACACACCAGTGTCTTCAAGATTTCTACCTACTTTCTCTTCCAATAGATTTAGTATTTCTGTTTTAATATTTAGACCTTTGATCCATTTTGTCTTTAGTTTAGTGCATGGTAATAGACATGGGTCTAGTTTTAGTCTTTGGCACATAGAAAGACTAGCACCATTTATTAAAGAGGCTATCTTTCTTCTAGTGAACATGTTTGGCCTCTTTGTCAAAGATAAGGTGGCTGAGTGTGTTTGTAGTTGTGTCTGCATCTTCTAATCTGTTCTGCTGATCCTCAGGTCTGGTTTTTTTGCCAATACCATGTTGACATTTTCACGGTAGCTTTGCAGTATAATTTCAAGTCAGGGACTGTGATGTCTCCTGCCTTGCCTTTATTGCCCAGAATTTTACAGTTCTTCTTGCATTAATTTTGCTACTTGTTTCTTCTCTGGCACAGCCCTAGCATGTAAAATCTAAGAAGATGCTTCATTCTCTCATCTCGAGTGCCTTGCACATGGCTGGGAATGCAGTAATGATTTGAAAAGGAACTGATTCAGAAGTCATGTTATTTAGGGGTGGATCTGTTATATAATCAGATTTCTGAAATCAGTGGTGACTGTCCTCTTACATTTCACAGGAAGACAGACTTCTTAATGTCTGATGTTACCTTGGATGGTTTTATTTGGGTTGAACTAAAATTATTCTTTTACATGGAAAGAACTTCCAATACTTTTACAAAAGGCAAAATCCTCAAATTAAGTTCCCACTGGCATGAAAAACATTTTTGCCCCCTCCTTTCTAAACATCCTAAATATATTAAATAATGACTACTTTCTTTTAGAAATTACTCTAGCAATGCAATCCCTCATGAGAGGTTTTTACACAACTATTTTATAGAAATGTTCTTCAGCACAATATTGTATTACAGATGCAGGGAGAAGCTGAGAGCTTCTCACACCATATTGAAAGGCAGCATTGTGTTCAAAGTTACAACATAACTTTACTTAAGGCTGTGGTTACTCTGACCCCTGGGATACTGTATGAGGGTAGTTTAGGGACTTTCTCAGGCCCTTCAGAGAAGCCCAGCCCCTCGCCTGGGTCCATGACTGGAGGAGCATCTGAGACGCCTCAGTTCTGTTCCCCAAACTTCAAACTAGAGGTCAGGGCCCAGGATGGGACTTTAGTTTCATCCCTACTCTTTTTGTTTTTGTTTTTTTTTTTTACTGCTGATTGTTTGAATCTTGGGTACATTGGCTAATCCCACACACCTGAATTAAATTCTGCAGTTCTGCTTCACTTCTGACATCTATGGTCCCCTCTCTGGATCTGTGATTCACAGTTATTTATCACTCTCTGAAAAGAAGTTAACAAGGATCAATTCAGATCTTTTCTTATTCTAAAACTTTCTGCACAGAGTGGTAACACCTATGAGAGACATTCTTTAGATTTCTAAATGCATTTTCCTGTAAATGTCCTTGTTTAAAAATCTGTATGAAATGCCAATTGTGTGTATTTTAGAGAACTTTGTAGTCTTAGAGACAGGAACCAAGGAGTGTTTGACTTTGTATCCAGTTACACTACTGAATTTGGTTATTCAACCTAGAAGTCTTTTGGTGGAGTTTTGGGGGTTTTCTATGTAGTGTATCATGTCATCCCCAAGTAATGGTAATTTAACGTCTTCTTTTCTATCAGGACTGCTTTCATTGTGTCCCATGAGTTCTAATACATTGTATTGGCATTATTGTTTAATTGTAGAAATGGTCCAGTTTTTTCTTTAATTTCATCTGTGACCTGTTGGTTGTTCAGGGGAATGTTACTTAATTTCCATGTGTTTATGAATTTTTTCTTGTGGTTTCTTTTGCAATTGATTTGCAATTTCATTACACTATGATCTGCTAATATGCATGGGATAATTTCAGTTCCTTTGCATTTACTTAAGCATGTTCTATGAGCTAGTTGGTACTTTATTTTGTAGAACAACTCAAGTGCAGCTGAGAAGAAGGTGTATTCTGATGTTGCGGGTTGAAACAAACTGTAGACATCTACTAAGCCCATTTATTCAAAAGTCTGTTTCAGTTCTAATATTTCATTGATTTTTTTGTCTAGTTGATCTATTTGTGACAGTAGGGTATAGAGGTCCCCAATCACCATTGTATTAGTGCTTATTTGACTTTTCATGTTTGTTAATATTTGTTTTACATAGTTGGGTGCACATATATTTATGATTGTTATCTGTTCCTTTTGGATTGTTCTCTTTATAAGGATATAGTGACTTTCTTTGTCTCTCTTAATCAATCTGTGCTTGAAATCCACTTTGTCTGCAAATACAATAGTGACCTTGCTTTCTTCTGGGTTCCTGTCACATGGATTATGGTTTTCTATTCTTTGGTTTTCAGTCTACAAATTTTTTTTTTTTTTGTCTTTTTGACACAGACTGCTTTCATTATCCCATGAGTTGAGCATAGTCCTTTGTTATACAGTTCAGGCTGGACTTGAACTCACTTTGTAGCCCAGGCTGGTCTCAAACTCATGATGATCCTCCTGCCTCAGCCTCCTGAGTGCTGGGATTACAGGTATGCACCACCACGCCTGGCTACAAATTTTTTTAATTGTGTTTCTCATATGCACCATATTGTTGGATCTTACTTCTTGATCCATTCTGTTTCTTTTGATTGGTAAATAAGACAATTAACATTGATAATTATAACTGATATGTGTTGACTTATCCATGTCATGTTATTTTCCTTTGTTTGCTTCCTTTTTCCTCCTACTTAATTGCTTGCCTTGCCTGGTGGATTCATTCTGTTGGGGTTCTTGGAGTTGCTCCTCATTACCTCTTTCTAGAATATCCTTCAGAACATTTTGTGGTGCTGGTTTTGTGTTCATGGATTTCCTCAGGTGTTCTTTGTCATGGAAGTATCTTACTTCTCCATCAGTTTTGAAAGATAGTTTTGTGTGGGGTACATCAATCTGGATTGGAGGTTGTTTTCTTTTAGGTCTTGAAATACTTCACTCCAAATTCGACTTGAGGGTTTGTTTTGAGAAGTCTGCTGTGATTCTAATGGGATCACCTTTATAGATGATCTGTTTCTTCTCTGTTTAAATATTTTTTCTTGTGTTGAATTTCTGGAATCTGGACTATTATATCCCTTGGTGTACATTTTTTTTATCATGGCTAATTGGCTTTTTTTTTTGGTACTGGGAATCAAACTCATGACCTCATGCTTGCCAGGCAGGCGCTTGCAACACTGAGCTATATCCCTGGCCCAGCTAATTGGAATTCTATATGCCTCACTTATCTGTATATCACATTCTTTGTCCCTGCTTGGGAAGTTTTCTGCCATGACATATTTGAACTGGTATTTTATGTCATTTGCACTATCTCCTGTTTTTTAATTGAATCCAATGAGTCTTACGTTATTCTTCTTTTCACCATCTAGCAGCTGCTAGATTGATTTCTCATGGTCCCTTGCTATTTTAAAGAACTCTTTCTTTTCCTGATTACTAACTACAAGCCTATCTCTTTTCTTTTCTTTCTTTTTTTTTTTTTTTTTTGTACTGGGAATCAAACTCACAACCTCATGCTTGCCAGGCAGGCGCTGTGCCACTGAGCTATATCCCTGGCCCCTCTATCTCCTTTTTTTAACCACTCATTTACATATTTTATTTGGAAGTGTTTATACCAGCACAGTGAAACTCAACTTCAGAGATAATAGATGTCATTAGTTTAGATATCATCAGTTTATTATTAAAAAGACATGGAAATTATTTACATGATGAAAGATTGCAGAACTTCAGTGGAATGAGCAGCATCGTGATGCCATTTCAACAGTGACTTACTTCATTCTACATATTTTCCAAGAATTTCACCATCTGTAAATAAGAAATAATCTTTGTCGTCTAGAACTACTTTGGTGCCTCCATATTCTGGAAGAAGAACTTTATCTCCAACTTTTACACAAACTGGTTGGATCTCTCTGCCCTTTCCCTTAGAGTTCAACCCCACAGCTACCAACATTGCCTGCAGTACTTTGCCTTGAGATTTTTCTAGAAGCATAATGCCTCTTTTGGTGACAGTTTCAGCTGCATTCCTTTCAACCAATACTTGGTTAAACAGTGTGAGAAACTTCCAAAATGCCTTTCCTGCCATGGATCCTGCCCTGCAACTCAGATTCTGCTATCGCGTTGCCTCCACAAAGAGAAACCTGCACTCCAGCCCTGGGACATGTGAAAAGGCCACGCCGCACCTGAAAGCCTATCTGCTATGAAATTCTGTCCTCACACTGGCTCATTCTGCTGCATGTACTTTGAATTTTTAATCTCCTGAATATCTTTTAAAATCTATTCCATTTCTTTCCATGACTGGACATTCACGGTTTCCATCATTTTCCTAGGCTCTTCCATTTTTTAAATCTGTATCTTCTCTAGAGTCACTAAGCATGTCTCTCACTATGGTCACTGTCTCTGTAGCTACCTGAGAAATTATTTCTGATTTTATTTTTTCTAGAACCTCACTCATGTGCTTTGTTACTTCTGCTGTCACAACTTCAGAGAGTCCAAATGGGTAGTTTTTGAATTGTTCCATATCATTGCCCTCTGGATTTGCCTTTGGTGAGATGGAAGTCTAGGGTTGCAGCTTGCTTAAGTGTCTTCTCATTTTCTACTTTTTGTTGTTGTTGTTTAATTCATGGGTTGATACTATAGCAAGTATCTTTATTGCCAGTATTTAGAACACTTAGGAAATGACTACTTCTCTTAGATGTCTTTCAGGTGCAGCTGGCTTTTGGGCTTTGAATCTGTTGCAAGATCCTACCTCTTTAATTTATTGGGGATGAGAAGTTGCTGCCTATTTGGCCTAGCCCATGGTTCTTTGGCACTGTCCCATAGTATTGTTTATGACCCTTAGGCAATCTCAGTCTTGGTAAACCAGGAAGAACAACTGATTTGAATGATTATGTCACGTTGGCTAAAGTAATAGAATCAGCAATAACAATAGCATAAAATACAACCTAGAAAATGACAACTGTGGTAACTATTAATTTGCCGCCTTTTGTTGTATGTACTAGACTTATGGTTATATACAAAATGTACTACAATCCAGAAAATTGTACAGAGTAAGTAAACCCTCAGTATGGTGATTTCACCCTCAGGGGAGAAAGTATAAAAGGGGTGGAGGAAAAATAAAGAAATAGAAGAAGAAGAAATTAGAACCTGAAGGACAAAGAAAGATTACCCAAACTTTGGGAAACTGGTGAAGAACATAGAGGAGGAAAGGAAGAAATAAAATCCAGAACAGAACAATAGCAACAACAAAAAACTTAGAAACAATGTTCACACTCATAAAAACAAGAATAAACAAGGAAAAACAAACAAAAAGAAAAGAAAAAAAAGGAAGAAAAGAAATGCCCACTTCAAAGCATGTCTCTGCTGTCACTGATAGAACAACATGGGCAGACAGAGTCCATTTGTGTTGATTGATCCCAGCAAGCCAGGTGTAGCTTTATGGTTGGGTAATGGGTAATCCCAGCAAGACTTCACTTGTAGTTCCACTGAAGTTCAGGCTGATTTCTGGCTGAGTGGCTGGAATCTGATTTGTCTAGCTTGCAACACTTTATGTGTCTTCTGCCAGCCTGAAATCAGCTCCTTGACCTCCTGCTGACTTGAACTTGGCAGCCTCACCCTGAAACTGGAAGGCACTAGATGGAGCAAGCCCACAGCCATTCTGAGCTCTGAGCTCAGTTGGCCCCTCTCTAAGATGGCTCCTGGCCAAATGCTCTCCCCTGGGTGATGTCTGAACCTGAGTAACTCACCAGCTACTGCACTCTGCTGTGTCCACTGCTTTTTTTCCACTGGTGCCTCTCTCTGTGGATGCCTCTAATATCATTAGTAATCACCCCGAGTCTGCAGGTTTGAACTGCCCCTCCCACACAGTGAGTCAGGGCTCAGAGAGAAAGTGCTGCTTGCCACCTCCTTCTGCATTGAGGTCTCTCTCCTTGCTCTCCCCATGGGCTTCGATTCTAACTTCAGATCCTTCACAGACCCTGGGTACCCACTCTCCACCTTCTACTCTTCCTTATGTTGTTATATTCTAGTGTCTGAATACCAAATCTCAAAGAGGCTCTTTCTCTGCTGTTCATTACTCTGCTATCTTCCCAGACATTTCACACTAACAATTGGAAACCCCCACTCCTACACACCCCAGTCTGCTGTGCATCTAGGCTGGAATCACAGTGAGAAGGATTTGGAGGTAGAGAAGGTGACCTGTCTGTTCCTTGCTCACCAGCCACAGCAGCCTATCTGCTCCAGTTCAATAGCCTGCTCTGGACTTAGCCCCAAAGCAGAAGGCTGTGGATTCTAGAAAAACTCATTATGTATTGGCACATCTTCTCCAGGTATCCATCTTCCACTCTTTCTGATCAAAACATTCCATAAATGCACAAAGAAATGAATGTTTACACAAGAGTTTATAGAAATCTTTTCATCTGTTTTCATTCAACTGGAGATTGAACTCAAGACCTTTCCCTTGAGATACATACCCTGTTTAGCATGATTCTGGATGTGACTGAATGGATTCAACAGAAGAGAGAAGACTCATCCCAGCTGTGGGTGGCACCAACAAATAGGCTTGTAGCCTGGATGGAATAAAAGGGAAAGAAGGGAGGATGCTGCTTGCTACCTCATGTCTGCCACACCATGAACTGTTTCTCCTCTGCTATGCCCCTCAGCCTTGCTGACCTGCCTTGGAGCCATTTCACTATGGACTGAAACCTCTATGAACTGTGAACTAAAATAAAACTTTCCTCTTTTAATTTGTAGATGTCAGGTATTTTTTTCCCAAGCAACAAGAAAGTAACTCGGACAGATTTTGGTACCAGAGAAGTGGGGTCATTGTTGTGATGCTACCTGACCATGTTGTTCAGAAGTCTTTGAAACTGGTTTGTGGGAAGACTTTGGAAAGGTTTGGAAATTTCAGCTAGACCAACAGTCCTAGACTCCTGTAAGATGAGCTTGACGGGAGATTCTGGTCAGAGCTCAGAAGAACAAAATGCTGAAAGAACTGCAGCCAGTAAAGACTAGGCTCAGGAGATTTCAGTTAGGAAAAAGAACTCCATTGGCTGTCAGACTCCAGAACACATGTGCTATTCTCTGGTTGAAAATTTGTCCACATCTTGCTTTCTTCTCCCACACTGTGGGAGACTAGGCATATAGGCAGTGGAATAATTAATCTGGCAGAAGAAATTTCAAGAAAGTCTAATGTTGAGGTGATAGCATGGATACTACTGGAAGTTTTTAGCCAGCTGTACCTTCAGAATCAAGAGCAAATGGCCTAGCAGTTTTATTTAAAACATTTGAGTTTGGCCAGAAAAGAAGCTCTAGTAAAGTGAAGGCCTGCAGAGACCGAGTACAGGAGAACATGGTTGTTCAAAAGGAAGACAATGGAAAAGGTAGATTGAGGGCATCATGAGAACAAGCAGGACTCTACCCTTTGCAGCCTCAAAATTGCAAAAGTGAAAGATTGCTTTGAGAAGAGAGCCCTAGGTCAACTATGTTCCAAGATGGTGGTGGCCTAAGAAATTTGCTCCTCGGGATTGGATTCATAGAATTCAGCAATGCAGACCCTTGATCCCTACAGTCAAGACAGAAGGAAGCCAGACTACTGTTCCAGCTGGCAGCAGACCCTGGCATCATGCACATGGTGCTGGTTTTAGACCCATGCAGAATGCAAGGGTTTTGTGGCCAGGAAGGCTTCCAGCCAGAAGGCCTAGAAGGCCAGGCAGTGTACCTGAAAGGGCAGTGTGTGAAGCTGTGAGTGTAAAGCCAAACATGCAGGGGAGACCCCAGAAAGTTAGAGAAACCATGAACATGGATTGTGGGAGGAAAGCTGTGAGGAGGGACCACAGCTACCCCAAGAGAGAAGCTATGAGGGTTACAACTGTAGGGAATGGCTGAAGCTGAAAATCAATCACACGTGCAAAGTCTGCCAGAAACAGGCTTAAAAGAAGCCAAAGAGAGAAAGGTATATTGAATTACTGGTAGTTAAAAATGGGGCAAATAGAGTCTTCAGACTCACAGAAGTATACATATATAGAAGTGTTTTTTGCATGCTTGATTTCTGCATTTACTGTTCTTTTTTGGATTTTGGTTAGAAGAGATTTTACAACCACAAAGGATTTGGCTCAGAACACTATTTTAAAATCAAATCATGAGTTGGAAAAGGAGGGTGGAACCGAAATGCCACCAATAGAGCTTGAATCCTCTAACCTTGCTCAATCTAATAAGAAAGGAGTGATGGGGGAGTCCATGGAGGATTTTCAATATGCCTACTGTGTTACTAAAGTTCAAGCTCCCAATGATCCAAGACAAATTATATGTCTTCAGATTTGTGCAGACATTATCTCCTCATATGTGCAAGGGGCTGCCTTTGCAGCAGCTATCATTCAGGTTATTTATTCACAGCCTAGAAGAAAGAAAAAAACAAGGCTGCTTGTTTCCAGGGTGGGGATGAGGAGCCCATTCCCCATAATAAAGTAAGACAATGAGCCACTGCCAGCAGCTCACCCAGCCCTGAGGTGGTAGAGTAAAATCTGTAGCCAAAGGCTGCAAAGAGGTCTCCAGGTTTTGCCCAGTGTCACTGACTCAGGCTATATAAAAAAAAATCGAGGTTACAATTCAATTATTCAAAACTTAATTACCCCAGACTCTTGTATCACTTAATTGGTCATTCTTCCCTTGATAAAAATTAATAAAAATTATAAATAAGAAAAAGGGATCCAAGGACTTTGGGTCTTCTGACACCTATTGAGCTCAATGGATTAAACAAAATCCCTCTGAGATGGAATTATCTATTGAAGGAAAAATATTTAAAGGGCTTTTAGACACACAGATGTTTCAGTTACTGCCCAACACCACTGGCTTAAAGCATGGCCTCTGGATGTGGCCAATACAGACTCACAGGGGGTGGACAATGTTGCTCACCCTAGCAAAAGTGCTAAGTTGCTAACCTGGAAGGATGCAAAAGGCCATTCCTCCTTGCAGGGAATAGAGCCTCCCAGAGAATTTCTGCCTCATAGGGAATAGACTGGGTTTTCTCTCTCTCTCCATTACAATTGACACTAAAAGAGAAGCCTTTATATTTTCCCCTTAAGGCAATTAATTTAAAAAGTTGTTTCCACCCTTAAGATAAAAGACATTTTGCCTTTAATTTAAAAAATCATACTTCCTAAAATTTACAATAATGGGGGTATTTTTTAAAAAAGATTACTTAAAGTTCTCTTGATTCCTAATGAGGTTAATTACCTATTTTACTGTCCTAAATTTATTTATTTATTTATTTGGTACCAGGAATCTAACTCAGGACCTTGCGCTTGCCAGGCAGGCGCTTATGACACTGAGCTATATCCCCGGCCCTACAGTCCTAAATTTAATTGGTATAGAAAAGTTTTGGTATTTTGCAAACAGGTATAAGGGTTTGGAGTACAATCTGAAAACAATAAGGTTGGAACAGTCACTTGATTTTGACATTCCATTTAAATAATGGCAGGCCTGGTGGTGGCCTCAAAGGGGTGCAAGCTATGACAACTTCTTCATATTTGGGTCACCTTATCCAACAAAGATGAATTACCCAAACTGTTCAGATCAACCTTAAATGATTTTCAGGCTTTATTTGGTAATATTAATTGGCTTCACCCACCTTTTGGGCTAATTTTTCTGGTGTTACTGTCATTACCCTTCAGACAAGTTAATTCAGTTTGCTTCTGTTTTCATAGATGGCTTATCTTAGGGTAAGGGAGGCTATATGACAGCTTCCTCTTCCAAAATATATGATACAGGTTTCTCACCATATGATCAAAATTCAATTACAAAAATAATGCATATTAATTATAGATAAAAGATTCTATTCCTTCCAAATTTTTCTGATAAGAGATCTCTGAAAATTGATGAACAACAAAATCTGACTAGTCTATTTATAATTATAAATTTCTAAAATTGTAGTAGAGTTACTATAATTCAATTTGGTCAAAAATATATTTGAGTGCACTCTGATTTTGTAAAGATGTCTGTTTGTTCTGTATATTTGTGTACTTGTTTGTCTGTCATTCTGTGAACAGCTATTCCCTTTTATTTGAGCTCAACCGTTTTTCAATTTTCCTTCTTTCCCCTTTGCATTTTTGAAGCATTGTTCATAACATAATATTTGGGGTGTAGACTTCAAAGCATGCTTTCACCTGGGTTATCAGCTAGTCTAAGTGATATCAAAATTGGTTTACTCATAGGTCATCAAAAAATTTAAAATAATTAACAGGGGCTGGGGATTTAGCTCAGTGGCAAAGCGCCTGCCTGGCAAGCGCAAGGTCGTGAGTTCGGTTCCCGGTACCGGAGAAAAACCAAAAAAAAACAAAAACAAAAAAATAAATAAAATAAAATAATTAACAAAAATTCCTGAGGGTGGGAAGAGATTACTGGACGGGACTCCCATTGGTGAATAGAGGGGTGGCTAACCTTTGTTCATTAATAAGGAGTCCCCAGTGAGTTCAACAGTCTCTTGGAAGCCATGCCAATAATTTGGTCACAGGTCAAAAGAAAGTTTTCTAGAGAAAAAATAAATAAATAAAATAAGGTTTTCTCACAAAAGATGCTCCTGGTACAAAACTAAATAAGAAACAAAGGTTTTCACAGGTATATGGCGATTCATTAGTGTTAATCTCATGATGTATTAAATGTATTCATGATTCCAGATGTACAGGTCTTCCAAAATGTAAAACAAGGATTGCTGGGGCTGGGGATTTAGCTCAGCGGCAAAAGTGCCTGCCTGGCAAGCGCAAGGTCGTGAGTTCGGTTCCTGGTACCAGAGAAAAACCAAAAAAAAAAAAAAAAAAAAAAAAAAAAAAAGGATTGCTTATGGTTTTAAGACTTTCTTTCAGATTCATACCTCTGCCTTTAACAAAAACTTATGTTACATATATCCCATTAAAGGACAACAAATAAGGTAAAATCTTCTTATATATTAGATAGAGATAATTGGCTAAAAGGATTATGTTATGTCAAAATGAAAAATTAGGTATGTTAGAAAATGTTATCATGATTGTCATGCTGCAATGTTATGTATGGTTTTGATTTCTAAATTTTTGTGTAAAAATATGTAACTGTGATCTGTTAACATTCCATAAGGATTTAAATATTAGGATGTCCATGGTTGTTAGAAAATAACAGTTCCATTTTATATTCTAAGGTGTTTGATATTAATCTTACTGCCTCCATTACAGTATAATGTCATCAAGCTTCTCTTCTGGATGTTTAACAACTGAGGTTTGGAGACCAAAGAATTAGAGAGATAGATGGGGTAAGAGGATAGCCAATATTTTGTTCCTATCCCTCTGAGGTCAATGAGGACCCAGGACGTAAGAGAACCTCTGCTGCGACATCCTACAAATCAGTTGAATTCCTGACCTTTTGATCAATGAGATTATGGGGCCATAGAGAAAAGTGATTCAGCAATGTATACTGTACCTAAGGAGAGTCACCAGGAGAGAAAAAATCTCTCAAACTTTCACAGAGAGCAGCTTGGTCAAGCAATGGCCATGACTCATCCAGACAGCTGACACTGACAGCAGATCTAAGAGGTGCTATACTTGATTCCAAGGTAAATCCTGAGGACACTTAACTGACCTTGATAGATAGCAAAAAATTGATTAATATGGGTCTTGCCTTAACTTGGTCTTGAACACCCAGCAGAAAAGTATAACCACAAGATGTATAAAAAACAATATCATAGTAATATGTTAGTTGTAAAAGGTTCAAATCACTAAAATTTCTGACAATTGCCAGCTATACTGGTAACTGACCACTGTTATGGATTATTAGACTGTATAGGGATAACTTGCTGTATACGTACCTAAAGTCTTTGGACTGAATATCTTTAGCCTAAATGAGTAAGTTCATCAAGAATGAAAAAGTCTTCTACCAAGTTCTCCAAACACAGCCTCTCCAACTTCAACTGAACATCCATCACTTACAAAACAGAAAAGCAGGAGATGTAGGGAGCAGCTAAAGCTGGAAATCAATCACATGTGCAGGGGCTAAGACAAAGACAATGAGAGAACAAGGGGAGCTCCTCCAGCCTTGTAAACAAGCTGTTCCAGCTTGTTAGCTGGTTGCTAGGTAGAGATGTTGAAGTTGACATCAACCTCCCCAGTGTATACATAAATACTGTATAGTTCTTGGGCAGTTATTCTCCTCCCACCAGGAGAGGACCTCCACCTGACCTCAGCTTTGTCTTAAAGACCACCAGGGGTAGTGCTGTAGGGGTGGAGCCACCAAAGCCCTTTGGAGCTGACATGTTGCCAGAGGTTGTTTTTGATGCTGGACATGGAACTATAGGATTGAATATTTGCCCTGCTGGATTTCAGTCTTACTTTGGTGCCATTCCTTTTTATCCCATCCCCCTATTTGTACCTTATGGAATTGGAATGTTTATCTTTTGCCATTGTAAATTGGGAATATATAACTTTCTTGTCATTTTTACAGGGGCTTGAAGTTAAGAGAGAAGAATTTAGACTTGGACTTTTCAACAATGCTGAAACTGTTAGGACACTGGCAACCCTTAGAGAAGGACTAAATGAATTTTGCATAAAGGGATGCACATAAGTCTTTTTGGGACCAGGGGTAGAATGCTATATTTTATATCTAAAACATCCCCCAAAACTTTATGAGCTCCCTGGGAAGGATTTGGCGAGGCAACTGGGTCATGGGTGTGTGGTACTAGATTAGTCCATGGATTGGTTTAGTGTAGTTCTGGGTGTGACTGAATGGATTCAATAAAAGAGGTGACACCAACCACTAGGCTTGTAGCCTGGATGGAATAAAAGGGAAAGAAGGGAGGTTGCTGCTGCTTGCTGCCTCTTTCCTGCTACGTCATGCAGTGCTTCTCCTATGCCATGACCCTCTGCCTTGCTGCGCTGGCTTGGAACCATCTCACTATGGACTGGAACCTTTATGAAGCATAAGCTCAAATAAACCTTCCCCCATTGTGGGTATCAGGTATTTTGTCCCAACAAGAAAGTAACTAAGACAGCATTAAACCCAGGATCTCACATAAGCAAGGCAAATACTCCACCCCTGAGCCACATCCCCAATTTCACTAGGATTTCACCATGGAAAAATAAAAACTTCAATAACCCCAGCTAAAAGGTGAGGTATCATAGTTTCTAAATCAAGTATAATTTACAAATTAATAACTGGATGTAGAGCACCCCTCTTCATGGCATACCACAGAACTACTGGAGAAAACAACAGACATGACCACCCACAAGACTGAGATGACTGTTAATTCTAGGTGGTAAGTCTGGGTCTTTGTTATTTTTATTTCTGCTTCTTTTAGGACAACAGAAGGAGGATTGGCCCTGGAGTGTTGCCCAAATTCAGGTGGGTGGAGGGCTAGTGGTCTCCCAGACCCAATTGTGCTACCTTTACTATTCCCTGGCTTAGAGTCTTGCTTTCCAAAATCTATAAGGGGCTGCAGAAGGAGGAGGGTCCGCCTTCCATGGCTGCTTTCTGCTGAATAGGGGCACTGTCTTACTTAGGTAAAGACCAGGCATTCTCACCCTGTCTGATCTAGGGGGCATAGGAATCACCTTCCTCCTCCAAGGATTTCTTGATGTGCCATGAAGGCAATTTTTGGTCCTGGGCTTAGGCCATCACCTGTATTTTAATAGCTATCAAACAAGAAGAAACAAATTTGACTAAGATTAAGTATGTAAGATTTAAATAATCACGATATGAGAAGCATTAATAAAGATGATGTCCAGTGCAATAACTAGGATGCCCAATTTCAGATATTCAGACAGATACCTCAACTCTTTCTAATTCTCAGCTCTCTTGCATTTTCACTGATCACATCACAAAAAAGATGTGATTCTTGTGACAAAACTTCACAATGTAAAGCCAGGCAAGAAAATTTAATTATCAAACCCAAGTTACACACTCTTTAGATAGGAACATAAACTTGAGGCCAAACAAAGGTAGAACCAAGTAGAATGGAGAGAGAAAGAGTACTGAAGAAGTAACCCCAGAAAGAGTCAGCCATAGGCTGGCTCTAGGGCCCTGGAGAATACAGTTGCCGAAGCCATCTCTGCCAGCCTGAAACAGCACTTTTTAAACACACTAGACTAGCAGGGCATGGTGGCGCACACCTGTAATCCCTGCACTCAGGTGGCTGAGGCAGGAGGATCACTATGAGTTTGAGGCCAGCCTGGGCTACGAAGTGAGCTCAAGGTCAGCCTAAAATGCATAGTGAGACCCTGTCTCAAAAAGACCCGCCCCCCAAAAAAAAGTCCAAAAAACCACACAAGGCTAGTCCTCCACCTTCCAACTCTGGGCTTCTTCCAGGGGGCAGAGAGGGAAGGGAAACAAACCCCAAAAGGTCACCTAGTCAGCGTGAGCCCACAGGCTCCACCGGGCCCCACAAACAACCCTGGAAACTCCCCAAGTGCAAGCCAAAGCCACATGGTCCCGGGCATGCTGCAAACTGCACCCCCACCCCAAATAAAAAAGAAATAGCACTAGGCAAACGTGTCCAAGCCTCTTGGTCCCAAGATGAAGATTAAGAAAGTGGTCTGGGGAACTCTGCTGCCCCAGCTGTGGCATCCCAAACTCAGTGTGGTCCAGCATGGAGGTCCAGCCCCAGAGGGCAGGCCCTGGAAGTCTGCAGCTCTGAAAGCCCATGCCATTTGCCTGCCCTCTCCATTCAGCTTGCCTTAGTTCCACTGGCACAGAAGTGTGGGAAACCACAGGCACTGAAAGAGGACCTGAAGACTGTAAGGACCATGGAGAAAAGGTGGCTTACACAGACACAAACCCACCCACTCCATGGGAGAACTCCTAGCCCTTGCAAAGGCCAAAGTCTTGCACCCCAGGTCCTGGTCCTCTCCTTCCTCTGAGAGTCCTCCCGAGGGCAGCAACCACTCCAAAAGGCCATCAGACCAGCAAGAGAGGAAATAGTGTCCCCTAAAGGGACTTAGCTTCCTTCCAGGCTGTGCTTCTTCTGGCTGATAGCTCTTTGCTGCACTCTCCAAGAAACACACAGTATGATCCCGACCTCCTTTTCTTGTGATTCCTACCTCATTCCCTGACCCTCACCAACACCATCCTCCTTAGTTCTCCTGGAAAAGAAACTCAGGCACACGATGGCACCCTTGACCCCCACTCAGAAGCTTTAGGTGGTTCCCCAAGAAAAGTGACAGGTGTTAGAACAGAAATGAAAACCAGCCATGCATCTGACAGAAGTAGTTATTTCCCTTGTACATTTTAGGGTAAAGTAACATTTATTCAGAAATCACCATTCTGTAGATTTATCCCACATTAGTCCACATAGGTACAAAACCAGGCAAATTAAAAATCTCTTACCTTATACCCCTATTTTTGTGTGTGTAGAGCCTTTGGGCTGGGTTGTATGGGAGCAGGGAGAAAACTGTCACCATTATTCACACCAGCCATTTAGGATCCTCAAATCTTTACAAGAAAATTGGCAAGGGCCTGTTGTGGCTCGTGTCTAGATGTGCCCCCAAGGCTTCATCAGCCCACAGGTGGGGCTTTTCAGAGGTGGCTGGATCTACAGTGTGTGATGCTGGGATCAAGGATGTGTAATTACGAAATTAGTCCACTGGCTGGTTTGGCATAGTTCTGGGAGTGGATAACGGGAAGGCTACCCTAAGGGCAGGTACCCTGGACAAACTATAAAGGACAGAAAGAGGGTTGCTGTATTCACCTGCTGCTTGCTGTTTCTCTGCTTCGCTGCCCCTCTGCCATACCACCTTGCCTTGGAGCCAGCCAACTATCAACTGAAACCTCTACAAACTGTGAGCTGTAATAAACCTTTTCTCTGGTCAGGCATGGTGGCACATGCCTGTGATCTCAGCACTCCAGAGGCTGAGGCAGGAGGATCGTTGTGAGTTCAAGACCAGCCTGGGCTACGAAGAGCTCAAGGGCCAGCCTGAACTGCATAGTGAGACCCTGTCTCAAAAAGACAAAAAAAAACCCACCAAAAACAAAAAACAAAAAACACCTTTTCTCCTTTAACTTCAGGTGTTGAGTATTTTGTCTCAGCAACAAAAGAAGTAACTAAGACACGCCGAAACACAAGAATCTAGTGTGGCAGAGGATGGGCAGGGAAGAAGTCTGTGGACAGGAGACAGGATCCTGAAGAGTACACAGAAAAGGCTGCTCAGGGACATTCAGAAGCAGCAGTTAGAGGTGGCCACCCGGCCCCTCAAAAAAGAAGCTTCGGGGTTCCCACTGCCACGGACGTGGAGCAGCATCACAGAGGCGCCCAGGAACCTGGGCGGAGACTCCGTCCACACAGAGGGACAGCGGGCGGCCGCCTCTTCCTCCCTGCGAGGTCCCCCGCCTCCGCCGCCGCTGAAAGGGAGGAAGACCTCGGCCGCAGCGGCTGGGCGCTCACGCATGCGCAGGACCGGGTCTTACGGAGGAAGGGGCTCCCCCGTGCGCAGCAGGAAGCCAAGGCGTCGCAGGCCCAGAGGGAGCGGGAGCCGCGGGGTGGGGCGCCCTCCGTCAGCGAGCCGAGCGCAGCGCTTTCTCCGGCGTCCGCGCCGAGGGCTCTCGCCGCCGCGGCCCTGTCCGAGGTCCTGACGCGGGCGCCTGCCCCG
>NW_004955451.1:16694198-16695934 GCF_000276665.1 Chinchilla lanigera | reverse complement strand
CTCCGCACTGACAAGCGTGCGCGCGCTCCGCCCCCGGGCGCCTGAGGAGAGGGAGCCAGGCCCGCAGGCCCGCAGGCCCGCAGCGGCCCCCTTCCGAGGCCAGGGAGCCCGCGGCCCAGTCAGCAGGGCGAGCTCTTCCTCTCCCCTGGCCTTGGCTCACCTGAGGTGCCCAGGGCCCACTAGTCCTCAGCGTCCTCACAAGCAAGGTTGTGCCACGTGGAGGGGCCACCGCACGGGGAACCAACCGCCATCAGGTGCCACTGCGCATGCGTGACTAACATTTGGGTGGTACTGCGCCTGCGCGACTGCGGCTCATGCAGTACTGCGCCTGCGCAGCTGAGGCTCGCGTAGTCTTTCGCCTGTGCTGCTCAGACCCCCAACCTTAGAACCCCAGGGCGCGTGAGGCCGGGCGTGGTGGCGCACGCCAGAGCTGGGGAGGCTGAGGCAGGAGGATCGCTGCGAGTTCGAGGTCTATGTCTCAAAAACAAACAAAAATGAAAATTAAAAGGGAGCATGTAAAAAAGGGCACACGCCTGAACTGGGCCTGATGGGGCGAGGCGGGGGTTTCAGGGCAGGCCGGTCCCACCAGAGGAGGTCTCTTCTGTTCCTGTACTCCAGCCGCTCCGCCCCAGAGTGCTCCAGCTCAGTGCTTCTATTCAGGCGCGTTTTTAGGGTCGGGAACCAAGGGTGGCCGCACAGGATGGAGGGTACAGAGCCTGTCTAGCCGCTGGCTTCGTCCTTTGCGGAGGACACTGAGGCACCAGGTAGCGGGCGCTGCCTGCCGAGGGAGGAGGAGGGAGCGATCTCTAAAGCGGCCCTCCCTCGCGTGAGTGAGTCCCGAGGCTCAAGCACGCGGGGCAGAGGGTGTGAACGGAGGTGAGCGGCTCCCCGTGGAGGACAGCTCGCCTTCCTGGGCCGGAGCTGCACAGCCTCGAGGGGACCGCGGAGCAGCGGCCGTGAGCGCAGCTTGGACGGAAGCTCGCGCGGCTGCCCGTGCTCGTGCGCGTGCACGAGCTGAGCCCGGGGACGAGCCCAATGCAGCAGGTGCGCGTGTGCGCGTGCGCGAGCTGAGCCCCGGGGCCGAAGCCGGAAGGCGCCAGTGCCCGCTGCAGGCGCGGCCTGGGCCTGCGGGAGGATCACGCCGCCCAGCGCGTGTGCCCGTGCGTGCTGACATGGTGGGCGGGACCCAGCCGAGCAGCCTCGGAGACCTGCAGGTGCACACGGGGCTCTGAGCTATCAGAGAGAGTGTTGGGGTGCAGGAGACGGGCAGGCTCTGCTTTCCTGCTTCGGACGAAGCCAGGGCACAAGGCGACTGCGTGCGTGCGTGCGTGCGTGCGTGTGTGTGTGCGCTCAAGAGTCTATGTGGCTGCTTCTGCGTGTGTGTGTGTGTGTGTGTGTGTGTGTGTGTGTGTGTGTGTGCGCGCGCGCGCGTGCGCGCTCAAGAGTCTATGCGGCCGCTTCCACAGGTCATCAAGATCCTGGGCACGGAGAAGGGGAAGAAGAACAAGACCAACCTGCTCTTCCTGGCCGGGCAGCGCGTGCTGCAGTGGGTGCAGCGGAGTCACGCGACTGAAAAGGCTCTGACCGCGCTGCTCAAGTACATCCTGTCCCCGTCCCGTCCCGTGCCGTCCTGTCCGCGTCCCTGGGGGTGGTCCCGTCTGTACCCAGCCCTGGACCCTTAGCTCTGCCCCTGCAGGGCGAACAGAGCAGTCCGCACGTCCGCGGGAAGACGCGGG
>NW_004955451.1:16631861-16693913 GCF_000276665.1 Chinchilla lanigera | reverse complement strand
GAGCCTCCCGCCTCGGCCTCTGCCCAAGCAGATGTTCAGTTTGCCGGGGGTCGGGAGGGGACAGTGAGGGCAGGAGAGGGCGCCCTGTCATGCCTCCTGCCGGTGACCGTGCTGTCCCCTCCATTCCAGAACAACCTGAACCTGCTCAGAGACCTGGCTGTGCACGCGGCTCGCAGCCTCAGGGCCAGCCCCGACTGGGGTGAGCAGACACTCAGGTCCTGGGTGCAAGGTACCACAGGGTGGATGGAGGTGAAAGGTGCTTCTGTTTTCCGGGCAGAGGCATCCTGCAGTGAGTCCCACAAAGCGCGGACCCGTGCCAGCTTGTGGAGCTGTGCAGCTCAGGGGTTTTCATGCTGAGGGCTGTCACTCAGGCTGAGATGGGAAATTGGTTTCAAGGACAAAGCTAGCACCGAAACACAAGATGTCCTTTGCAAGCCAGGACTGGTGGTGGACACCTGTATTCCCAGCACGCTGGGAGGCTGAGGCAGGAGGATAGTAAGTTCAAAGCCAGGGGCTAGGGATTTAGCTCAGCAGCACAGCGCCTGCCTGGCAAGCGCGAGGTTGTGAGTTCGATTGCCGGTACCGGAAGAAAAAAAAAAAAGTTCAAAGCCAACCTGGGCATCTTATTGAGACCCTGTCATAAAAAATAAAATATAATGAAATAAAATGGGCTGGGTATAGAGCTCAGTGGCAGAGCACTGGCCTAGCCTGGGGTTTGAGCCCATGTACCTGGGGAAGGGGGAGACAGTTATGTATGCTTAATACAGAATAATTGAGACAAAATAGAAAATGCAAAGATAGAAACATGCAAAGACCCATCATTTTTCCACCTAGAGACAGTTGATATTGACATTTTCAGTCTCATTCATTTACATTTAAAGTCATGGTTTATCGTGTTAATAATATCCTTCAGTTAAAAAAAAAAAAGTATATATATATGTATGTATATCCCTTAGTTATTGTGGCCTGATCAGGCCCACAATCTCCCAAATGAGTGGACAGCAAAGGACTAAATAAATGAGACAACTAAAATGATTTTAGGCCTCCTGGGAGGGTCCAACCTTCTTCAGAATTTGAGATTCTCTGGGTTAAGACCAAGAATCTTTCTGGGTGACCCATATTTATTTGGTTTTCAAACAGAGGAGGGGGACCCTGAAAAAAATGCAGGAATCTGGGCAGGACTTGGGAAACACTTTAAGGACTTCTCCAGGTAATACATTACATGATTTAGGAGAACTATGTTATCTCCAGGAAGGCCTTCACTGCAGGAGTGAGATGCCTGTAGCTGCAGTCTCCTCTGAGTTAATTGGGGTGGGAGCCAAAAGTCCTCAGCTGTGGCCTTGTCTTGTCCCGTGAGGCCTCATGGCTTCACCCACCATTACAGGCCTCAGTAGGGACCAGTGACTCACAAGTAAACATGGAAAGCCAATTGGTTAAGTCCTGCTCACAGCTGCTTCATAGTGGTCCCCATCAATGGTTGGAGAGAGAGAGAGAGGGACAGATTGAGAGAGTCAAAATGTATACACACTTCAGGAAAAGAAAAACAGTGTGATGTGCTTTCAACATACAGGACCCTAGAGGACATCATATATTGAAGAAAACTCACCACACTGCCGGCCCTTAGAGAAGAAATTGAAAATGCATGTGCAGTAATCTCAGCAACCAATGTTGCCCACGAAGCAGTTTTCTGTACTTGTAAGTGTCTGAAAGCTGATGGCCAACACTCTAAGCACCCCTTGTAATTGTAGAGGCCAAAGAAACCTGTATTAATCTCATGATGTCTCAATAAATTTAGTATTAAAATATTTATACAAGTTTTTCATTTCCTGAAGTGTGAATACATTTTAGTGGCATATATGTAAATATATGTTATATATTTATATATTATATACATTATATATAGCTTTTGCAATTTAATAAGACATGTTTGTGTAAGACATGTTCTTTGCAAGACAGGACTGGTGGTGGATACCTGTAATCCCAGCACACTAGGAGGCTGAGGCAGGAGGACAGGACATCATGTAATGGTGAGGTGAGGCCTGTAATGGTGGGTGAAGCCATTGAATATTGTTTATATTTATTTGTTTATTTGCTTATTGATAGGATCTCACTGTGTAGTCCAGGCTGGCCTTCAACTCACTATGTAGCCCAATCTAGCCTCAAACTTTTGTCGATCCTCCTGTCTCAGCCTCCTAAGTGCTGGGATTAGAGGTTTGTGGCACCAAGGCCGGCTTTTTCAATGTAGATGAATATACAGGAAACAGAAGTAATTTGAAACATTTAGAACTTTAAAAGAGAACCTAAAAGCCAGTTGTGGTGTTCCCAGCTGCAATCCCAGCACTGGAGAAGCTGAGGCAGGAGGATCGCCACAAGTTCAAGGCCAGCCTAGCTACATAGTTAGTTCAAGGCCAGCCTGAACTACATAGTGAGACCCTGTCTCAAAAAACCAAACCAAACAAGCAAAAGTTATTTGGTTATTCAGGACTCTGGAAAGTCTAAACAGAACAAATCCAGCATCTGGTAAGAGCATGTGTTGTGGCCCTAGCTGACTGACACTGTAACAGGGGAGGCAGGGACATTGGCGTGTGGGTAGAATTGCAGTAAAGAGCTGATCCGGCCACAGGCAACAGGATCCATTCCACAGGACCAGCACCCACCCTAGAGCCCTTCTGTAAGTCCTGCCTCTTACAGTCAATGCCACCACGATGGGGACCAGGTGTCCATGGAGTTACAGGGGCAGAGCCAGACCTGGCTGTGACCGATTTTCTTCAGGAATCCAAAGCCACTGAGCTTTCAGTGGGGTTTTGCTTATTTACTCATTTGCACCCGTGGGGCTAGAATCCGGGGCTAAGAATTTATGCACAGCTTTTGTTTCTTTGTTTTTTGAGAGAGGGTCTCCTGTATAGTTCAGGCTAACCTTGAACTCAGGTCAATCCTCCTGCCTCAGCCTCCTGAGTGCTGGGATGACAGACATGTGCCCCACACCTTGCTATTTGTTTTTTCCTTTTTGCGATGGGCTCTTGCTGTGTTTCCCAGCCTGCCCACTCAAAGGCGCTGCTGACCTCCCTCCCTCTGCTGGTGAGTGCAGGTCACACCCGACCTCTTGGGAGAGGCCTCCTGACTACAGCAAGAGTGCTTTCTAGTCTGGTGTTTTGCTGTGAACTTTTGCAGATCTCTCCCCACTTGAAGAGGCCAGGAGGAGAAGCGGGACAAAGCTCAGTCTTCTCCTGCACCGTGGGAAACCTGGTGAAATACTTGAGCGGCTCAGATGGCCGGGTCTGCCCCGGGGACGCCTTGGCAGCAGGAACAAGAGCAATGAAACTTTTGGAACCTTTGACCCAGTAATCCCAGTGGGGCCTGTGCCCCAAGGAAATAACAACTCAAAGGGGAAAAAATGTAATTTGTGTGAAGATTCCATGTGCTATTTATGATAGCAGAGAACTGGGAGTAATCCAAACGCCGAATAAGGGAAAGGGCCGGGGCGCGCCCAGGGATGTAGGCTCCAGGGCTCTGGGAGACTCTGCTATTTTAAGCAATTTTTTCCAAAGGAAAAATGACAGCTATGTAAAATGTGCGTGGTGCAAAACGGTTGGGAGAGAGTCCTGATGGACGGAAGAGGAAGCTCAGAGCTGTGCTTGGGTTTCCCTCCAAGACCCGTGCCAGCCGCAGCCCAGCCAGCGGCCAAGACAACAGAGCAGACGCGCTGGTCCCATGGATCCAGCCATGCGTGCAGTCTCACCACAAAAAAATCTTCATTGTTACAGCTCAAGGCACGTGACAAGGAGAACCCTGGCATCAGAACTCTGCTCCAGGGCTGGGGATGTGGCGTGGTGGTACAGCTCAGGCCTGGCATGGGGGAGGCCCTGGTTTGATCCCCAGCACTGCAGGAAAAGAAAAATGAAAAGAAAAAGGAAACATGTTTGCTGCAGAGTCCAGGGGCTCTGGGGCAGGCTGGCAGGGGTGTCTTCTTGCAACCAGACCTCTGGAGGATCAGTGCCAGCCCGGGCCAAGGGCAGTGACAGCTGGCCAAGGGGCAGGGACTTGTTTTTTAAATGGCAAAAGAGCAGGAAATTTGATTTCAGGAGGCAAAAATAAACCAGAGATGCCAAACAAATCTTTACAAAGTCTAATACAGACTCTTCCCTTATGGTTACAGACTCAGGCTCGCAACGGACAGGCCCTTCTTTTAAAAAAATAAAACAACTAACACAGTGGTCGACAGTAGGAAGCCAGACAGATCCAGAAACTAAATAGGCTGGGGACATAGATCATGACAGAGTGCTTGCCTGCCATGGACAAGGCCCTAGGTTCCATCTCTACTGCTGAAAAAACAAAAAGCAAAAACCAAGCCAGGCCTGGTGGTGTCATCCCAGCACTCTGAAAGGCTGAGGCAGGAGGATGACAAGTTTGAACCCACCTTGTGGCAGCTTAGTGACTTAGACCCTGCCCCAGAATAAAAAATAAAAAAGAGCTGGACTTGTGGCTCAGTACAAAGGTCCTGGGTTCAATTCCAAGCACCACCAAATAAATAAATAGATAAATAAACACAGGGAAGAAATGGATAAATATTTGTGGCAAGATTTAAACATAATATTTGTGAGTATGAGTTAATATTTAATAAGTAGGAATCAAGGATGTGTTCACTAGAATGAAGGCTTATTTAAAGTTTACATGTCATTTAATTTTAACTTTTTTTTTTTGTCTTTTTGAGACAGGGCCTCGCTATGCAGTTCAGGCTGGCCTTGAGCTCACTCTGTAGCCCAGGCTGGTCTCGAACTCGCAGCAATCCTCCTGCCTCAGCCTCCCAAGTGCTGGGATTACAGGTGTGCACCCCCACACCCGGCCACATATTATTTAAAATCCACTTTTCTTGTGACTTTAACAACATAATCAGAAAGCTATCTGGCCTGGAGTTTTCTCTCTTTCTTTTCTTTCTTTCTTTCTTTGTTTCTTTGTTTCTTTCTCTTCTTCCTTTTCTCAACCTTACCTTGGATAGTGAAACACAATTAAATTGGGGTTTTTCATTAGTAATTAACAGAAATTTGTATGAACAGTAATGAGTTTTGTTTTGGTTTTGTTCTGTTAAACCCAGGGCCTTCTCACTGAGCTGCATCCCAGCCCTTTTTCGTGTTTTATTTTAAGACAAGGTCTCACTGAGTCACTAAGTTGCCCAGGCTGGGCTTGAATTTGTGATCCTCTTGCCTCAGCCTCCCAGAGTGCTGGGATGACAGGTGCGCCCCCATACCTGGTAGATGTTGAGTTTCATAGTAATGAGACATCAGAGATATGCATCTCAGGCTGGAGTGTAGCTCAGTGATGGAGCTCTTCCCTAGCATGTGTGAGGTCCTGGGTTTAATCCCCAACAGGAAAAAAAAGTAGCTATTTCATCTCTTCGATGCCCTCTGAAGTGGAATCCAGGTGCTAAGCACCAGGCCTTGTGGGTTTGTCTTAGTCATGCCCTTTGTTGGCCTTTGTTTCCTCTCCCCAGCTGTGAAGCACTGCCAGGGCCTCTGGCGAGCGCTTATCGCCCCTTCCCACCGGGCTCCTGGCTCCTTGGCTGCCTGGCCACACCTCACATCCTATGGAGTAAGGAAGTCCACATCTGTGGCCCCCAGGGTCTCTGCAAAATGCCTGGAGCCTCAGTGGTTCACTTCTGTGACCCCAGACCGGATGGCCCCCGGCCATTAGCACATAGGCTGGGGAGAGGAGCAGGCGTGGAGATTTAGAGAGATAACTCTCCCACTCAACATGGACCTGGAAGAGGGGCTTCTTGACAGCAGAGGACTTCTGTAAAGACAGTGTTCTGGTGCTGGGTTCAAAAGCAGGCACCGAACCATGCCTGGTGGCAAATTTCAGCACTCAGGAGGCTGAGGCAGGAGGATCGCCTTGAGGCTACAATGTGAGTTCAAAGTCAGACAATACTACACAGCTAAACCCCACCTTGAATAACAGAAAAGAAGCAGGTGACTAAATGTCCTCATTCGCTCCTTGATTTATCGCAGGGTCCCAGGGTGTGTCAGCCCTGGCGCTGTGGACATTTCACGGAATAATGTGCTGTGGGCCAGATTATTCTTTGCTGTGGAGAGGCAGCGAAGGGGTCCTAGGATCCCTGGCCGCCAGCTCTTGGGTGCTGGGGCCAAAAGAGGCTCCGACACCGCGACCCGCCCCTGGGAGGAAAACGTTTCCTGAGAGCCGCTAGTTCACTGGCCGCTCGGTGTGGAGAGCAGGGATTTAGACGACACACTCTGCATGCCAACACAGCGGGAGGGTGCAGGCATGGCACAGGGGAGAGGCTGTGCCCGGTGTGCCGGGACCTGGGCTTCAAACCCCAGCACCACCGACCAGCGCTGAAGAGAACACCTGCTCCCTCGGGCCTATCACGGCATCCAGCGCAGCTCTGGAATTCCCCGTGGAAGGACGGTGGCCAGAGGATGGAGAAGCAAAGACAGAACGAATGTACAGAAAGCTGGGGTCAGGCGGAGCCCTCTCTCCGGATGGGAGGAAGGGAGCTGCTCAACCGCTGCCATGCGTTTATTTATACATTTAGCAAGTTGGTGTTGGGTGAAACCCCTCTGCCTAACAAGTAGCCCGTCTCTCACGCTCCTGTTTCTCCAGTGCTCTGGGCTCTGGGCTCCAGCCTCCCGACAGCCTACCCCAGCCCTCTCGGGCCTTTCTCACTCCCGGAGGATGGAGCCCGCAGGAATTTCCAAAAATAGAATGAAGAAATCGTGGACTGGGTCAAGTAAACAGATCCCTCTAGGAGCAGAAAACCCTCTGGGTCTTTTCTTTCCCTTCCTTTCCCCTCCTCCTCTGCCCCCCCCCTTTTGAAACAGGGTCTGACTATGCAGCCTAGATTGGTCTTGAACAAACAGTGATGCTCCCACCTCAGCCTCCTGAGTGCCGGGATAACAGGTGTGCAGTGCCATACCCAGCTATTTTTCTTCACATAGGTTGATTGCAGCTGCCCCACAATGACAGGGGGATGAGGGCACCCATCTGCATAAGTCATCACGCTGGGTCCTCTGCTCTTTGGAAGATTCTAGAAGCCCATCCCACGGCTGTGCAGGCAGAGATGAGAGGACGTTGTTCTGGGGATAACTACAGAGCAGCTGACAAAGTGTGGGGACAGAGGAAGGTGAGGCTGCTCCCGCATCAGCTCTTCCTGAATCCATTATGACCCCTGTCAGGGGCCAGGCCACCAGGCACCTGCACCGAGGAGCCCTTTGGAGGCTGCAGTGCAGGGGACCTTGGAGACACAGAGCCACTGTCGTCCCATTGCAGTCTACCGAGGAAGAGCGTGGCAGCTTGAAGACGTGACCCAGATAAACAATACTGGGGGTGCCAGTGCACGCCTCTCATCCCACTACTCGGGAGGCTGAGGCAGGAGGATCACTGCAGGTTCAAGGCCAGCCAGGGGTACATAGTAAGACCCAGTCTCAACCAAAACCAAACCAAACCAAAACAGGAAAGAAAAGGAAAAGAAAGTTGGAACTGGGCTGAGCTGGTATGAAGGTAACGCCTACAGGATGAGAAGACAGAAGAGGGAGAGGCGCCATGGGGCAAGTCTGAAATTTTGCTGGCTGGAAAAACCAGCTTCATGCTTTAAAAAAATCTCCAAGTCTGAAAACCTCAAATGGTTCACATGGTCTGTAGCTGTGTGTCTGCCCTGGACAGGCCCAGGAAGCAGAGGGAGCTGGGGGCCCAGCCTGGCCAGCGGCCAGCGTGGGCAGAGCTGTCCAGCTGTGGTCCTGTTCCCGTTCGGACACTGGCTGCCGTTCAGCAGACTCAGGCAGGCCTGGCAGGCGAGACCGCCACTCCCAGGGACCAGGGGACCTGGGCACAGCTACATGGTGGCTTCTACCTCAACCTTCACTGCTGTCATCTGTGCAATGAAAAAATATTTTGAATAGGATTAATAGTGAGCAAATGTTTTTGAAAGAAAGGCCAATGGTGGGGAAATGAAAAATATTCCTAGACTCTTCCTTTTCTGTTGTGAAGCAGCAGCCCAGATGCAGCTTTTGAATCTTTCATCCTGAAATTAAATCTGGGGCCCCCACCCCTGGGACCAAGACAGACAGTTGGCAGTTACTAGCCTGCCTGCAAACGCAAGAGGCCCTTGGTTTCTCACACCAGTCACCGCAGTGCCCTTTTCTTAACAAACAGCCATGGGGGCGCTGCTTGGCTATTCTTCCACTCCCAGCAGCCCCTGGAGGAACCCCTGGGGCCCGAGCAGGGTGAGGCACGATGTCCTCTTTCTTTACATGTGCAGGCTTTACAGATACCTGTCCCACTGAAAGCAAAATTGATAAATATCTATAGTTCAACAGTCAAAAGTCACAGTTGTCACAAAACAAGTCAGCAACCCTGACAGGCTCCAAAAGACTGAAACTTCGGACAGATGACCACAGAGCTGCTGCCCACCAAGGGGCTCTCATTCTGTGGAATTTGATCCCTTGGTCACCTTGCTTTGCTCTTCCCAAGTTATTATGGCTGATACACTGTGTCAACTTGAGGAGTCCGGAGGCTTGGTTAAGTGACTTTCAGCTCTGCATCCTGGGCTGAGAAGGACATGCCCTTACCCTCCCGGGATGTTGTTCGTTGTGTCAATTTGAGAAGTTTAGAAGGTTAAGTGACTCAGCAGGAAGCCAGGGTGCTTACTCTGTATCCATCCTGAGCCTGTGCAAGAGGAGGGCGTGGAGATGGTGTGAGCGCTTATACACCGCCCTGGGTGGGGGTCGCCGGCTTACAATGTAAGGGAGGGAGAGAGGCGTGCTAGCTCTGCCATGCCTCCCCTTTTGCCCTTGTTGCTTTGCTCTTCTGCGTCAGGAACTGTTGCCCTCTGCCATGTGCCCCTCTGCCCGGAGCCAACCAAGTACGGACTGAAACCTCCACACACTGTGAGCTAAATAAACGTTTCCTTCCTTCACTTTGGGTGTTGAGGATTTTGTCTCAGCAACGAGAGAAAGCTGACCGAGACACAAGTGAAGAAGTAGATGAAGCTCTGATGCAGGTGTGATCCCGGGAGCTCAGGAGATGGCAAAGGCGTGACACCGTGAAGCTTTCCCTGCTAAGCCTCTGGAAAGCAGTCTGGTGGCTGCCTCAGAGGCTAGCTGGACGGTGACCCTGTGGCCCAGGGTGTCCACTCTCGGAATGTCCCAGGGGAGAAGGGATGGCGCGTCCACACGAAAACCTGCACACAAGTGTTCAGAGCAAATAGCCCTGCCTCAGTGACTGTTTCTCGTTGCTGAGACGAAGTTAAAGGAGGAGGGGCGGCAGGCCAGCGTGGCAGGAGGGCATCGCAGAGAAGAAACAGTTCTCGACAGGGCAAGACAGGGCAGGCAGAGGGCAGCAAAGCCGCAAAGCATCAGCGGCCAGCCTGCTTTCTGTCCCTTTACATCCGTCCAAGCTACCCATCCTTTGGGTGGTGCCACCCACACCCGGCGTGGGCTTCCCGTTACCCACTGCCGGAGGTATGCCAAGCCAACCAGTGGACTCATGGAGCCATCACACACCCCAGCTCCAGCCACCTCTGAAGAGCCCTCCTGTGACTGCAGGATAGCGGGGGACAGCTGGACACAAGCCGTAACCAGTCCCACAGCAGAAACGACCTGGATCTCCGCCAAGTGAGGGGCAGACAATGTGGCGCCGCCCTACAGGAAGTGTCTGTCCACCCCGAGGAGGGAGCCCCGGTGAGTGTTTCGACACCGTGGCCCTGGGGAAGGCCAGACAAGAGGGAGGAGGTGGGGCACAGGGCTGCGTGTCGTGCGATCCCGGTCCCGTGCTGTTCAGACCTCGAGTCTCAGCGACAGAGACTCAGGTGCCAGGGGCTGGGCCAGCGGCGGGCAGCGGGCAACGGGCAGCAGGCACGGTCCGCGATGCTGCGGGGAGCGGCCAGAAAAATGATCTGACACTGAACTGAGGTGACAGTTATATAGGTGTGAAAACGCTAGAAACCCGTGCACGCTTTAAACCAGGGCAGCATCTGCTGTGCAGATTGTATCTCAACAAAATTGTTATAAAACATTTTAAAAGTGGTTCAAATTTTGTCAAGAAAGAAAAAGAGACAAGACTCTAAGACTGTGTTTAACTGCGGTGTTTTAGTGTCGGCCCAGGTAGCAGAAAGTTATATGTTTTAATGTTTTTATCCCCTGGAGCAGTAACACAACTGAACTGTGTGTGCGTTGAATATGTGTGAGTGAGAGAGCCTCAGTCCTGACACCTGAACTCTGCTAGAACACTCACTCAAATTGTGCAGCCACAGGACAAGGACATCGTCTTGTGGACCACAAAACTGGTTTGTTTGTTTGGTTGGTTGGTTAGTTGGTTATTTGGCTGGTTTTTGGTTTTTTGAGACAGGGTCTCACCCGGTAGTTCAGGCTGGCCTCAAATTCACTATGTAGCCCAGGCTGGCCTCGAACTCACAGCGATCCTCCTGCCTCAGCCTCCCGAGTGCAAGAGTTGCAGGCATGCGCCACCACGCCCTGCAAAGGGCATTGTTTACAGCTGTCACTGGTCCCTTCATCTTGCTTCCAGCCTGGGATCCGCAGCTGTTTCCCAAGCAGACCAGGCTCTGTAAATTGGGAGCTGATCCAAGACCACACGTTCTGTCTGGGCAGGGCTGGGGTGTAACTCAGGGGTAGAGCACTAGCATCACGAGGTCCCGGGTTCAATTCCCAGCACCCCCCCCCAAAAAATGTGGGCACATGACAAATGAGCCCTGAGCCGATGTGGTTGCTGCTCTCCCTGCCGTCCGGGCTCTGGGTGTTTTTCTCCTAGGTCTTCCCTGTCCAGGGAAGGCACGGAGTCCACTCTGTGAAGTCTTGGACTGCACCTTCCCAGGCGTCTCTATTTCCTGTGCTTGGCTGAGCGCAGAGCTGTATCAAAAGCTCTTGGTGGTTCTGTCTTCTCGCTTTATCTTGATTCTATCCGTAGTAAGTTTCTTACTCTTTGACTCAGGCAGAAGATGATTTTAAACTTTCCTGAAAGAAAAGAAAGAGCTAAAGTTGTTTTAGACACAGCCAGTGGCTAACCTGCTGGAGCTTGTTCTGAGAGTTGTCTCATGAAGTCACTGTTGTAGTCCAGCCTCTCCCTACTCCAGAGCCGCTGCCCACCCGCTGGGAGCCCACGGCGGAGGGCGGGGTGGGTGTTCACAGGGCCTCTGCCTTTGGTCTGAATTAAGAGTTGGATCTGCGGCTGGGTGCAGCTTGTGGCCAGGGCCTGGCTGGCACCCACAGGTCCTGACTAGGCCCTCGGCACTGGGAAAGAGGTCCTGCCTGGGGCTTGTTGGGGGTTGAAGCAGCTGCTGGGGTGAGAGGGTGGGGTGGGGGCGGAGCTTGGACTCACACCAGCCTCCCGTTCCAGTTTAGGGTGCTCACCTCGGAGCGCCTGCTCAGAAGTAACAGGACAGATGATCGGAACCGCCCCTCAGAGACTCTGGGAATGGCAAGTGATTGTAGTATTTTTTTTTTTTTAATGTGTGGAACAGGGCCTCAAACACAGTCAGCACTTGGTTCATTTTATCTATTATCCTGTGTCTTAATCTCACAAACTGCCAAAGGCCTCTTTTTGTTGTTTTGTTTTATTTATTTAGTTAGTTATTTGTCTTTTTGAGACAGGGTCTCGCTATGCAGTTCAGGCTGGCCTTGAGCTCACTTTGTAGCCCAGACTGGTCTCGAACTCACAGTGATCCTCCTGCCTCAGCCTCCCCAGTGCTGGGATTTATAGGCATGAGCCACCACACCCGGCTTGTTTTATTTTTTGAGACAGGTCTGGCTATATAGTCAAGGCTGCCCTTGAACTCACTTTGTAGCCCAGGCTGACCTAAACCCTTAGCAATCCTCCTGCCTCAGCCTCCTGAGTGTGAGGATCACAGGCATGCACCACCGCTCCTGGCTCAGGATTCCTCTTGCCAGAAACGTGAGCTCGGTCCCTGAGAGCAAATGGAGCATGGAGGATGGAGCCAGGCCTAGCTGCGGGGCTCGGTTCAGACAGATAGAGGCCATGTCCTTTGTCCTTCAGTATCACTGGTATGTCAGAGGCGCTTAGTCCCCACGGCAGAGGAGCCGAGTCCAGTGGGAGGACCCAACTCTGCGCAGAGTTCTGGGGTGACTCAGCAGCGCCCGCCCGCAGCTGATGTGGGGTGCTGGCAACAGTCGAGGCCTTTAGAGGGGACCTGCCCCTGGGATGAAGGCAATGGCTAGGCAGAAAGCCTTCGAGCTCCCTCGCACTCCTTGGTGCAGTGACACACTTACCTGCGCTCCCAGCCTTGCTGACCCTGGCTCGTGTTCCCCCTGCTTCACTGGGTGGGGAACCCCCTGTCCACCTGAGCGATCCCATGGGGCAGAGCTGACCTGTGGTTCAGTCTCAGCTGACGCTGCAGCCTCCTGCTTCAGAAGTGAGCATGGAGACCGGGTCGCTGGGCCACCTCCCTGCCTTTGTCACGACCCCTGTCCCTGCTGGCCGAGGCCATCAGGGCCGGTGTGTTTCCTCTCATCGCTGTGACGGGTGGTCGGCGGGGCCTGGGGCAGCTCCCCTCCAGCCCGCCCCCTGTGAGGCGGGAACAGCAAGTGGCAGCCAGTTGGAGACAAGAAGAGCAGGTGAGGCTCTGGAGATCTGCAGTAGGAAAGGGTCTCATGACTAGCCTGGGGTGGGGGCGCACACACCTGTCATCCCAGTGCTAGGGAGGCTGAGGCGGGAGGATCGCTGCAAGTTCAAGGCCTGCCTGGGCTACAAAGTGAGTGCAAGGCCAGCCTGAACTACACAGAGAGACCCTGCCTCAAAAAACAAAAAAGAAAAGCGCCTCATGACCAGGGCATCTGCTCCAAGTCAGCCTCCCTGGAAGGGGCCCCCAGGTGCCACCTCCGACCAGCTAGCTGATCACAGCGCTGTTCATTCTCTGCCACCGCCCTGCCCTCCCCCAGCCGCCTCCCATGGGGCAGCAAGGGACGGATTGATGCGTGGCACCAGCTCTGTGCCTGCACTGTCGCCTGCAAATGTGCTTAGCACTCGCAGGTTTCTCCACCCCTGCAGGAACCCTGGGCAACCAGGACAGGGCCTCCCACTCTCCAAAGGGAAAAGGCAGGCACCCAGGAGCCAAGTTATTTGCTGAAGGAAACAGGAAAAGAGCTAGAAATTTAGCTGGGTCAGAAGTTGAACCTTGCGATCACATTTCGCCTAAAATACAGTAATCAACAAGACTTTGTTCTTAAATAAAATGTTTTAATAAAAGGCGGCACATGTATGCTTTTCTTTTCAAGAACATTAACAGCAGGTTGGTTGGCGTGAGTGCGATATGCGATATTCTACATCATCAGTAGCAAAAACAAGGTTACAAATAAATAAATAGGCTTCAGCATCGCTGGTCTTGAGGGTATTCTGCAAACTAGCTCAGAGGATCTGGGTTTGGCTTTTCCTCTAAAGATGCGTCTGGGTTGGCTGGGGGTGGAGAAGGGAGTCCTGTGCACCCCGCGTGGATCGAGTAACGCCGGAGCGCCCCTCCGCGGAGAGGAGTCCCGGCCCTCCCCTGGACATTTTGCCGAGGTTTCGCAGCTTAACCGAAGCCAAGAGAGCACCACCAAAGAATTGCCGTCTGGGTGTTTGAGGCTGCGGCGGGGTAGAGGTGGAGCCAGCAGGGATTCTGGGGACAGCGGGGCCAGACTAATGGGGAGGAAGATGTCAGCCAATAGCAGAGAAGTCAGTGATGCCTGAATGTTTAGACAGCATCTCAGGCACTGCAGCCATTCCGAAATCCACACCACGGGCATGCGTGGAGAGTGGAAAAATACCAGAAGCAGAACGCTTGTTAATGTGTGGCCCTAGGGATTGAATCCAGCCCCTTCACGCTGAGCTATGTCCCCAGCCCTTTTCTGTGTTTTGAGACAAGTTCTCTCTAAGTTGCTAAGTTGCCCAGGTTTGATTCAAACTTGCAGTCCTCCTGCTTCAGCCTCCCAAGTGCTGGGATGACAGGTGCACACCACCATGCCCGGCTGGTCTACCGTTATTGAGAGCACCACATCTAAGGATCCAAATATCACTGAAGCCGTTTAGACACTGCTTGGCGTCTAGCAATTATGTGCAAGGTACTAAAACTCCTCCTTGGCCCGACCCCCCTTCCCTAGCAAATCCAGTGTGCTTTTCTCCTTTTGGGGGTGAGGACAGCACATCTGGAGAGTCTCAGTTGTGATCTCTGTCCTGGGCTCACAAGCTCCCCAACCTGGAGGTCTTGCTGCGCCCAACGGGCAGGAGAACAGGAAAGGTCCTCAAGGGGCAATGAGGTGGTTGCAACTTCTGACAGCCCAGGCTTCCGACGCAGGCCTCCTCAGCTCCTCAAACCGTTGCCCAGTGCGATCAGAGTTGCAGAGCAGGGAGGGGCTCCCCACCGCTGACCGCACGCCTCCGGCCCCGAAAGGCCCTGGCGGGAAGCCTTGGTCCCTGGTCCTTGCAAGTCACTGGCTTGGATACGCAGACCCTGCGCACCTCACAGCACTTTCCTGTGCGGCCGGCCCAGCAGCCGGGCCAGGCAGTAGGGGACGAGGCTGACGGACGCCAGGGGCACCGCAGCGCTCTTGCAGAAAGACAGGACGTAGAAGACCAGCTCCACCCGGGCCGGAGGCTTCAAGGTGTCGAAGAAGTGCAGGAGCACGAGCGAGGCCCCGATGCAGCCCAGGCGGAACGGGAGCTGCCCTTGGAGCTGGCCGCGGCAGCCCTGGCGGTACATGCCCGAGTGCAGGGCCAGCCCCAGCCCCAGCAGGGTCCCCAGGTTCTTGAGGAGGCTGGCGAAGGGCGTGGTGTCGATGTGCACCCACTCGGGCCGCTCGCACCACCGCTTGGCTTTCTCCAGCGTCCACAGGAGGTCCACGCCCAGCGCCCTGAGCAGCAGGTAGAAGCCCACAGCGAAGCCAAACAGGAAGCCGGTGACCAGGACGTACTTCCTGAGGCTGGCGTCGTAGATGCCCCGGACGTGGTGGAAAGTTTCCGCAACGACAATGCCTGGGCACAGGGAAGAACGGCGGCGTGAGGGAGGGGAAGATCCTAGACTCCCGCTAGGGGTGCACGGGAGCCGCGGGCTCCTGCCGTCCACTGTCACCAGGCCGAGTGGTCGCCCCTGCCTCCCCCTGCATTTAAGCTTCCTGTTGTCCTCCTGTCTCTACTTGAACACCCTTGGGTCTGGGGAGCTCGCTGCCCTCACTGTGAGCGCTGAATCTTAAGTGCTAGTCCTACCCAGCGCTGCGTGGACAAGTGTCCCCACCAGTGCCCGCTGCTGGGCTCCGCTCTCCGCACGGAGGCCACTGCCTCGCCAGTCTAGCTCCTCTGCCCGGCATTCTCAGACAGCTGTCCTCTTCTCTAACCTAAACATCCCCAGGCTTGTCATGGGACACAGCTTCCAGAGTCTTCCCAAATTAGGGGACCCAGCACGACCTGTGACGTCACTGCTGTGGTTGCCAGGAAGCCACTCTCTCCCTCGTTCTCCACTTTTCCTGGGGTGGCTTCTGTGTTCTGCTCTTAGAACTCCAGGGAGAGGGGCCGGGGATGTAGCTCAGTGGCACAAGCTCCTGCCTGGCAAGTGCAAGGTCCTGAGTTCAATTACCGGCACGAACACACAAAAAAGAACTCCAGGGAGAAAATATTCCTTAAAATCTGATATTCCAGAGCCTTCCACGAAGCTGAGAAATCCTTCTCTACACTTCACTTAGGGGCTGGGGATTTAGCTCAGCGGCAAAAGTGCCTGCCTGACAAGCGCAAGGTCGTGAGTTCGGTTCCTGGTACCGGAGAAAAACAAACAAACAAAAAAAAAAACAAACATACACTTCACTTAAAATCTTTTGGCCTCCTTATTAATTAGATCGAAGGGAATGCAGACATGCAAAACTTTGAACCTCCAACAGAGCCGCTGCAGATACTTACTAGGTCTGCAGAAGAGTCTATGTAAATCAAGAGTGTTGAGTTTGGTAATTCCCTGAAAATGAAGTTAGGGCCACTTCCAATGGCAGATCAGTAAAAAATAAAGAATGTAAATAGCATGGAGCGTTCAAGCTGACTTGACTGGGGGAGTTATTCTGACGCACTGCAGCTTTTGTGGAATACGTTTAATTGGGTAAGACTGGACACTGCTATAGAGAATAACTCAAATTGCTCTCTCTCTCCCTCCGGCCACACACTGGGGACTGAATTCAGGTCTTCCCACCGAGCTACATCTCCAGTCCCTTCTAATTTTTTTTTTATTTTGAGACGGGGTCTTCCCAAGTCCCTGGGTTGCACAGGCGGAGCTTCAACTTGCCATCCTCCTGCCTCAGCCTTTCCCCCTTGACTTTCAGATTTCTGAAATGCTAGCAGTGTGGAGGACATGCAGAGCGTGGCTGGCCGGCTGGGGCTTCGTCCTGAGTAGGGGTGAGGAGGGACGGGGATACCTGACAGGACTCCAGCGACAACCTGGTGCGGGAAGTGAGCGGCGAGGTAGATCCGTGACAGACACACGCTCAGCTGCACAGCCCAGAACAGCAGCCACAGAACGGCGCTCAGGCACCTGCAAAGGAAGAGGCTCCGGTGGCCACAGCCCAGCACCTGAGCTCCAGAAGCCCCCCTTGGTGCCAGGCCTCGTTTGTCTGAAAGACACAGGTCACACGAGTGGGTCCCTTCCAGCCCTAACGTTCTGTGATTTTAATGTCCACCCTCCGCAGAAGTGCGCCGGCTTCCCAGCTATAGGAATGGGCTAGGGATGTGGAGAAGAGCGGGTGATGTCAGCCACAGCGAGGGCCACCCTGCCTCCCCGCCAGGGGCGCTCTTACCGAAATCTGTATGTTGGCTTTTTCTTTCCCTGGAAGATAGAGAGGATCGATGTGACCATCACGTAGTATACACCTGCTGTGCCCATAGCGTGGCCGGAAGGACTCCCTGCAGGGCAGGAAAGAGATGAATGGACTGAACATGAGAAGGTCTCCATCTGAGAGACTGCCAGGGGCATCATTTTCCCATCACCCGGTATCCGTCTTCCCTTCCACCCATCCATTTATTCTCCCATCCGCCCTCCCATCCATCCATCCTCCCATCCATCCATTCCCCTGCCCTACCTTCCACTCATTTATACATAACTTATTTATTTAACAAGCATCTTACTATGGGCCGAGAATTGTTCAAGACCTGGGGAGCGACATCTGAGAAGACCCGTGCTGCTGTGACCACTTCCGTCTGGAAGCCACATAGAACATCTGCACACCGGATGTGAATCTCGCTCCATGCTGCCCGCCACTGATTTTCTCTTTCCTCCTGCTCTTTGCTCCCTGTTCTGGCCACACCGCTGCCTGCTCTCCTTTAACCTTGCCTGGTGCACCCCTACCCCAGGGCCTTTGTGTGGCTGTACTCTCTGGCCAGACAGCTCTTCCTCCAATTCCCCGGCCGCATCCCTGGCTCCTCCGAGTCTCCTTTGTGTTTTGGCTCAGATCTCTCTGGATCAGCGGGTCCCCTCGGGCCACCCCATTTAACACTGCAGTCAGTTCCCACCCCCGAGTCTTCTGCCAGAGGGACGCAGGGCCCTGCGATTCCCCCGAACTCCCTGAACAAAGGGCCTCAGCTACCAGTCTTCTCTGGGCGTTGCCAGGGCTGACGGCCACCCCAATCAAGGTGACCTCTCCTTCCCAGTGGCCTGCACCCAGTAACCAGTCTGCACCAGGCCGTAAGGCCAGGAGCGGGGGCCGCAGAGGAATGAGGAGGGCCACATTAAGAAATGTGGTGTCAAACCTGGTGTGGTGGTGCACACCTGTAATCCCTGCACTTGGGAGGCTGAGGCAGGAAAGACTTGTGACTTCAAGGGCAGCCTGGGCTACAAAGTGAGTTGAAGGCCAGCCTGAACTACATAGTGAGACCCTGTCTCAAAAGACAAAAAAGAAAGAAAAGAAAAAAAGGAATGGAGTCTCAAGCCAGGTGTGGTTTCGCCCTGGCCTCGGAGCTCCTCGTGGGGTCGGGGAGGCCGAGCCACACCGGACATCTCCTCCTCCTCGCTTCCCTTGCTGCGTTTAGCCTAAACATCGTCATCTTCTCACGGCCTATGTACTTCACTTATTTATTATGGCTTCTGCGTCTCACACCCGCTTCGGGTCTGGCTCCCAGGCCCCTCGCTGCCGTCTCCGCAGGGCTGGGCCTCACCTGGCCCAGTCTCGCACGTGACCGGGAACTGCTTAATCAGCGGTGTGGAGGTGTTGCTGTAGTAGTCCGTGTCCCGGACCCACCAGTACGGGCGCTGTCCGAAGAGAATCCTAGGAGAAGCAGAGAAATTTGTCTGGAGTCACCCCGTGGACGCTTTTGCCGGGAGCCCAGCTTCTGGAGGAGAGGGATCTTGAGGACGCCTGTATTCCCTCTAGGCAGGGGACTGGGGGCTGGGTGGCCTGGAGAGACTTTCACAACACAGCATTTAGAACACTTTTGAAATTTGAATGTTTTATCCATTCAAGCTTAAGTAAATCAGAAGTCAGGCATGGTGGCATGTGCCTGTAGTCCCAGCTCCTCAGGAGGCCGAGGCAAGAGGATCTCTTGAGCTCAGGAGTTCGGGGCCAGCCTGGGCAACACAGCAAGACCCCATCTCTTTTTCTTTTTTCCCTTTTTTTGGTGGGGGCGGACTGGGGTTGAACACAGGACTCACACATGCTGGGTAAGTGCTCTACCACTGAGCCGCACACTCGATTCTTTTTATTTCTTATTTTGAGGCACGGTCTCCACAAGTTGCCTTGAACTTGTGATCCTCCTTCCTCATCTCCCAAGTAGCTGAGATTACAGTCATGTGCCACCACACCTGGCTTGAGACTCCATTCCTTTTTTTCTTTTCTTTCTTTTTTGTCTTTTGAGACAGGGTCTCACTATGTAGTTCAGGCTGGCCTTCGACTCACTTTGTAGCCCAGGCTGCCCTTGAAGTCACAAGTCTTTCCTGCCTCAGCTTCCCAAGTGCAGGGATTGCAGGTGTGCACCACCACACCAAGTTTGAGACCACATTTCTTAATATTAATTAATTAATTAAAGCCGAGATAAACTATTCCATATTAGTGGCAGCTGAGTGATTTTTTTAAACCCCAAGAAGAATTTGTCTGGGAAAGACGCATACAGGAAAACAGTTAACAATGTGGACTTGCTGATACAATGGACTCCATCTTCTGTGCTTCAGGTCTCAGGGAATCGTGTTTCCTGTGACATCCGAGGATGTGCCCAGCCCCATGGACGGCCCCCCGGGAGACCTGGCCTCTTTCCCTGAAGATTCAGACCCTGTGAGGTTGCATGTGCGCCAGCAGCCTGCTTTCTGTCCTCTCTGCCTTGAAACACAATATCTCAGACCAGCCACTTCCCCCTCAAGAGCACTAGATACAGTTTTCACAGTGAAAACAGGCCTCAGAAGTCATTAGGATGCTTCTTATCAAAACTGGGGACAGCCACCAACTCTGCCCTCTACCCGCCCAGAAACAATCCATGGCTCTTTCATGAGATTTCAGGAATCTCATCAATACACCTTGCCTAATAACATTCTTTTCTTATTCTAAAAGACTTTTATTGTGTGTGGCCAAAAAATATTAGAGCTAGGAGTTTTTGTTTTTGTGATTTAAGATAAAGTCTAAATTGCCCAGGCCGGCCTGAACTTTTGATCCTCCTGTCTCAGCCTCCTGAGAGGCTGAGATTAGAGGCGTGTGACACCACACCCAGTCTTGAAAGCGATCCTAGGAGTCTCCTAGGGCAGAGCTATAGCTCAGGGGTTGAGCACTTGCTTAGCACGTGCCAGCCCTGGGTTCCATCTCCAGCTCTGCATAAATAAGTAAGAAAAAAATAAAGCTGTCATCTGACACAACCATTCCTCTCTGGCTGGAACTGATGAAATCAAGCAGGGAGTGACCCGAGTGCTTCCCTTGGTCTCTCCTTTGACGGCCTGGGAACCGCGGATGACCTGGCGTGAGATGCGTGTCTAACACACACTCACAGGGACTGTTCAGGTGCCCGACGTAACCTGGCTCACAGACCACCAAGTAGGAGCTCAGAGGGCTGGAAGGACCTGCGTGGCCACCGTGGACGGCGCAGGCGGGGGTGGGACGGGCTCTGAGCCGTCCGCTGCCCGTGCAACAGGGTTCCTAGCCATCCCGCGCATCATGTCTTCATGGTTTCAATTCTCTCTCTTTTTTTTCTTCGCAGTGCTGGGGATGGGCCCCAGGCCTCGTGCACACTGGGCAAGCTGCACCCCAGCCCTCAATTCTCTTTCAAAATCATCAAAGTAATTCTTTGCTTCAAGCCTGAAATAGCGCAGGGCTGTCACTGACCTCCCCTGGTCCCTTCCCTGCAGCTGCTAGGAAATCGCCGCCCTGGGGCTCCAGCGCACAGACAGGGCTGTCTTTGTGGTGGGTCCCCAAGGGGCATTAGCCTGGGGCTCCCGAGCGGGTGGGGGCAGCCCCCCCCTCCAGCGCCGGCTTCTCCCCGCCGTCCCTGCTGCGTGCTTCTCACCACTTGAAGACGAGGTTGAGCCAGTCTCCAATCACAGCCACCCAGAGCAGCCTGATGCCCACGGCCTCCTGCAGGTGGAACCAGATGGGGAAGAGCACGTAGAAGGCGTTCCTGAGGTCGGCGAGCACGGACACCAAGATGAACCAGTCCTGCGAGTCCTGGAAGTTCACCTGCAGGTAGCGCGTGGACTGGATCCCGAAGTCGTGCAGCGCGTTCATCCCGAGCTCCATCCTGGGCCGGGCACCTTGGGGGCTGGGAGCGAGGACTGCAGGCTGTGTGGCCAGCGCTCTGCTATCAGCCTGTGCCTTGCCCCTGCTTTATATGCCCTGCAGCCAGTCCGCAGGCCAACCCAGCCCTGATCTTTGGACTCAGAAACCACTTTTGTCTAAATTCTATTGATCAAAGGTGCATCATCGGGAGGTTGATGCGAACGTGTTCAGGGTGATTTACGTAAAAAACAAAACGGCCACACACAAAAACAGCCTGATCGGCCCCTGGCAGGGCCAATCATTAACCTGGGCACGCTGCTTAGGGGGCAAGGGGCTGCCCTCCTGGTTCCTGCAGCAGCCGGGGCCACAGGGCAGAGTCAAATTCCACCCTGCGTCTGGCCGACCTGGCTCCTTTTCCAAGTCCACAGCTGCGCTGCCCCGAGGCCAAAGGAAAGCTTCGGTGGTGCAGCCGCTGGGGTTTCATTCATCTTAGAATGTGCGGTGCGCTTGTGCTGAGCCTTCCCTTTTGGGGCTAGGAGCTGGGGTGACCTCTGTCCAGCTTGGGGATCAACCCTCTCCCCAGCGTTCGCTCCGTGTCTCAGCCTTCACGGAATGCGAGAACGCAGTGGATGCGTGAATTCGATGAATCACTCCTGAGTGCGGTGATTGATGCAGTTAATGGGTTTCCTGTGAGGGTTTCAGCACGTACATATAAATGAAGGTTCAAGCCGGGCGTGGTGGCACACGCCTGTACTCCCAGCGCGTGGAAGGCTGAGGCAGGAGGATCTTTGTGAGTTCGAGACCAGACTGGGCTACAAAGTGAGCTCAAGGCCAGCCTGAACTGCATAGCCAGACCCTGCCTCAAAAAGACAAATAAAAATAAGTGAATGTTCATGCAAAAGGATACCAGCAAATGGGTAACTGGGGACTCTGGAGAGAAGGTGAGGACGACCTGGGTGTTTCTCAGGAAGGGCTCCAGCATGGTGTGCGGACACTGGGACTCGTTTACAGGAGCGGCCCGTGAGCACCCAACACCTCCCCAGGAAAGCAGAGGGAGCGGGGGCGTGTGCTGGTGACCAGGTCAAGGTCGCGGCCTGACTCCCGCCAGGAAGGCTGAGTGGGGAGGGGCAGGCTGGGGACAGCGCAAGGGGACTCAGCGGAGGCGGGCGCCATTCGCTGCCAGAAATGACTGAAAGCTCACCCAGGAGGGGCCTGGCCCTCGCCCCCAGCTTGTTCCCCTGCCACAGCCCTGCGGACCCAGTTGTCCTCCAGCACCGTCTCCTCCGGGCCGGTGTCGTGCGGTGCCAGCCGCTGGGCCGGGTGGGGAGTGGGGCTGGGAAATTGGCATGCTCGGGGCGGTGCTGGCGGACGCGGCCCCGTGCGCTCTACACCGTGGCGTCAAGGGGCCCCAGGCAGCGGCCTCACCAGAAGAGACAGCCGCGTCCCTGCCGGGGGAGTGTGCCCGACAGCATTGGGCAACCGCGGCGGCAATGCCCGGAACCAGCGCGTTCGCGGTCAGAGGTGAGCTCAGGGCACACGGGGCAGATGCTCCCACAAAACGTCCAGGTGGCCCTGTCACGTCCCTGCGGGCCGCCAACAGCCAGGACCCTGCCCAGGGCAGGGTCAGTCCTGCGCCCAGCATGGTGGGAGGAAGTGGGGAGCCCCGGAGAAATCTGAGGGGGTGCCCGTGTTGCCGTCTTCACAGCTAACGATCCATCCTGGAGGCAGAGGCAGGAGAACCCCTCTGCCGTGTGGGTGAGCCTGTGACCCCGTGTGCGGAGCCTCTGTGATTACTCAAGGACACATGCACGGGCCCCATCTTCTGACCCTCCAGCCTTTCTTGCTTCCTGCAGCAGATTTTTATCACGTGCAGAAGGAGGGGAGACCTGGAGAGCTGACTGTGGAAAGAAACCATGACCTCAGAGATCTCAGGATACAGGTGGTAAAGACTGCAGGTGAATCTTTTTTTGAGACAAGGGATCCCAATGTTGCCCAGGGTGACCTTGAACTTGAAGCAACCCTCCCGCCTCAGCCTCCTGAGGGCTGGGATTATAGGCATGTGCCATGACACCTGGATCTAGATAAAGCAGGTGAGTTCCTGAGGTTCTGCTTTGCTAAGAACCCACTCGTTTATGGAGCCATGCAAGGGCTGGGGCGCGATGCAGTGATAACGCGTCTGCCTGTCGTGTGCAAAGCCCCAGATTCTGTCCCCAGCAAAGAACACAGAACAAAGGCTCTGTTGCCAGAGAGGAGCCCCCCTCGCTCCCTCGTGTCATCTCTTCCAAGGGGGCCACCAGTCTAACTTAGCCGGGGTGAACCCTGGTTGTCCTCGGGACCCCGGCTGTCTGGGGGCGCAGGGAGGCCAGACGCTTCCCTGTGAGGTGAGCGGGAGGAACTGAATCTCCGCTGTTCGAGCTCACCGGGCTCCTTCCTGTTAGCACCCCAGGGAAATGCCCACGAAGCCCGGGAGCAGTGGGAAATGGGGGGCCCTCAAGGTTGGGACACTCACAGGGCACTGCTCAGGCATTCTCCAAAAACAGAAATCCAGAGGCTCCGGGAAAAACGTGAAAGGTTGGCGTCAGAAAGTATAGTCCACCCCGGGGACGAATGAGGACAGCAGGGGCCAGCGCCAGGCTGACACCTTCTCCGGGGCAAGGGTGACTCATTCCTATTTGCAGTGGGAAAGCAAGGAGGGTAAGAAGCCATTGTGTACTGCTCCTAGCATCCAAAAATTGTTTTTAAAACATTGTGGTTTTTTTTTTTTCTTACTTGTTTGCAGTCTAGCTATGCATTCCAGGCTAGCCTTGAACTTGCAGTGATCCTCCTGCTTCAGCCTCCCGAGTGTGCAATCACAGGTGTGTGTCGCCATGCCCGGCCAAAAATTTCACTTATTACCCAAAAGAAAGCCTGACTCTCTCTGCATCTGAGCCCTCTATCCTGGTGGGCGCTCCAGGTTCTGTTGGGGGAATCCTCCCTCTACTCTGCTCATTTACTGGCACTAGCAAGGGTTTAGTCTTCACAGGGGAGTGGGGACCCAGCCCCAGCTTCAAGCCCAGCTTCCTCTGAGCAGCAGGCTCGGTCGCAAGGGCTATGGCCCCAAGCGCTGGGGAAGGAAAATGAATGGAGGTGTGTGAGGTCGGTTAGCTACACCAGCACCCCTCCCAGAAATGCAGTCACCATGTCCTGCAGGTATGGACTCATCAAATGGAAACTTAAAAACAAACAAAGCAAAAAGAAATCATATAAAAAGGTGTATAGTTTGATTTATTTAATGTTTTTTCTACCAGGCATGGTGCTGCACACACCTGTCATTCCAGTACTTAGGAGGCTGAGGCAGGAGGATTGCTGTGAGTTCAAGGCCAGCCTGAACTGCATAGGGAAACCCGGCTTTAAATTTCTTTTTCTTTGCATTGTTTGGGTGCTTTATTCCTTGACTGACCGACGGGAGAAACCCAGTGCTGCTGCCCTCGCAGTGAGTGACCCTGTCATCAGCCAGAAAAACAGGCCGGGAGGTTAATCATTGTCAGCCGGGAAAATGGCTGAGTTATCTCTGGCACAGTGAGAAAGTTCAGTGTGAGGACCTTGACCTGTGCATCTGTTGACCAGGTGGCAGGGGCCTGGCTGTCAGGCGGGGGGACATCGTGTCCACAGGAAAGGCCCTGAAGGCCGTGGCCTGCATGCCGGGCCAGGTGTCCCTTCCTCTGCCGAAAGCCAGTGAGCCCCAGGCTGCACCGGAACCCAGCCCCTTCCTGTACTTCCTCCCTTCCGCCAATCCTGGGAAGTGGCGTTTGGCTAGGAAGTCCCGTTTCCACGTTGCTGGTTCCCTCTGGGTAGGTGCTGGGCTCTTCTCCCAGGCAGTGCCTGAGCTCTCAGACAGTCAGGCCACTCTCGCTATCTGCGGCAGCCCCTTCCCGCTGCAGGCGAAGCTTGGCCCTCGGTGGCAGAGGCAAGGAAGTCAGCTTGCAAAAATGGGGTCAGCCGGGCATGTAGCTATGTCTGTCATCGCAGCGCTCAAGAGGCTGAGTCAGGAGGAACCCTTGAGCCCAGGGGTTCAAGGTCAATTTGGGCAACATAGTGAGCCCCTGTCTCTTAAGGAAAAAAGAATTACCCAGAAGAAATACACTTACATGATTTTTAAAAATGCAAAGATTTCAAAAGGTCCTCAGTGGAGGCAGCTTCCTCCTACCCCGGGGAAGGCTCAGCACCAGGCTGCCAGAAGTGGGCTGGGACCCAAGAGGCCCCCGCGGTGCCGGCAGAAGCCGCTCCCATGCAGAGCCCCGCGCCCTCCCTGTGCTCCTGGCTCCCGCTGTGTCCTCGGGGCCTTCAGCCTCTGTGATAGCCGGGCCACTGTCCCAACCACACAGCTGGAGAACAGGCGGTCGTTGTCCTGCTTCTGCCCCAGCACGGGCTGGGGTGCAGCAGGGGGAGGGGCCGGAGGAGCATGGGGAGAAAAACAGCACTGCTGTGTGTGTGTGTGTGTGTGTGTGTGTGTGTGTGTGTGTGCGTGTTCGCACGCGAGCAACTATTTTAAGACATGAAAAGTCAGCAGGAAGTCAACAGCAAATGCCTCTTCCAGGCCTCACCCCGCTAGAGAAGGTGCAGCCGGTTCCACCTGGCCGGGGTCTCCCCACCTGGGGTCCTGCAGCCCTGGGCACCGCAGCCACCTCTGTGGCAGGGATGCTGCCCCTCGCCTCGTCCCTGTTGCCGTCACCGGCACCGCCACTCCGCGGGGCTCTCAGCCACCCGAGCTCTGGCGTCTTTGCCGGTCGTCTCAGGAAGTGCCACGCTGAGTGCTAGGCTGCCTGCTCCTGCCCTCTTCCTGCTTCCTGTCCAGGAACCTCGGACCCCAGGAGCCAAACTTCCAGCCTCCTGCCTCAGCCTCCCAGAGCGCAGGGATTATAGGCGTGTGTGCCACTAGGACTGGTTCAGAGACTTCCTAGAATGAAATTCTTTCCACTGTCACCGGAAAAATATGCAGTATCTCCTTGCCACCTACAGAAGTTCAAGCCCAACCCACCCAGTCAGGCTCTTTCCTGTCTTGTACCGCATGGCCCCACTGTGTCCCTACACAGCAGACAAGCTTGAATTTTCCAAATGCGCTTGCTTGTCTAACTTTGCAGCTCTCCACCTGGAGTCTCATGATCCCTGTGCCCAAATGTCCGGGTTCTAACTCCTGTCAAGGCCAAGCTAAGGAAGCCCTCAACCGCCTGTCCAGCAGCCCTCCTTAGCGGGAGAGGCCCGATCCAAGCTCCCAAGCTCCCTCCCCTCGTCCGCTCCTGCCTTCTCGGTCTTCACCTCTGCGGGTTGTTCAGATGTCAGGAAATACACCCCCCCCTCACACCCCGCCCCCATGTGCATTAGGATTCTCCTCCGTCCTCTGGATCCGGCCTGAGCTCCAGACTTGCTCTGGCTGATGGGACATCTGTCTTGTGCGATGCTCCCACCCCAGGGCCACCAGCACTTAGGTTAGACCAGAGCAGGCCCAGGGGACACGTGGGGGCGAAATCCAAAGTAGCATCACTGCCAGTTAAGAAACAAAGGCGCCAATGTGTAACACTTTTAGAACCATCTCTCAGTGGCCACTTTGCCAGTGTGGCCACTCAGCAGAGTGGCATCTGATGTCACGCAGGCTGTGCAGTCCTCTGATGCCCGGCTGCCCAGCAGCTAGCCCAGAGCACGCTCATGGCTCCCCTGGCCGCCTCAGCCCAGCCATTCCAGGACAGGAAAGTCTCAAAGACTTTCCCGCCACGGACTCCAGAGAGCTTAGCTTTCATAAGTTTCTGGCACGGCTAAGGCCCCTGAGGAAACACTGACCGTCTGAAAAGGACCAGAAGGCATTTCGCAGTTCCTACGCAACTGCTGAGTAAAGTGTCCACAAGCATTGCAATGACCAGTTCCCAGACCCCCAGGGGACCTCGGGTGCCCGAGACTTTCCGAAGCCACACGGGGCAGACAGCGCAGACGGTATAACTCTGTCTTTACTCATCTACCATAAACTCCAACTAGACTTCGCGCAGCCTGCTTGTCCACCCTGAACTCTTCCATCCGAGATGACCTTGTGCCCCATTCCCACCGGGAACCCGGCTCCCGGCCCTGCCGACATCGCCCACCAGAACCCCTGGCCTGGCCTCCTCCTTGCTGCGACCTTCACGGGGTCACAGTCCCAGGAAGGAAATGCCTGGGTCCTCGGTGTCAGCATTTTCCTTTGGCCCCGCATCCCAGCCTGATCTGGACAGTATGGTGATTATTTTTTTACTTGAATTTTTGGACTTCCTTCTATCTTCCCTTTTGAGATAGTCCAACAAGAGGGTGAATGTGAAGTGGCTTTCATTATTTTTGTTTAGACAAGCTTTAGCTACGCTGCCCAGGCTAGCCCCAACCAAACTCCTGGGTCCAAGTGACCCTCCTGTCCCAGTCTCAGATTTTAGGGGTATTCTATTGCACTCACCTCTGAAATGGCTTTCAAAAAGGCAAGAAATAATTTGAATGTAACAATTATTGCTTAATAAATGGCTGCAAAGATGTGTTTAAGCTCCCCCAAAGGGACCATGTCTTGCTGGACACAGGGCACAGGACAAGGGACCTGCTCTGGGGAGGTCCAGGGAGAGGCCATGAACCGGATGTCAGCCACACCCTCGGGGTCCAGGCCCACCAGCACATCACTTCGCCCTGTGAGTGGGTTTCAGGGGTCGTCAAGGCATCACCAGATGCAGAGGGAGAAGAGGAAGGTGGGGGGCACACAGGCCCACGGTCCGGGTGTCTGGCATGGGGGGGCATGGGGATGGCGGTGTGGGAATGAGGGGCTGAACCCCGTTTGTGGGCCCCCACATACCCTGCAGAGCGCTGGGGCTCCAAAGACTTCTGAGGGGCCGAAGGAAGACCACGGGAGAGGGAGTGGGCGACGTTTGTGATGCTGAACCCCGCTCTGGAAGGTGCCTCCGACACCCAACCGTTACCAGCAGGACATCTGCAGGTTCATCTGCAACAGGAGCTAAGTGCCAGGTGCGTTTCCTCCCTGGGAAGGGGTCTCCCTCTCCACGCTCCAGAGCGTCCTGTCCTCACAGGAGGGTTTGGAAGGCGGGTGGGTCTGGGCTCACAGCAGACTTGCTGCTAGGACGCGGGGTCAGGTGAGGACCACCCTTTGTGGGCGGGGCCTGAAATGGCTCCTCCCCTCAACCTGGCCCCTCCCTTCTCCCCCTGCTTCCGCTGCACAGTGCTGTGAGCCGCCTCCCTCCGCCAGGCCCTTCCACTGTAGCGTGACCACACAAGGACTGAAACTTCTAAAACCCAAGCAGCAGTAAACCTCTCCTCCCAGCGACAAGGACATGATTAAAAGCAGCGGGAAGTGGGGGCCAGCTGGCTTGGTGAGCAGGAGTCAGAGCCAGCAGTGGGTCCCACGGTGGGTTCCACGGTGCTGGTGCCCCTGTCCCCTAGGTCAAGCACGTCCAGGGCTGGGCCGGCCTGGCCTCGGCGGGTCCCCTGCTCCTGGCGTGGCTTGACAGTCACTCCAAGGGTTCTGCAGTGCTCTTCTCTGAGACGTCAGGTAAGCGCTTCTTGGCGAAGTCTCTGTCAGCCACAGCGAGGCTAGGACAGTGGAACGGGGGGTGAGGAAGCAGCCCCACGGCCCGGCAGTGACTGTCGGCCTCCCCCGTCCCCGGCACCTGACACAGGGCCTGGCAGACGACTGCACCCCCGAGGCCGAGGACACCGCTGAGACAGCCGGGCGTCTCCCCTCACCGCGGAGTCTGCCTGCCCCAGACCCCCTGTGCCGTGTGACAGGGCAAGAGGGTGCGCAGTGGCTGCTTCTGTGAGCCGGAAGACAGGAGAACCCATCTGGACCTCACTGTCTTCAAATATGGGGAAGGAAGGACTCCTGGTGTGAGGAAACCCTCCAGAGGCCTAGAGAGCTTTGGAGCGATTCCGATTCACCACCACTGCCAGTGAGGTGTGGCCCTGGTGGGTGAGGGGCTCGTGTCAGGCCCTAGGAGCGACCCGGGTGGTGCCACGCAGTGCCTGGGCATCTGGGCACTCGCCACATGGAGCCATTTTCTAAAGCCATCATCCAACACCAGGGCCTGCCAGGGCCAACGCCAGCATCCTGCGGTCAGTCGTCTGCTCCTCCATCAGTTTTGTTTTTTGTTGTTGTTGTTGGTTTTTTGAGACAGTGTCTCTCCCTGTAGCCCAGGGTGGGCTCGAATTCAAGCGACTTCTCCTTCTTCAGCCTCCCAAGTGCTGGACTGCAGGCACGTGCCACCGCACCCGGCCCTCCATCTCTTATTTTGGTACTGAGAAGGGAACCTGGGGCCTCGCACACGGGAGAAGAGGACCTTACCACAGCTCCACCCTCAGCCGCACTCCCCATTTGATAGCCAGATGTACCCCCGCCTCTCTCTCTCTCTCTCTCTGTCTCTCTCTCACACACACACATGCACACACGCGCACTCCCACTCTCCCAAGCCCCCCGGGGGCTGGGGACCAAGCGTTCTCTCCCAGCTCACCCTGGGACGGAACTCAGCTCCTCCATGGCTTTGAAACGTCGCTGCCGCTCGGAGCCAAGAGGGCAGAGGGGAAGCTCAGAGCGCAGTGAAGAGCTAGGATGGAGGCAGCACCCTTTGCTAAGAAACAGCGTTCTTGTGATTTACGTCGCCACCCCGTGACCCAGCCGTCTGGTGCGCAGCACTCCGTGGCTTTGGTACATTCCGGTGGTCCAACCCTCACTACACGTGTCCTTTGTGCTTTTTAAGGTTTTCCAGCCGGGGGTACAGCTCAGCAGTGCAGTGCCTGCCTGGCAAGCGCGAGGCCCTGAGTTCGATTCCTGGCACCAAAAAAAAAAAAAAAAAGATTTTCCTATTTGTGTTTCATTCATTTGAATACGTGAATGAATACAACTAAATACTCATCCCTCACCTCCTCCGGGAAGCCCCTCGGCTCCGCAGTGTGTCGTGGCTCCCTGATCCAGGGTGCTCAGCGCAGTTCTGATCCCCACGTTTTATGTACACTCAGCTTTGAGCTCACTGAGGACAGGATGAGGGTCCTCCTTTGTCATGTATCTATGTGAGTCTGGCGGTCAAAGGATGGCCAAGGAGTATTTGATGAGTGAATGAGTGAAATCTGGAAGGACAGGGAAGGTGGGACGGGCGGGCGTGGCCTGAGTGGGCAGAGAGATGCCCGGCCTGCCTTGTCCTGGGTCCGTCCAGCCTGCCTCAGCCGCCTGTTCCCACATCACTGGGTCCCTGTCACGCACCCTCCCCGCTGACCCTCCCCCAGGCCGAGCCGCTTCCCTTCCTGCACTTCAGCGACGTCAGGAGGGAGCTGCGTCACAGACGTGGTGACGGCCGCGGTAGAGGGGCCCAGAAGCCCGTGTCGAGGGGACAACGCACAGGCCTCTCCAGGAGCGCATGGGTGGAGCAGACACTGTGAGGCCGCAGTGTCAGCCACTGAGGGTCAGGGGACCGAGCAGAGACAGACAGGCTGAGCCCAAGCCTGCAGCAGGGTGACCTGCAGAGCCAGGAGGGAGGAAGCACTGGCTGTGTGTGTGTGTGTGTGTGTGTGTGTGTGTAAGGCTAAGGACCCCTGGGGGCCCTGTTCCACACCCCCACGCAGGCCAGCCTGGAGCCCCTGCCCGGACATGGACCTCAGCCTGGAGCCACAGGTCTCCGTCCCCACCTGCCCCAGGAAGGGCAGGTACGGTGTCTCTCTGTGTTTGTTTTGGGAACAAGACAGAGTATTTTCATCCATCACGGCCCAAATTTATTTATTTATTTATGGTTTGGTTTTGTTTTGTTTTTTTGAGACAAGTTCTCCCTATGTAGCTCAGTCTGGCTTTGAACTCACTGTGTAGCCCAGGCTAGCCTTGAACTCACAGCAATCATACTGCCTCAGCCTCCTGAGTGCTAGGATTACAGGCATGTGCCACCATGACCAGCTCCAAATTTCTTTAAACAAGAAAAAAAAAAGTATTTGTCTGGGCTGAGACAGTAAAGAGAAGCTGAATCACTGAGCAAGAGGAAAAGAACTGCCTGTCATCCAAGCACTCAGGAGGCTGAGGCAGGAGGATCTCCAAAAGCTCAAGGCCAGCCTGGGGTATATAGAGAGACCCTGTCAAAAAAAGGAACAAAGATGGAAAGACCCAGCAACTGAACGAACAGGCTCTGCCTGCCCTGCCCATCAAGCGTGGCTCTGGCCCCTCAAGTCCCCTCCCCAGGTCCCTGACCAGGCTCCCCGAGTGAGCTGGGGTCCAGTGCAAGGCCTGAGCCCCAGGTTGTGAATGCTTCTGGTCCCAAGCTGAGCGCCCGCTCTCTGTGCCCGAGCCCTTCCTGTGGCACCGAGCCAGCGTCAGGATCAGAGGCACCGGCTCCACCTGCACAGGACGCTCCCCACACGACCCTGCCCGAGCCCCGCCCTGCTGAGCACCCTGCTCTTACCCGCACCTGGCATTTGCAGCTGCACCCCAATCGCGCAGCCCGCCGGGTGCTCAGCGTAACCACGGCCCCTGCCCCGGGGCCTGGAGACTGAGGCACCTTCTGCGTCCCACAACAGCGTCCCCAGAGCCGCAGCTGCCACCCCCAAAGAATGGGGCTGCAAGACCCGGAGCACAGGGACCCCAGGACCAAAGACCGAGGCAGCGAAAGCCGGCGTTGCAGGAGGCGGGCCGAGCCCACAGACGCCCGCTCCTGATCCACGAGAGGAGACGCCGGCTTCGGGCCGCGCCCTGCAGCCCAACCACAGCTGGTCCTGGACCCCCGTCTTCCCACTGCAAACCCAGGCCAGGGCCCAAGGAAGCTTCCAAATGTACTGAAGCCACTGAGGTATCCCCTAAAAATGGGAATTTTATGCCTATTTCATACTGTAAAAAAGGGCTAAAAGCTGTCACGGGGAAGAGTCGGCAGCTCCTTGCCGGGTCAGACCCAGCCTCTCCAGCGCTGGGCGCACGGCTGCAGGGACGCGCGTGCTCGAGTGTCACCTGCGAGCGGGAACAGGGCGGACACGAGACGCACAACGCTCGGCCCTGTCGCCTGTGCGCTCCGCTGTCGGGGCTGAGACAGGACGGGCCACAGCTCACTCACAAAGACAAAAGTCTACTCTGGCCCTGTTTCTGGTTCTGAGGCTCAGCACAAGGGCGCTGGCCCCGCTGACGGGGCGCAAGGACGGGCAGCACCTGTGGCCGCGTCTGAGCCCAAGGAAAGCGAAAGCGCTTGTGTCCTGAGCTGGGCGCATGGGAGACAGAAGGGTCCCCAGCCCTTCCAGGGACTCCTCAGGAGTCACCCCACCTCCCCACAGCACAAGCTGTGGAACCCAGCTTTCATCACCTGGGCCTAGCTGGGGGTGGTGGTGCACACCTGGAACCCAGCACTCAGGAGGCTGAGGCAGAAGGATTGCTGTGGGTTCAAGGCCAGCCTGGGCTACATAGGGAGACCCTGTCTCAAAATAACAACAGCAAGAAAACAAAGACCAAACTCTAACATCACACACTGCAATGTTACTACGCAGAAAGCAAGGAAACGCTGATTAATTTATACTCCAAAGCCTCCTCAGAGAAGGCGCCAGTCACAGGGAGAGTGTATCAGTCGTAGGTACGTCCAGATCCTCACCAACAGGAAGGAGATTCGACTGTCTCTAGACCTGTGGAAAGACTCAGGGAAGTGGGGTGACAGCTAGCGGGAATGGGGTTTCTCTGGGGCCATGAGAATGTTCTGGAATAAGTGGCACTGCTTGTGGCACTTGGAGCCCGGATGGAAAACCGTAACCAGTGAACTTTGAGTAGTGAATTAAGTCTCATTCGTGAAAACAAGGGAAAAACTTAGAGGACCCAGGCATCCTGTGGGGACAGCGTGGCCACCGCTCAGCTTGGCTGGGCAGTCCCCTCCTCCCTGGCGGGCTCAGCACAGCGGGGCCAGCAGGACCCGTGCCTCCCGACGGGCACCCCGGGCTCAGAGGCCCCAGAGGACAGCGGGAGGAGGGCCGTGCAGGGGACAGCAGGGCTGAGGAAGGACACGGGGAGCCAGGCCGGCCTGTCCCTCACCCGCCCCTAGTCGTGCGAGAAGCCCCCGTGGGAGAAGGCAGGGAGGTGGGGGGCGCAGGCGGCGGCCCGGGACGGGCAGGCCTGGGGGCTGAGCTCGCAGGCGCCGGCGTCCTCGCCCTCCCGGAAGTACACGGAGTCGGCAGAGCGGAAGGAGGGGTCCTCGTGGAAGAAGTTGTAGGGCCGCAGGAAGAAGCCCACCCCGTTGCCCACGGTCACCGTGTTGGGGACGTCCTCTGCGTGCGGGATGTGCAGGAATCCAGCTGTCACCCAGGCCACCAGGTCCTGGCGGGGACAGGAAGGGGATCCTGAGGCCCGGCTTTGCCAGGGACGCACCCACCTCCCGCGGTGGCCTGGAGGGACAGCTTTCACTCACTGGCCGATGCGCTCTTAATTTCTTAGGAAAAGTGAAATCATAAAGCGTTTTTGTAAACCAAGTGTGGTGGCACAGGTGATCTCGGCACTTGGGAGGCTGAGGCAGGAGGATCACGAGTGCTGAAGGCCCGTCTAGGCTACACAGCAAGACCCTGCGCACCCGCTTTTTCTTAGTGGGCTCTAAAGGTCCCTGAGGGGTGTGGCTGGGGAAACCTGAGAGGCTCCCTCTGGTTCCCTGTGCGGCCTGCTCGTCCCATGTGGCTACCTGCCCCGTGATGGTCTAGTTGTTGCTGAGGCTGCTGAAGGGGTCCAGGGGTCCTTCAGGCTGTAGATGCTGGAGCTGCTGGGCTCCTCCTCCTCCCGCTGCATCACAGCCACCTGGTACCTGCAGCAGCGGTGATGACAGGGACAAAGCCACGGAGGTCCCCCTGCCCCGAGCGGGCGGGAGAAGGGACAGGCAGGGCGAAGAGCCACAGCTCCAGGGGCCGGCGTCTGCGCGTCCCAGCCCAGCACGCTCCCACGCTTGCCCAGCACCTGTGTCTCAGCGGCCACCAGCCACAGCCAGACTCGGGACAGGACCGTCACGGGTCCTTCTTCCCAGGTCCGGGCTGATGTGGAGCCTGGGCCTCGAGCCCTGGGCAGACGCAGCCTGACGCCCGCTCCAGGCCACACTCAGGATCTGGCTCCCGGGCAGTGGGAAATCCACCCCATCTACGTTCCTGTTACCCTTTGTTTCTTTTCTTCCCACCTTTACTGTGAACATTTAAAAGTACCAAAAAGGCCGGGCGTGGTGGCGCATGGCTGTCATCCCAGCACTCAGGAGGTTGAGGCAGGAGGGTCACCAAGAGGTCAAGGCCAGCCTGGACTTGGTAGCACGATGCTGCCACCAAATTTAAAAATTCAGAGGAGTTGGAAGGCTCACACATAAATGCCCACAGGCCCTCCATCTAGACACTGCCATGGGCATCCTGCTGCATCTGCGTCCACGTGTGCCATCCGCCCTTCACCGTCCACCCATGCAAAGGGGAGGGTGTGTGCCCTGCCATGCACCCAGGGAATGCGGGTCCCGGGGGCCTCTTCTCCCACTCTCATCACCCTGCTCACCGCCCACAGCTGAAGGCCCCCACCGTGGAGCTGTTCCGGGGCAGCAACGCCCCCATAGGGCCCTGCGGCTGCACACAGTAGCCCCGGGGCGCCCCCACCTACTGCTCTGCCTTGGAGCCAGCGGAGTATGGACTGAAACCTCCACACACTGTGAGCTAAATAAACCTTTCCTTCCTTAATTTTAGGCGTCAGGTATTTTGTCTCAGCAACAAGAGAAAAGTAACCGAGACATTATGGATGTCAGTACTGTGTCCCAGCAACAAGGAAAATAACGAAGAGAAATGTGTAAGCAAATGAAAAAGGGGGGCTAATCTACCTTATGGAGAATTCTAACAAACATATATGGAAGAAGAAAAAATGAATGGGTGTAGACAATATGATACGTGCAGGCAATGGAATACTACTCAGCCCTTAAGAGGAAAGGAGTCGTCTTGTTACAGTGACACGGGTGGACCTGGAGTATGCCGTGAGGATGCACAGACGGCGACGCCGCAGGACCTCAGCCACGAGTCGACGTGAACCCAGCGGAGAGAAGCGGGTTATGAAGCCGGGTGGAGGCGCCGATGTTGGGGACGCATTGGGCAGGGGTATAAAATCTCCCTCCAATAAAAGGGACAAGCTCGAGAGCTCTGCCCTACAACCAGGCAACTACAGTCAATAACGCCATATTAGATTCTTGAGAATTGCCAAGAGAATAGCTTTTAAGGGTTCTGTCCCCAAAATACTGATGAGAGCCCGAGGGTGCACATATGCCAGTAAGCTCCACTGAGCAATTCTACAGCGCATCTGTATTTCAAAATGGTGCACATTTGTGTGTGTCAATTTTTAAATCCTGGTTTTTAAATTTTTATTTATATATTTGTTTTTAGGTACCGGGGATGGAACCCAGGACCTTTACACTGAGCTGCATCCCTAGCCCTTTCTCATTTTTATTTTGAGACAGGGTCTCTCCGAGTCCCTAAATGGCCCTGGCTGGGCTTGTTCTTGGTAATCCTCCCAGAGTGCTGGCTCCGCAGCCTGGGCCACCACGCGCGGCTGAGAAAACCTCTCAAAAAGGAAAACAATTTAATCACCAGCGGGAAAGACCGCAGTGATGCTCGTTGCAGGCAAAGTCCACCAAGAGATGCTAAAAATAATGGACAAATGTTTAAGGGCGGGAAAGGTAGGACATTTGCACGGCATCAAAGCATTTTCCCTCAAACATTTATGAGCTGCAAGTGTAAGATGTGGGCTTTTGGGATGGAGAAAGCTAAACACATGAGCTCCATGTTCCTGAGGGAGGACGTGTCAATGTCAGGCAGCCTGCAGCCCTGAGGCACACGCTGAGGCACAGGCTTCTTCTCTGTGGTTTTCTCCCCTCCCCCAGCACTGTCTCCATCCAATCGCGACCAAAAATCAGAGAAGCACAAACTGAGGGACACTCCACAAAACAAGTGACTGGTGCTCTTCCGAAGCATCAGCGTCCCGAAAGGGAAAAGCCCAAGAACCATCCCAGCTGGGGCGCTCCAGGAGATGCACCTGGACATGCACAGTGGCGTCCAGGCCCTCGTGGGGGCAAGGGGACAGGAGGTGGGGATGGGGAGCCAGTCATGAAATCCCAGCAGGTGTGCTGACCAGCGCAGTCTGCAGCCACCTTCCCCTGCTGTGCCGATGGCCCCCCGCGGCTGGGAAACATAGTCACAGTGGGAGAGTGGACAGGGGACAGACGGGCATTGGGCTTCGATATTATCCGTACCTCTACAACGATTTCAGAAAAAATAAAACAAAATAAAATAAAATAAAATAAAATGATTTCAGGGCCGGGGAGATAGCTCAGTGACACAAGCACCTGCCTAGCAAGCACAAGTTCCTGAGTTCGATTATCGGTACCAAACAAAAAAGAAGATTTCAAAGGAAAACAATTTTTAAGGGAGTTATTCTCCCCTAAGAGACCGACGCAGAAGGAGGTATACTATCATCTTTACGCTTTAGTTAACTGCGGTCCCCATCTCTCCGGAGATCCCTGTGCCCCCGACAGCAGATGTGATGCTCAAGCTGGGGGCACAGGGGGTGCTGGGTACAGGTCTGCATCCAGGAAACAGGGATTGCCAGACCGGATGATGCTGTCACGTGAGAAAAACACGAGTGGGAAATGAAACCTGGTATCATTCTTACTGTTTGCTTTGTTTTTGTCTACGTTGTTGGCATTCTGCTATTGTTCTTTTTTTATTCTCTTTAAAATAAAAAACATAGGCTGGGGATTTAGCTCAGTGGCACAGCACCTGCCTGGCAAGCACAGGGTCACGAGTTCGATTCCTGGTACTGGGAAAACAAATAAAATAAAATAAAATAAAAAATATATACATTATGACACAGACTATAGAATGTGCCAGCATCTTATAGATTTATAAAGGCCAGCATGATGGCCAGCGCCTCCCGGGCGGGCGGGGTGCCCCCTGCATCCAGGTGGGCCAGGGCGGCGGCCTTGGGGGGCAGCTGCAGCTCCACCGAGTAGACGCACGTGTCTGAGGGCTGCGCCTGGGCCGCGTCCACCAGGCCCGGCCCCAGCCGCGGGGTCAGGAAGCCCATCACGGCTGCCAGCTCCTCTGGACTCAGGTCTGCAAACAGCCGGCCAGGGTCAGGGTGCGTGGGGGGCCAGGCGGAGGTCGCAGCTGTCGGACACCGAGGCACTGGGTCCTGGTTGCACTCCCTGTGCATGGTCCTGACCCTCCCGGCCCTGCTGTCACCCTGTGCTGTTACCAGAATGCCCCATAAGGACAAAACTGTGAGCAGAGCCATAACTAAAGCTCAGTGGCTTCCTCCTGCAACCGGAGGCAGAGAGGAACAGCCGCGGGGACGGGCGCGGAATGCCTCCGCCCCGCAGGGTCCTGGAGTCTGGTCGGCCGGCAGGAGGTAGCAGGTCACAGTGGACACAGGGGCCAGCTGGGGTCAGCCAGGTGCAAGAGGTGGGACGGGGCAGAACCCGGACTCTGGGCCACGCCAGCCTGTGGCCTCCTGGCCCAGATCAAACAGTGCACTCGGCGCGGGCTACAGGGACTTCGGAGGCGGGGCAGAGTCGGAGATGAGAGCTGCCCCAGGATGGAAGGTGGGGGCACCCGTCCGGGACAGAGAACCGGACGGACACGGAGAACACGCAGCCAGGCTGTGTGGGCTTACTGCGGCGGAAAGGAAGTTCACTCCGCAGGCCAGGGGAACGGCTTCCAGGGCCGCAGTGTCCCAAACACCCGCACTAACCTCCGCCCGCTGCACATGGGACCCTGGGACGTCTGTTCTTTGGAAAACTCACAGCTGATGGAAATGAAGGCTCAGAAACGGCGCCTTTTGGTTGGTTGTGGCCGTGCGTAAACGTGGGGTTGGGAATGGCATCTTCCGGTCGGGCCCCTGAGTGGCACCAGGTTCTAACGGAGGACAGTGCTTTCTGCCCAGCTATATCCAGCGCTCGGGAGCCCTAAGGCTGGAGTCATGTTGGGCCTGGTGTCCTGTGCATGTCTTCAATTTTGGGAAACATCTCCCTCACCCTGCTAGTGTGGGTTTGGGGAGCTTTTACGCATCCCTCCCGGGTGGCTATCAGGGTTGCTCACCCTCCCTCCTCCCCCACCACGGGGTGCCTTCCTGGCTCTGCTCCTCCACCAGCGGCATCCTCAGGTGGCCCAGGGGGCCCAGGATCCTCAGATGAGGAATAGCCACCTCCATAGAGTCCATCTCCTGTGACTGCGTGAGGCTTTGGGGGGACGGCCAGACACAAACCGTAACAATGTATTTTTACTGGCTTGTAAATCGAACTTGCTAGGTAGTGAGTGTACGTTCAGCCTGTGAACTGAGGAGACAGAGAAATTTTAGATAGGACTTTAAATAAAATGTAGCCTCATCTTCCCGCTAAAGCAGTTGCCTAGATGATTAGACAGATAACACAGACGTCTTGGAAGCTTCTCTGCCACAGCAGAATTCCCCGAGCCCCCTATTTGGTTTTATCTATCTCTAGAAGTGATCTCTTTTACAAGGTAAAAAGTGTTCTAACTATTTCCATACTGTTCTTTGATATTTTCTCTCCCAAAAAGTTAAAAAACGATGGTCTAGATCTCTGGATTATTGGCCTTGCTACCAATGCTTCCTTCTTTAAACACAGTTATTACAGCTCAAATCAATTTGAATGTATGCTGGAGGTCCCCCGGGACCCCCACCCAGCTCCTTCCCAGAACTTCTCGGGTTGGCCGCTGAAAACTGAAGCTGCCCAGCGGCTTTGGGGGCCCGCCGGAACTTCTCCGACTGCAAACTGAGTAACTCTTACGGGGGGGGGTAGGGGTGACTCCAATCCATTTTTCATCCACGCAGGCGCCTACCTCTCCACTCTGCCTTCGTCCCGCCCTCCTTGGCCTCCTGGAGCATTGACAGTGAAGTCTCCAGACCCACAAACTCCCCCAGTCTGGTGCCGTTTTCAGTCGTCCCCACCGGTCCCTTCCCCGTTTTGGGGTGAGACGTCTTAACCAAGTTGTGGGCTACTCCGACCGTCACCAGGGTTCACCAACACGTATGGCCACCCCGGGACGCCCTCCTTGCCCCCCACTCGGCTCCCGTCATCTCCCCTCAATTCAAGCCCAGAGTCTGGACACCTCCACCCCGTCCCTGGCTTCACGCCGACAACCGCTTCTCGTCCTCCGCACGCCTGAGCGCTCCCACTGCCCAGCAGCAGCACCCCGCTCCTGGCCTGGCCTTATGGGGACTACAACCCATCACTTCTCACCTCCTGTGGCATGGGCCCCCTGCCTGCCCTCACAGTGCTCCCTTCTCCTGACAGGAAAGGCACATGGCTCTTCCCGGCTGGTACAAGATCTCTGCGCCATCAGCCCGACCGTCCCCCCGTGCAGCTGTGGTGCCCAGCGCCCAGCGCCAAACAACCCGCTCCTTCCTTCACGGGACAGGGCACTCCCGTTCTGCTCCTGGCGGCGTTCTCCTCAATAAACCCCTCTACAGGGGGACCTCATCGAGCCTTTAGACCACAAGACCTTTCCTTTCTCATTTGTTCAGACCTCAGCGGAGGCCTTGTCACTCCCAGAGACGCCGAGACCCACTGGGCATGCCCCACCCACCCCCCACCCGCCCCGTGACCTTGAGGGACCCATGTCTCGCTCCCACTTCTCGAGTTTATCCCCGCGCCCTCCGGCCTTTCCACCCTTCTGCCCCTGGGGACAGAGAGAGGCTCGCCCTGCTTTCCGTGCCCTTAAAATCCAATGCTGCACGCAGAAAAACCCTCCAGGAGGAACTGTCTTCCCTTGGTGTTTGGCTAACTGCAGGGCTCCCTGCCTTGGCCACTCCCCCGCACCCCATCACAGCCCTGAGTCCCAGCTGGAGACGTCCGCTGTGGACCTCGTGACAGGCCAGCCTGATGTTTACCTCTCTGCTCTCTGTGCGAAGGAAACCTCCCTTCTTCTAGTCCCCGTTCCTCCCCCAGCCTGCCTCCTCAAAAACCTAAACCCTCCACGCCCCCTACTGGCCTCAGTGATCCAGAAAGGTGGAGAGAGAGAACGGCCTTCTAGAGGCCCACGCGGCTGAGCTTGGGCTCCAGATGGGTCTCCCTGCTGCCCGCTGTGCTCGCTCACGTCCGAGCCCCCCCCAGGGACCTGCAAGATACAGTCCATTTGAGCGTTTGTGTGGCCAGACCTCATCTCAGCAGCCAGCCCGTCTCAGACTATCAGCTCTGCAGCAGGCCCGAAAGGGAAGCGACATGCTGCGAACCTCCTCCTGCCCTCGGTCGATGTCCAAGCTTATAAAGACAGCTTGACTAACAAATCTGTGCTAATTAAACATGTGAGCCCCTGGACCCTACAGCCTAAATGGACAGGACCCTTCCCCGTCGCCTACAGCACCCGACGGTAGTCCACCCATGAGACGCTCCCCAGTGGGTACATCGATCCCCGGGGAAGCAGTGTCTCGCTGACAACTCTCCTGAGTCCTTGTGAAAATCGCAAGTACCCGCTACGTCCCTCAGGCTGACCCAAACTCCGGACACACCTGAGCGCCTCCCCACCCTGCCGCATCACCCGCTTCCTTCACTGGGTCCGAGATCTTTCTCGGTTCCACCCTCAGGCCCCCCTTCAAGTCATTCCTTGCGTAGATAAAAGCTCTCCATTTTCAGGACACCCTGTGAGTTCTCCGCAGACAGGGCGGGCTCTCCTCCTCCTCCCTGCACGCTCTCGTCCAGCTGGCCCCCTGTGCCTTTTGCCACAGCCCACGGCTGCAGCCCCGCCGCGCCTCCCGCTGGCCCCCGATCACCCCTACAGGACCCTGCAGTTCACTCCCTCCCTGCTAACCCGGCCCAGTCCTTCCGCAGCCAGGACGACTTTATTTCCTTACCTTCAGCCACCAACATGGCCACTCCCATTGCTCCCCAGGTCTGGGTCCTTACTAACCCCGCCCCCCACCCCGTGCCACCCGGTCCCCCACGAACTCTCCCCTAAGGTGTCCACGCCGCCCGTATGTCCCGCACGAAGAAGCCATGAGAAACACTGCCCGCCTCCCCTCCTCTTTTTATTTATAACAACAAAGAGACAGGAGTGCCACGCCCAACAGGTGAGGCCATTACCAGCAGACACGGCAGGAAGCACACAAAAGCCACGTCCGTCTGCACTGCCCATCCTAAGAAAAGTGACCACACCGCATCTGCCCTGCCCACTCGCTGGGACAAGCACCACACTCCCTCGGCCCCCACATTCCTCAAGGCAGCAAACTCCTCCCCTGCCGTTTAAATCCCACCGTGCACCTTCGCTCCCTGCCGACACCACCCAACTCTCTGAACCCAGCCGCACGGAGGGAGCCTCCTCAGGTGCTCGCTCTCCCCCTGTGCCTTTAACAAGTTTATCCCAGAGAGCCAGAGTCCAGCCTGACCTGCGCTGGGCCGCGGGGCTCTCTCCACTCTGGGGGCCCCTGGCTGCTCACCCCAGGCCTCGCCTGCACTCTGTGTGGCTGAGAAGGGTGTGGCTGCTGAGCGCCCGCGGGTCCCCGCAGAGGCAGAGGCCCAGGCCAGAGTCCACGGTGACCCAAGGTCACGTTTAAGGGCAGAGTTGACCCGGACTCCAGGCCTGTTGGGTGTCTGATAAGAAAGGCCGCCTTTGAGACTTCCTGTGGTGACCGGGCTGGGGTGGGGCTTTGGGGACCACAAAGTCACAATGGCTAATTTTGCAGACTTCCCTAAGGGATAAATGGAGGCTTGGGCTATCACGCTTTTGAGATTTCCCTTTAACTCTTTAGAGGTGGGCCGTCCTCTCCCACCAAGACTAAACTAACACCACTAAGATTAAAAATCCCTCCAGGGCAAGACCCTACTCAGCACGGGGTCATCTCACCCTCTTGAGCCATGCCTGCTCAGACCTCTGAGTCTTCTGCCGACCTTGACTCTTCCGCCAGCCCCCATCCCTGTAGACACCCAGTAAATAGCGACAGGCGTGGAGGTCTCTGTCTCTGCCCATGCTGAGGCCCTGACCTCCCAGCTCCCCCTTGCGTTATCTTGGCCAGGTCCCCGATAGTGGGGGGGTGTAGGTGGAAGAAGGGCGGCTCCCTCAGGAAGGGGTGTGAGGGGCCAGACGGACAGAAGGCGGCCCCCAGTCCTGAGACCTCGGCCAGGGAGGCTGGGCTGGCTGCAGCACTAGCAAAGAGCCCGTGACGGTGAAGGACAGTGCAGGCACTGGGGCGGGCTCTGGGTGCTTCCAGCAACAGCTGAAGTCGGCCTCTCCTCCACAGGGGAAGAGGCTGCACACTCCTGAGCGCCGCCCCATTACCAAAGCCCACGGGGCCCCGGGAAGCCTCCCAGCCCCAAGCCGGGGCTCAGAGCCCGGCTCCCGTCCTCAGCCCTTCCCTACGGCCCCCCCTTCCTCCTCACGGCCTCTCCAGCGGTTATGGGTGACACACTGTGTCAACCTGGGGACTCTGGAGGTTTGGCTGAGTGACTCAGCAGCTCTGCGTCCTGGGCTGGGAAGGACATGCCCCTCCTGCTCTGGGACGTTGTTCGTTGTGTCCATGTGGGAAGCGCAGAAGGTTAACTGTGTGAGTGGCCAGGGGCCAGGGTGCTTACGCTGTATCCATCCTGAGCCTGTGCAGGAGGAGGGCGTGGAGACGGTGTGAGCGCTCACACACCGCCCTGGTGGGGTCCCCGGCTTACAGCGTAAGGGAGGGAGAGAGGCTGCTTGCTCTGCCACTCCCTCCTTTGCCCCGGCTGCTTTTGCTGTCTTCCTCCACCATGAACTGTTGCCCTCTGCCTCGGAGCCAGCCGAGTATGGACTGAAACCTCCACACACTGTGAGCTAAATAAACCTTCCCTTCCTTAATTTTGGGCATCGGGTATTTTGTCTTAGCAACGAGAGAAAAGTCACCGAGACGCTAGCGCAGGGTGGAAGCTGTCTGGCACTGGGGCAGCCTGGCGGGCTCGGGTCCCCCACACTCCTGCATGTGTGAAGAAATCCTTCCTAGCACTTGGAGCTGGAGCCCTTCCCTGGGGCTCCCGGAGGACAGGGGACACACACCATGTCCCTCCAGGGATGCCCTTGTCCACAGCCTGGGGAAGCCCCGACCACCCAATCCGAGGGCCCCCCAGCCCAGCTCCTCCTTCTCAGGACAAGACCCACCCTAGGATCTGCGCAGGGACCCTGGCAGCACCGATTCCTTCCTTCCGCCATGCTGTCACCAGTCAGCGTTCATGCCTAGACACTTACAGCCCGTGGCCAAGGCTCCAGAGAAGCTCCGCGGCCTTCGAGGCACCTCAGCCCCCCTGGCTGCCTCCCAGCCCATGCAGGGCTGATGTGCTGCCGCCCTCCGCAGGGTGAGGGGTACAGAAACACAAGTGGCTGCGTTCTCTAGCAGCACTGCACATGCACAGAGCACAGACGGCAGGCCCAGCCTCAGGTCTGAAGAAGCTGCGCAGGGAGCAATGGCAAGGGAACAAGATGGCGGCAGGCGCCCTGCTCTGCCCCTCTTCTGGCCAGCACTGACCAAGCGTGCCAGCCCTAAGAAGCAGCCGAGCAGGATGGAGACCAAGGCTGTGTGTGTCCAGAGGAGTCTAATTCTTTAGGACGGGAGACCAGGCCAGGTAAAGTCAGCAGACACAGCTGGCCAGGCACGCTCTTCCTCCTCCGTGTCCTCTCAGAGTCTCTGTCCACCTCCTTAATGGTTCCATCCCTGCCCACATGGCAAATGAGCCCCTAGCCAGCTGTGGCAGAGCACCTCTCTAATCCCAGCATTCTGGGAGGCTGAGGCAGGAGGATCACAAGTTTGACCCCAGCCTGGGCAATTTAGCTATTTAGTGAGGCCCTATCTCAAAATAAAAAAGGGCTAAAAATGTAGCTCAGTACAAAGGCCTAGGGTTCAATCTCAACACTGGAAAAAATACGACACAAAAATAAATGCAGAGCTGGAGCAGGGAGAGTGAGGCTGAACATCTCCTCGAAGATATAGAAGAAGAAAATCCAAGGAGCTGGGCACGGTGGCGCACACCTGTGATCTCAGCACGCTGGAGGCTGAGGTGGGAGGATTGTGCAAGTTCTAGGTAGCCTGGGCTACATAGCAAGACCTTGTCTCAAATGAAAAGGAAGGGAGGAAGGAAGGAAGGAAAAAAGGAAGGAGGAAGGAAGGAAGGAGGAAGGCAGGCGTGCGGGATGACAGGCAGGCCAAGGAGGCTCTAGAGGCCATACCCCGTTCTCTGTGTCAAGAACTTGGGAACTGGGCTTCTTCCCTCACCCACTGCACTCCCACGCGCTTCACCCACCAGTTCCCAGGTGCGGCAGGGGGAAAAGCCAGTTCTGACGTTGGGGCCCATTTATTATTTATTTGACTCAGCAGTGTAGGCACACGGTCAAGGTTGGCAGCACAGAAGGCTTGGCAGGGCGCCCCCCCCTGAGCGTATGGTAGCACAGCGCTCACCCCTACTAGACAGCAGCGTGCGCCCACCTCCCCCTAAACGTCACACACTGGATTTGTGCTCGCTCACCCTGCACTTTGCCTTCGAACTGTAAGGCGACGCCCCGAATACAGAAGGCAGGGGACAAGCTGTTAGCCGCATTGTGTGAGGTGGTCAGCATCGAGGGGCCTGTCCCCTCTTTCTTCCCCTCCCTAGGGCAGACCAAGGAGGGACCAGCAGATGCCAGGCTCCGCCCACTTGAAGCCCTGGCTTACTTGCATGTCTGCAGGTGATTGGTCGGTCCTGGACCAGGGGGCAGAGTCCCAGGACATCCTCCTCCGGGCCCTGGGTGCCCACCGTGGTTCCTGCCCAGCGCCCCCACCAGGTGCTGCTCTGGTCATCTGCAGGCCTGGAGCTAAACGACCGGTCCTCTTGCTCGCAGGACCAGGTAGGTGCGACTCTTCCTCACAAATGCCAGGGGCGAGAGGCCAGCACGGAGCAGCCTTGCCATGCAGGGGCCCTGGCCTCCTCGAGATGCCGCAGGCTCAGGACCACAAGAGGCTGTAGTTGAGAACTGAGGGTGCGGGACACCGAGGAGGGACGCCCCTCGCGCCCTGCCCTGGGGCTCCGAGGGGGAGATCCCAGTGTGCCATCCTCAAAGGCAGCCTGAGGGGCATCGGGAAAGCCAGGAAGCATAAAAGGGACTCATCTGGGGACAGTGCGGCCGCTCCCGCACTCTCCGCCCCCTCCTCCCTGGCGGGCTCAGCACAGCGGGGCCAGCAGGACCCGTGCCTCCCGACGGGCACCCCGGGCTCAGAGGCCCCAGAGGACAGCGGGAGGAGGGCCGTGCAGGGGACAGCAGGGCTGAGGAAGGACACGGGGAGCCAGGCCGGCCTGTCCCTCACCCGCCCCTAGTCGTGCGAGAAGCCCCCGTGGGAGAAGGCAGGGAGGTGGGGGGCGCAGGCGGCGGCCCGGGACGGGCAGGCCTGGGGGCTGAGCTCGCAGGCGCCGGCGTCCTCGCCCTCCCGGAAGTACACGGAGTCGGCAGAGCGGAAGGAGGGGTCCTCGTCGAAGAAGTTGTAGGGCCGCAGGAAGAAGCCCACCCCGTTGCCCACGGTCACCGTGTTGGGGACGTCCTCTGCGTGCGGGATGTGCAGGAATCCAGCTGTCACCCAGGCCACCAGGTCCTGGCGGGGACAGGAAGGGGATCCTGAGGCCCGGCTTTGCCAGGGACGCACCCACCCACCATGGGGGCCGCGGGGGCCGCCTCAGTGCACCTGCCTCCCACGGATCCTGAGCCTAGTTTGTCCTCTGGCCAGGAAGCCGTATCACAGGGTCCATTTCAGTCCAGAGCAGCACCTGGCTCCCCTGCCTGGCCTGTGCCTGCCTCCTGGACACTCATCCTGTTGCCCTGCCCTGGGGGTGCACCTCGGGGGGTGACACCCCCAGCCTACTTCCCCACCCCGCCTAGGTTTCCAGGCTTTCATCAGGAATGAGGGGGCGAGGCCAAAGTAGGCTGACAGGGAGAAATCCGAGTTCCCTGGTCCCAGCAGGCGGGGTGCGGGGTGGGGGGCTGGGGCCCCGGGTCTGTGCGCTTCCCCAGAAGGTCCCACCCTCTCGGGTCCTGAGCCCCCCGACTGGACTCAGTCCACACAGCTGGAGCTTACAGGGCTCCAGGAGTTGAGGGCAGGCTTGGGCCTTACCCAGGTCTGTTCATGAGTTCCCAGCTCAGGAAAATCCCCCCATGACACTTGATCGGAGACCAGAGGGGTTTGGGACCCTGCTTGCACCTGCCTGCCCAGCCCGGGTCTGCTCACCTCCCCCGTGATGGTCTCGTTGTTGATGAAATCTGCGAAATTCACGCTGGGCGTCCAGGGGTCGTTCTGATTGAAGATGCTGGAGCTGCGGGGCTCCTCCTCCTTCCTTCGCGTCACGGCTAGCTGGTACCTGCAGGACGGTGGTCACTGGCCCTGCCCTGCCGCGGCCGACCGTGAAGCAGGGGACTGAGCGTTCGCCGGCCCCCACACAGCGGCTGGGGCTGCAGAGCCCTGAGGCCGCGCTGCAAGTCCCGTCCCTGTCGAAGCACTGCAGTCCTCCCCTCCGTTTCCACCCTCCCAGAGGAAGTAGGCGCCTGGACCCACCCTGCCACTCCCCTGCCTCGAATACCGGCGGGGCTCTTTCCTGTGCTCCTTCCAAGGCCCCCAACCTGTCCCCTGGCCCTGGTCGCCCACTCACCGCACCCAGCTGAAGGCCCCCGCCATGGAGCTGTTCCGGGGCAGCAACTCCCCCGCAGGGCCCTGCGGCTGCACGCGGTAGCCCCGGGGGCGCCCCCACTTATTGCTGCGGTTGCTGGCCAGGTACAGGTAGCGCGGCGCGGCCCCGCCCAGGGGGAAGGCAGCCTGCTCCTCCGTCTCCAGCTGCTTGCGCGTCACCTGCAGCCTCTGGATCTGCTGCTCAGGGCTCCAGGGCACGGCTGCGGGGACGAAGGCCAGGTCCTCGGCCCAGGCCCAGTTCTCCGGTCCTGTAGGGGTGCGGGGGGCTGGTCAGCAGCGCTGGGGCCCCTCTGGACTGTGCCCGCCTGGCAGGCAGCAGCGTCAGAGTGGGGCACAGAGCGGCCGGAGCTGACGTGTCCCGCACTCCCCTCCCTCTGCCCACGCGGTCCCCAAACTGAAACAGTTCTGCCAGGATTTCCATCGTGCACCCTTGCAACATTCCTTACTGGGAAACTGCATTCACTGCCGGGAGGGGACAGAGCTCAAGGGGACACACGCTTCCCTCTCCCTCCCACAGGGACGCAGACAGGCAGAGCACCGCCAGGCCTGCCATGGACACCGGGCCTGGCAGTGCCGGCAGGGGGGACACCGGGACACGGGTGCAGGGGGTGGCATCCTCCAGGGCCACTCCTCAGCCTGGTCCTAAAGGCGGTCACAAAGGAGATGGGGTGGAGGGCGTGGTAGACAAGGCCAGGGCCAACACAGTGGTGGGCTGTGTGCCAGGGACTCGGGGACAGGGCGCAGCTGCAGTAAGCACGGGCGAGGGTTGGTCGCCGCGGGAAGGTGCCCTGCAGCTCATCCGGCCCTTGGAGGACTTCGCGCTGGGTGTGCAGCTGGCACCAGGGGCGCTGGGCGCAGCGTGGACCCTGCATCTGAGGGTGCGAAGCAGAGTTCACACAGAAAGAATGTGACAGCGGCCTACAGCAAGCGGCACTGTGACCCGAGAGGGCCCAGGGCTATTTCAGAAGCAGAACAGAAAAAAATCAGATGCTGAACTCCGTGCAGAGGAGGAAAGAGGGGGCTGGGGATTTAGCTCAGCATCACAGCGCCTGTCTGGCAAGTGCAAGGGCGTGAGTTCGACTCCCAGTACCAGAAAACAAACCAAAAAAAAAAAAAAAAAACAGAGGAGGAAAGAGAAGACAAAGATGAAATGGCTCAGCCCAGACCCCAGCTCTGGGGGCTTCCGGAATTCCGCACGGGGCCCGTCCTCGCCTACTCAGGTGAAGAATCAGGGAGGTCGAGGCTCCGCCCGCCAGGAAGCACACACCAGTGGGCTCATCCTGGGCTCATCCAGGGTGGATGCACCCAGGTTCTCCCCTCCACAGCACCCAGACAGACGCAGAGGAGTGGCGGAGACTACAGGGCGAAGAGGCGCTGGCCACCCTGCGACCCTGGTCCTGCCTCCCGTCCGGGCTCAGCCATGCCCCAGTATTTGCTAAGGAGGTTCCGAAGAGGGAGTCCAACAGGCTGTACACCCTGACAGCTCACACCCACGCACCAGGAGAGGAGCACAGACAGCCAAGCCTCCTTCCAGAAAACCCACGTAAAACACAAAGCAAACGGGGACAACTCTGCAGCCCCTCTTGCACGACGTCTTACCTGCCACGTCCAGGTCCACCTTGAAGTGGACGCTGTGGGTGTGGACCGTGCCCAGTGTGTGCTCCCCGACCCGGCTCCCGTACCTCTGGGCAGCACCGAACAGGAACGAGGAGCTGATGTAGCCCGTGGCGTGGACCTTGACTTCGATGGCCCCGTTGGGGTGGAAGATCATGTCCCACACATAGTCATAGTTGAGCAAGGTGGCCATAGACCTGACCACCAGCACTGTCTCCACAACACCCCCAAAATAATAGGAGTGGAATTCTGAGTGGTGTCGCCGCAGCGGGAGGCCCTGGTTCTGTTCAAACACACAAAGGGCGTCACGGATGGTCCTGGAGGCGTGTGACTCCACCAGGAAGTGCCAGTCCATGTAGGTGGCCAGGGAGGGGCAGTCCACCCCGCGGGTCAGGGGCGTGGAGAACTTGCCGATGCCAAAGCTGCCATCCAAGTAGTGGGTCAGCATTGCTGCTGGGGAATTTCCCCCGTAGACGACCAGGGCCTCCTGGACACTGACCTCGTAGGCCACCCTTTCTCCCTGGAAGCGGATGTCAAAGACCCTCGGGCCGCTGAAGGCTCCAAGGCCAAAGGAGAAGGCCCACAGGGAGGAGGCCACACGGCTGCCCTGGACGCTGAAGCGGGGGCCCTCGGGGTGGAACTGCAGAGGGGGAGCCGGGCCCCGGGCCACCGGCGACTTCAGGGACCAGGCCCCACCCGTGCCATTGTCGGGGACCAGCACCACCTTCACCAGGCCGGCCTCAAACTGGTCCTCCAGCCGGGCCAGGCTGTCGTAGTAGCGGCCCTGGAAGAACACCTTCTGGACAGTCCAGCGGGCAGGGTCCAGGGCCCCGTGGTCCACTAGCAGCTCCAGCCCTATGGGGTGCAGGAAGACGCCGGCGCCCGAGACGTTGTAGTAGAGGCCAAACCAGGTGGCCCGGTCCCCTGACTTCAGGCCCCGGGGCACTGTGGTCACCGTCACCAGCTGGCCTCCCTGGGGCGTGTAGTGGCAGCAGTGGTGGAGAAGCCCTGCGGCCTGGGGCAGCTCTCGCTCGAAGATCATGCGGTCAATGTCCTTGTACTCTCTGGGCAGCACGGGGCGCCGGTGGTAGGGCAGGGGGCCCCCATAGCGCTCCACGGTGACATCTCGCAGGTAGGACGGCCCGGGCAGGGGCCCCACCACCAGCTCGCTCACGTTGGGCTGGGCTTGGGCCCCGAAGAGCACGATGGCCAGCGCCTCCCGGGCGGGCGGGGTGCCCCCTGCATCCAGGTGGGCCAGGGCGGCGGCCTTGGGGGGCAGCTGCAGCTCCACCGAGTAGACGCAAGTGTCTGAGGGCTGCGCGTGGGCCGCGTCCACTAGGCCCGGCCCCAGCCGCGGGGTCAGGAAGCCCATCACGGCTGCCAGCTCCTCTGGGCTCAGGTCTGCAAACAGCAGGCCGGGGTCTGGATGCGTGTATGGCCGGGCAGGGGAAGCAGCCGTTGGGCACGGGGTCAGCTGGCCGGGTGGGCCCCCGTCTCCACTCCTGCCGGCCAGCAGGACACAAACCAAAGCAAAGATGGTGATGACAGCCAGGGCCAGGAGCACGAGGGTGGTCTTCTGGTTCATGGTCCGGGAGGGGGCCGGGGTCTCGCAGGCTGGCGCTGTGTGTTCTCAGCCGGCACCAGAGGAGCTGGGGCTGCCAGAACGGGTGCCGAGACTCCGACTCGGGCTGGGTTCTCAGGGGTTGCAGCCTGCTGCAGCCGAGGGTGGGAAGGAAGTGGGGTGGGGCGGAGGCGGAGGCCCATGGGGGGCGGGCCTGAGCCGCTGTTGATTTCCACAGACCGTACATGGTCCTCTCAGCCCCAGTCAGACCCTGCCTTGTGTCAGGGTTGGGGCTGGGACAAGGGGTACAGCTGGTCTGCGGGCCTCCACCCCCAGGAGGAGCTGGGTCCCCGCGCAGCCCCTGGACCCGCAGCCTGCTGTTCCCGCCCCGCTTTCCCAGGGGCCAGCCGTTCTCTCTGCTGTCTCTGGGACGCCCCCACCTCCAGTCCCTTCTGCTGCCAGGGCCAGCCACATTCCTTGGCCAGGTCCCGGCCTGGCCTCTCTTCTCCACTGCTGACTTTCTTGGCCTGGTTCCTTCATATTCCCTGGGGTGCTGTAGACACTTAAAAAGTCAAACAGAATCAACTCAAGGGAAATTCTTGGAAGACCTTTTATTATGACTTTCACAGAACACCCATTCCTTTGGAACATCTGGCACCACGTGAACACCAGCTATTCTGAGGGGCAGGATTGGTGGTGTTTTTGCGTGAATGTTTCAAAATAATTTTTTTGTCTTTTTGAGACACGGTCTCGCTATGCAGTTCAGGCTGGCGTTGAGCTCACTTTGTAGCCCAGGCTGATCTCAAACTTGCATCTTCCTCCAAGTACAGGTTTACAGGCGTGCACCACCACGTCCAGCCAGTCAAAATAATTTTGATAAATCTGTCACTTATAAAAACTGAGCAGAAGGGGCTGGGGATTTAGCTCAGCGGCAGATGCGCCTACCTGGCAAGCACAAGGTCCTGAGTTCGATTCCTGGTACCTAAAAATAAGTAAATAAATAAATAAAATAAAATAAAAACTGAGCAGAGCCAGGTGTGGGGGCACATGTCTGTAATCCCAGCACTCAGAGGCCGAGGCAGGAGGATCACCCTGAGTTCAAGGCCAGCCTGGGGAACAGCAAGACTCTGTCTCAAAACAAACAAACAAAAACAACCACGAAAAACTGGCAGAAAGTAAGAATTCACCAAGGGACATGGGGGGAATCAGCGTGGGAGCTGTTTCCCCAGGAGGCCGGGCAGTGTGTGTGAAGAAATCATGGGGTGGCAGAGGCAGAGGTACACGTGACCCCCCATGGCCCATCCACCCATCGCAGGCCTAGAAGCCTCGGTAAGAGAAAGGGGACAGGTCGGAGGCACAGGCCACGAGGCGGGGGTGCAGGCTATAGGGTGGATACTGCAGAGCCCAGCATGCTGGCCCCTGTCAAAGTAGATGCTGGCAGGGGAGGTGACAAAGGGGTTCTCATCAAAGGTGTCACGGAGCAAGGAGCCCCGTCTGTTCCCCACGACCACCGTGCTGGGGCCGCCCTCAGCGTGGAGAACATGAAGGAAGCGGGCTGCCCCCCAGGCCACCGGACCCTGCGGAAGAGGGGCGAGCTGGACTGCTTGGGAGGCAAGAGCGGGAGAAGCACCCGCTGGCCTGTGGTGCCCAGCCGCCACCAGGCCTGTCCACACCACAAGCACGTGACTCGGATGACTCGGATGGCAGTGTCCCGGTCAGTCACCCCTTGGAGGACGAGCCCTTGGCCCTGAATCTGAGGCCAGAAACCACTCCCTCCAACCTATGGCCACAGCCTAGCGGCCAGGACAGCGGGCACAGAGGCGCCCCGTGGTATCTGCGCGACTAACCTATCCTAAGAGGCTCCCGTTGTTGATGAAGTCAGAGAAGGCCGCCATGGGCATCCAGAGGTCCTCTGGTGACAGACTCTGCTGCTCCTTGGTACGCGCTCTTTCCTCTGGGCCACTAAGACCCGGTATCTGGCCAGAGTTGTTATATGAAAGTGGTGTTGAAAACATTAAGTGTCCAGCCGGGGGTCGTGGCATACACCTGTAATCCCAGCACTCGGGAGGCTGAGGCAGGAGGACTGTTGAGAGTTCGAGACCAGCCTGGACTACAGAGTGGGCTCAACACCAGCCTGAACTGCACAGCAAGACCCTGTCTCAAAAAGACCAAAAAAAAGAAAAGAAAGTCAAGAGTCCTTAGGTCCCAAAGCCCTCTGGACTGGATTACGTGAGACCCTCTGCCACCTGGACATGCCACCCAGCTGTGGGCAGGTTTGGGGGGCACCGCCAGCTATGGGTACCAAGCTGGGGTCTCCAGGGCTAGGAGGGGCCACTCCCTCCCTGCCACCCCCAGCCCTGTCACTTACCTCGGTGGCTGAGGGCCCTCTCCACGCTGCCGTCCAGGGCCACATGTACACCTGCCGGGCTGTGGGCCTGGATGCGCACCACGCGGGCGGCCCCAGGCATTCATCTGGTGAGCAGCCAGGCAGAGGTAGCGGGGAAGGGGGCTCCCCAGGGAAAATGCTGCCAGGGCCTCCCTGCCGGCTCAGCTGTGGGAGCTGCAGCTGGTGCTGGGGTTCCAGGGGGCTGCATGGCCTTAAACACCATGTCTTCCACTGCCAGATGTGCAGCCCTGCCAGGGAAGGGAAGGGAGAAGGGTTCCATGCCAGCGGAGGTCATTCACAGGACCCTCAAATTCCTAGCAATGTCCATGGCAGTGAGTGACTTCAAGGATCACACCCATGCTGGGAGCCGGGAGGGCTGGGCCAGTGCTAGCCCAGCTTTTTTTTTTTGAGACAGGGTCTCACTATGAGGTTCAGGCTGGACTTGAGCTCACTTTGTAGCCCAGGCTGGCCTCGAAATCAGAGTGATCCTCCTGCCTCAGCCTCTCGAGTGCTGGGATTACAGGCATGAGCCACCACACCGAGCTTAGCCCAGTTTCTAACTGGTCCTGGCCAGCAGGACAAGTCTCATGCGGCTATTTAAATAAGAATTTCAGCCAGGTATGGTGGCACATTCCTGTAATCCCAGCACTTGGGAGGCTGAGGCAGGAGCATCACCATAAGTTTGAAGCCAGCCTGAACTACATAGTGAGACCATCTCAAAACTGCCAAAAACATTAAACTTCTGTTCCCCAGTCACAGAGCCTGAGAGTGCTCCTTGCCACATACAGCTGGAGGGCATCACAGAATATCACAGCGCAGAACACCGCCGCCCTCACAGAAAGCTCTAGCACTGAGATCTAGGAGCCCCTGGGCTGCGGCTCCTGGGAGTCTAAGGCGCTGCCGGGGGCCTAATGATAGCTGAGCTGTGCCTTGCTCAGCCAACGGAAAAGCACCTGCTGCTGCCTGGAACCGCAAAGATTTGTCTTGGTGAATCCAGCTGGGCAGCTGGGAAAACCCAATCACCACCCACAACCGCGTATCTGTCTACCTCTGAGACTGGCATTCCACCCCCGGCCTCCCAAGGCAGCAGGCACTTCCGGTCCCTGGTGAAGTGAGCCGCTTTCTGCCTGTCCACTGTCGGGGGGCTCCTTGGAATCGACTGCACCACAGGCCATGCCACCCCGTGCAGCACAGGTCACTCCCTCCCTGCAGGGCAGGAGAGCGCTCCCCTTAACTGTGAGCACACAGGGCCCTGGCACGGGGAGGCGCTCACCAGAGCCAGCACCTCTGCCAGCTCGCAGCTGGGGCGCACAGCTGGAGCCTGTGCCGTACACCCTCGCACCCAGTCACTGTTACCCAACGCAACTTCCCGAGAGGCTCTGCAGCGCAGCGACGCTGCAAGACTTCCATCTGGGAAACGGCCGCAGCCCAAGTGTGCCAGAGAGCAGCCCGGCCAGCAGGACTGCCTGGGTGGCGCCCCTGCTTCTCCCGTCCTTCCCCCACCCCGGCCGCTGCAGGCCACAGGCTCTGGGGTCCCAGCAATTCCCAAGAAGCCCGCTTCCTTTCACGGTGCTCCCTGCAGTCGCTTCCGGCACCTCTCCAGCCTCCTGTGTCCCCGGCTGTCAGGTCAGGCCCTGGTGGATTTCTAACTTGTGTTCTGGCCCAAGTCTACAGTCTGATGGGCTTTTCTGTCTTGGCAGAACCCACCAGAAGCAGCAAGTCCTCTCTGAGCTTGGCTGCCCCTTGAGAAATCCCCTCCACACTCAATGGCAGCCCCCCGCCAGTGGCCACACCCCCAAATCACAGTGGCGAGGAGCAGGTGGCTCCCCCATGAGGGCGCTCACTGCGGCCCCCCAACCACAGCGCCCCATGCTCCAGTCCGCCCTCCTGCGCCTGCCCTGCTCACCCAACCCTCCGAATTAGCGAGCCAGAGGCCAAGGGCCTGGCTCGGGCCCGCGCCGCCTCTCACAGGCCCACTCGCCCCGCAGGGTGGCCTCTGGTGGCTGGAGGCTGGGGCACAGCACACGAGCATTGCCTTTTTTCAACCAGTTGCACAAGGGAAGCTGCCGGGCTGGAGGCGGGCAGCAGGAGCCCTGGCAGCTCTGGCCAGACCCCCGCAAACGGCAGACAGATGGCACTGGGCACCATCGGTGCTTGTGCTCTCCGGCTCCCTGACAGTTCTGGTGTCTCCTAGCCCCACCCAGCCCAGTCCTCCGCCCTTGCCCGCGCTCACCTGCCACACCAGGCCCACTTTGTGGCGGAAGGCGTGCGTGTGCACTGCCCCACACATGGCCCCCACTGGGTTCCAGAGGCTGTCCCACCCCGTGCAGCAGGGCTGTGCTGATGCAGCCCGTGGCATGGTCCTCTCCCCCCAGCGCCCCACTGGGTACAGCACAAAGCCTCTCCTGTAGTCAGAGCTCCCCACGGAGGACACAGACCTGACCATGAGGGTCAAGCTGGCCAAGCCCTCACAGAAATGGTCCAAAGCAACCAAGCAGGACCTGGACCTCGAACACAGACACAGCCCCCAGGAACAGCTGCCCTGGCCCTGCCCCCTGCCCCTCCCACCCCACGTGTGCACATCCACCATGGTGGCCAGGTAGGGGCAGTCTAACCCCATCCCAGGCCAAGCCTGCAGGTGCTGTCCAAACAGCAGGTCACCACGGTCTTGGGTAAGTCAGTGCCACACACAGTCAAGACTCCCGGACGCTGACCTCAGAGACCACTTGCTCACCCTGAAACCGGACGTCAAACATCCTCAGGCCACGGGACCCCCTGTGGCCAAAGGTGAACTCCAGAGCAGGGATACCACCAAGTGCCCCAGCACACCGTACCAGGAGCCCTGCGGTGAGAACCAGACAGGGGAAAGGACCTGCGACCCAGGACCTGAGGGATGAGGCCGCATCCGGGCCAGGGAGAGGCACCCTGACCACCCCGGCCAGCCTGCCCTAAACTCCCACTCCCGCTGGCCCAGGCTGCCCAGTAGTGGCCAAGGTGGAAGGCCTGCTGCTTTCGGCGCAGCGGGCATGGTCCAGAGCTTGTGGCCCACCAGCAGTTCCAGCCCATGGGGGCAGAGTGACACTGAGCCCGGAAGCTGTAGCAGGGGTCAGTCCAGGCGGTCCTGCCCAGTGTCCACAGCACAAGCCCCTGGGGTAGCAAGTGAGAGCACGGAGGAGCCGCTGCAGAAGACGGAAGCTGGGAAGCCCACGCCTTGGGAAGTATAGCCTTTCAAATGGCTCCCCATCTGCAAACTCAGCTTCCCACGCATGGTGCCAGTGGTAGGGCGGGGGCCGCCGCAGAGATCCATGGTGACACCCCACAGGCAGGACAGCCGGGGCAGCGGGCCCACCGCCAGCTTGCTCATGTTGGGCTGTGCTTGGGCCCCAAGGAACACCCTGGTCGGTGCCTCCCAAGCAGGCGGTGAGGCCCCCTCTGTCCAGGTGGGCCAGGGCTGCAGCCTTGGGGGGCAGCTGCGGCTCCACCGAGTAGATGCAAGTGTCTGAGGGCCGCATCTGGGTCATGTCCACCAGGCCCGGGGGCAGCCACAGGGTCAGAAGGCCAATCACAGCTGCCAGCTCCTCTGGGCTCAGGTCTGCAGACGGCCAGGGTGGGGTGCACGCGGCTCGCAGCCTACAGGCAGCACCAAGGCGGGCTGGCATCGCTGTCCTGGTCACACCACACAGGCCTGAGCAGGAAGGTGACGAGGGCTGCACCAGCAGCACCTTGGACTCACAGTGGAAGCTGGGAGCGGAAAGCTGCACGACAGCACTGTCCAGGTCCTACATCCACCCAGGGTCGGTTCCCACGAGGCAGGGCAGAGGAGTGGAGGAAGCACCACCCTGTGGGCCGGACACCGGAGTCAACCTCGGGTCTTGTAACACAGTTCCAATTTTCTGTGCTGTGGTTGTGCCAAGTCCTCCTCCACGTGGCGAGCCCAGCATGGTCCTGACCTCCAGGGAAAGCAGCCAGCACCAACCACAGTGCTGACATCCACGGTGCAACAGGGCAGGAACACAGGGCCGCCACCCTCGCCAGGCCCTGCCCAGGGGTCAGCAGGACGCACCGTGCAGCTCCGCAGCACTCGCTAGCCACGGCCAGCGTCTCAGGCCGTCTCCCGGGGCTGAAGGTCTGGGAAGCCTGGGCCTGGCCTTCAGATCTGCAGACCCAGCTCTGAGCCATGAGACCTTAGGACTCTTGCACATCGGGTGCTTCGCTGGCTGACAGGGCAGGAAGCTGAACTGCTGGCACTGCCTTGCAGACAGCGGGGCAGAGGCGTCCTCACTGATGGGACCCTGAACCCCACAGGCGGCAAGGTGGCTGCTGGGCACCAGAAGGCTGTGCGCAAGGTGCGGGTTGCAGAAACTTTCAGAGGGAGGCCAGGAGTCCCAGGTGGCCCTCCAAGTAACCCAAACCCACACCAGGCAAGCCCTTGAGAACCCCGAGGTCCTCAGTGAGGAGCGCGCCAGCCAGACCAGCATGGGGACCCTGCGCCCTCTGCTGGCGGCTGTGGGCACCTCAGAAAGAAAGGCCGGCTGCGTTCTTGAGAGCCAACTTCATAGGACTCAGACAGCCTGAGAGGGGCCCTTGGCAGGCAGGTGAAGGGGGAGGCGGGGGATGGGTCTGGAGGACCGCGCACCCTTGTGACTGCCCCTCGCCACCTGAGCATGGCACAGGGTCTGCAATTTTAGAAAGAGGTCCAAGTACTTGTATTTTAATAATTTCTTGACATCGTAAAAGTTTTACATTATGATCCAAGAGGCATGGGGCAAGGGGCAGCGGGACAATGAACAGACGGGGCCCACAGCGGGAGGAGCGGCGCGTGGGCTGGGGGTGTAGGTTGATTACTGAGCACTACCCGCCGACTCCTCTCTACAGGACCCGAGTGGGGGCAACGCGCCCCAGGCTGGAAACGCACACCGGAAGCACGGGCATCGGACGGGTGTTGCGGGCCGCCGACAGGCTGACCCCAGCAGCGACTCCCAGTGGTAGAATAGTAACCGCTGGGGCTGCTGGGGTCCCCACGGAGCCAGGACAGGGAGTGGTACCACGAGACGGTCAAGAGGCAGCAACTCTTCTGCAGTTGCGCCCTCCCAGCACACGTACACACACAGCAGATGTGCACGTGTGTGCGTGTCCCACACAGTGACGCTTTCCCTGGAAGCACAACAGGATACAGACAGTTCCCGCAGGGAAAGCCCAGCGGGAGCGAAGGCCCGGCCTAGGCGCAGCGCCCAGGGACTGGTTGTGGGGTTGGAGGCCGCAGCCTCAGCTTCTCAGTGCTTGGTCGTCCTGCAGCTCCCCTGGCACCCAGTGGCCGCCACCCCAGGGGGGGGGCGCCCGGGACTGCAGCCGGCACGGATGGCGCCTAAGACAACTATGGCCTCCAGGCGGGGTGAGAGGCCTGGGGGCAGAGGGGCCGGTGTGTAGGAAACGAGTGGAGGGGCCGCAGCGCCACACAGGCGAACACCCGCGACAGAAACTTCGGGAGGAGCAGGGGTCTCACTGATGCCTGCAGGACTCCCGGCCAGAACCAGGTTCGGGAGGAGACGGGTCAGAAGGGCAGCCCTGAGTCATCCCCAGGGCGGCCAGCGCCACCGTCTCACAGGGGCAGAACATGCCAGCCCTGCCTGTGACAGGAACGGAGGACAGTCGCCCGGCCACCCCGGCTCCTAAAAACACCCAGCACTTCCCGAGTCTCTCAGCTGCCACCCAACCCATCACTGAAAGGAAGAAAACACAAAGCCTAAGACGTGGGAGTGGGCGAGGGAGAGAATCAGAGCCTTGTGCCCAGGCCGTGCCATGGAGTCCGGCGGGAGCACAGGCTCGGGGCTGGGGAAGGAGACGAGAGTTCCTGAGCCTGAAAGAAGAGGTAAACACGGCACGGGACTAGATGAGAGCTTCATTAGACTCTAACTAAAAACAGAGAGGTGTGACCACTACTTCCAGCCGGGCTCCCGTCGCAACAGTCAGGTAACAAAGAGGCGGTGTCGGTCTCGGGCCAGACTCACAGAGTCCCCGGCCCCGCCCGGCCGGCCTCAGTACAGCGTCTCTGCATTGCTGCTCCGGGGCCGTTTGATCTTCTCGATGTTCTTCAGGATCATGTCGTGTAGAGTGACCTGGACGGTGGGAATCCAGGGATCAGGTGCCCTCCGGCCACTGCCTCACCCCCACTCGCTGTGATCATCTCACACCGAGCAGAGAATGCACTAAGGCCTGTAACTACCACCCCTACCTGTAAAAGCCCACTTTGTGCGGAAGACAGCCAGCAACCCTCTCATCCATCTTAGAGACTGCGTGGAGGTCAGGGCTCGGACACACAGGTTTGGAAACTTAATACCTTAACACGCACACGAGCCCCCGCCCAGCAAGAGGCCTCACACCGAGGCCTCCTCAGCAGTTTTGAGGCACCCGATACTGGGTGTTTGAGCAGAATTTGCTCCGGGATTTTTCTTTGTTTTGCTGGGGGTTATTTTGGAAATGGGAGTCTCACTATGCAGCCCAGGTTGGCTTTGAGCTCCCAACCCTCCTGCCTCAGCCTCCTGAGAGCTAGGATTACAGGTGCACACCCCCAGCTGTTCTACCTATTTCACCTCCACCCTTGGGTTCTCAGGGAAGCCAGTGTGACCATGGCCCAGGGCCAGGGCAACTCACGTATTGATTCCTCAGCTCTGAAATGATGAGCCGAAGGCTGATGTATTCCTTTTCGTCGATCTCTGTCACGGTGCGGCGATAGTCCTCCTGCAGGGACACGGTGCAGGACTCGTCCCCAACCTGCTGCAGACAGGCGGCTCTCGCCCGGCAAGGCCACCCTCCGCCACAAAACCCTAACTTACCACGTGGGGGTATTTAGCTATTTTAGAAACCAATTTGGCTCTGGTAATATAATATCTGGAAGGAGACAGAAGGAAGCTGTGGGGACCCGGCCAGGGCCTCCCTGCTCTCCCCGCTTATCCCAGGCCAAGCCCACACAGCACACCTGGAGATCTGGTCCAGGTAAGATGCAGCTTCACTCTCAACAGTTCTTAGTTCTGCAACTGTCTCCTCCTGGAGAAAAAAGGTGAGTCAAAAGCCACTTCCAAGCTGAGCATGGCAGCACACACCTGTAACCCCAGCTCTCTGGGAGGCTGATGCAGGCAGATTACAAGTTCCAGCTCCAAATTTTAAAAAGTGGGACTGTCAGTCAGTGCAAAGGCCCTGGGTTCAAAGCCCAGGGCCACAGAAGAAAAACTCACTTTTCTGCCACTCCATGGTAGTCCCAAAGAAAAGAGACAAACAAGACAACGCAGGGGAGGTGGAGGGTCTCTGCAAAGCCTTCTGCCCCCTTTACCTGAATGGACACCCCGAAGTTGTTTCCATCTTCTATCCTGGGAATCAGGAGCTGTACCCACATCTTGACCTGAACAGTGAGAGGATCAAAGCCCACGTTTGAGGACTTCAGCCTTTCCTGTGATTTAGTCGCGATTTATGCTGCTGGGGACGCACACCACAAACAACAAAGCCAGCCCAGGCCCCGAGTCCCCAAACCCAGCCCTGCGGCTCCCCCTCGCCCACTGCCCCCAGCAGCGCCAGCCCTCCGCACCGTGTTGCACTTCTCGATCAGCAGCCGGATCTCGGGCTTCACCTTCTCGATGATGTCCACCAGCTGCTGGTTGCTCTGCAGCATCCCGCTGGGCATCACGAACACCTTGGTTCCTGGCGGGGGAGGGGAGCGGTTCTGGGGATGAAGGTCACGCCGCTTCTACCTTTCTCTCCCTCCCCACCCACGAGCTGCTGCGACCCTGGCCTCTTCTGTCACAGCCCTAGACACCACCACCAGAATCAACCAGAGATGTGTGAATCAACAGATGAGCAGCTGAACTACGCCCAAAGTTTTAGGAATACAGAACAACCTCTATTCGGTGGTACAGAGGACTGAACCCAGGACCTGCACACTGAGCAACATCCCTAACCCTTTTTTTCATTTTGAGACAAGGTCTCTGCCCAGGCAGGACTTGAAGTTGTGATCCTCCTGCCTCAGCCTCCCAGAACACTGGGATTACAGGCATGAAGATCACCGTTGAGTTCAAGGCCCACCTGGGCTACAACGCGAGTTCAAGGCCAGCCTGAACTGCAGGGAAACCCTGTCTCAAAAAGAAAAACGAACAAACATTAAAAGGGAAAAAAATAACATGGAACTGAGACTTCCATGAAAAATCTGAGCTGTGTAGTCTCTACCTCCAATCACTCTCCTGCGGCAACATACACCAAGTCAAACACCCCATTCTTGGAAGAATCGGTTTAGGGAGCGAAATAATAACCACATCTGAAGGACTTGCGAGTCCTGGCTCTGGGAAATGAAATCAGTGTCCCTCGCTGGCCTGGAGGACACCAGACCCAGCCTCCTTCTCAGGCCTGCTGGCCACAAGGGGGCTGGGGTGAGCTGGGCCCTTACCTTGCAAGGCCTCTTCGCACTCATCCAGCTTCCGCTTCTTGAAAGTGGGCTACAGTACGAAGAGGTGGGGTTAGCCAGCCCTCAGCAGCCACACACCCACCGAAAGGAGCTCTCAGGGGAGCCTCATCCCCTCCCTGACCCCATGGGCTGTCTTATTGGCTTCTGCACAATTTCCCAAACAGCTTTAAGAAGTTCTTCCCAGAAAGCAACTTGCACTGTGTTGACAAGCCTAAACTTGCAGGAACTATGACACACTTAAAGCAATCAAAGAGAGGGGAAGACACTGTAAAGAACAGAAAAAAGCAACCAAGGTAGGCTGAGAATAATTAAAGGACTATGTACAATCTACTAGCTCTACAAATAAACACAATATCCTATCAACACACATGCAATCAGCACCTGCTATGTAGCAGCGACAAAGCTAGGGGCTGGGGATACAAAGACATTTATCAGGACTGCTCCTGCCCTCCAGATGTGCAAGGGCGATGCAGACAGGGAACGTTCCAGTTCCACACGTGTGATAAAACCGTGTGGACGCGGGACTGATAAAGACGAGATGCTGAGGGACCAGAGCGAAGACAGGGACAGTCAGTCACGCAGCTAGAACGTCTCACAGGGCAGCAAGACTCAAGGGGCAAGAAAGTCTTACTCAGAGCCAGCAAACACAAGGGAGCCTGCAGGAAGTTTATCTTGCTTGAACTCACTCTCCGACCCTGACAGCGGCATTAAGGTATTTGCCTCACGCTGTAAGTGGGCACCACTGGAGTCACCCTGCTGGTAACACTCGGGGTCCTAGTTTCCACAGATAAACTCCGCTGTCTTTCAAAGTTAGTAAGGAGCAGAGGACCAAGAACCTATTGCTTGAGAACGCAGTGATGAACCTGGACACTTACACCGTCCAATCCATCATGGCTGTTGGTGAGGAGAATGGGGTCGGGGACTGGGAGGTTCATGTCGGAGTGGATCTGAGTGAGGTCGTGGATGTTTAGGGTTGGTTCCTGAAAGAGACACCCGCCCCAAAGCAACGTTAGTCTTTTCAAGCTACACGGAAAAAGTATTTCATTTAAAGGCCAAGAAATGAGGGTGCCTTACAGCACAAAACAAAACAGGACCAACACAATTCGTTCCATTTCTCCGAAAGACTAGAGCCAAAAAATGGGAAATTTAAGGGGGAAAAGAAAGTGTCTCTCACCTTCAAAAAACTATCAAGTTCTAACAACTTCTTTGGGAAAAAATTTGCCACCAAGTCTTCTGCCTGGATAAGAGGAAATACAGCCCAATTAGAAACCGTCTCCCTACACTCGCTCCTCCTCGGGGAGCTCCCTGCCACTAGTCGCATCGCGCTTTTCTATTTCACTCACCTCACTTGTGATCCGCTCCCTGAAAGAATCAACCTGAAGCAACAAGGACAGAGATTCAGTAAGAGCAACCGGGGCGACGGCAGGGCGGGGAGCCCCACGTCCAGCTGTCTTTCCCTCACCCTGAGGTTGTAGTGAGAAGCTGAGAGGCCCCCAGACTGCAAGTACTTTCTTTTTTTGAGGACCCACTTCTCCATCTTGGGAGAGGGAAATCCGCGTCCTCTGCCCTCCCTCCCGCCCTCCCCGCGTCTGGTGCTGCGCGAGTCTGCCAAGCAGACAAAGACCGCTATGCAGGAGGGCGTGAGCGCACAAACGCTGGGCTCCGGCGGACCGGCCGGGGCGAGACGGGCCCGCGTCGGCAGCGCCGGGGGCGGGG
>NW_004955451.1:16594948-16631616 GCF_000276665.1 Chinchilla lanigera | reverse complement strand
GAGCAGCGCGGGACCCGTGCCGCTACCTTGAGCTTCACTTCCTGATCCACCTTCAGCAACGAAGCCATGGCCGGACCGGGCCGTGTCCGTCCCGCTGGAGACCGGAGGCGCTGAGGGCTCCGGGGAGGGGGCCGGAGGGACCTGAGGAGTCTCCGCTGCCCTCGGGACCCGGCCGCCCTCGCTGGCTCTCTGGCCGCTCGCTCGCTCGCTCCCTCCGTGCCGGCGCCCGCCTGCCGCCTGCCGCCTGCTGCCTACTCGCTCCCCTGCTCGCCCTCCCGGCTTTCGGCGCTCACGCCGGAAGTTGCGTCACAGGTCGTCGCCCGGACTCCGCCGGGAGGCGCGCGTGGTCCGCGCAGGCGCGCTGCGGCTCGGCCCGCGCTGGGGCGGGGATCTCGGGCTTCCGGCTTCCCGAAACGGCGAAGGGAAAGTGCGGGCGCTGCGGGCGGAGGGGTATAGAGGAGAGCGTCTTGGAGAGACCCAGAGACGCTGGCCCCTCCGTTGGCCCAGAACTCGCCTTCAGCAGCGACCTACACCGCTGTCGCCCTCAGGACGACCCCGTCGCGCCTCAGTGACGTGCGGGAGGAAGCAGGTGGCCGGACCAAGTTCAGGGTCGCGCTGAGGTTCCCGCTCCCCTCCCGGGGCCGCCGCCGAGCGCTAAGGCTAAAGCCACACAGACAGGTTCCGCTGTGCCCTTTCCCCGCCCCGCTGAGCTCCGCGGCCTGAGAGACCAGCAACGTGGTGGGCGTGGGCAGGTGGATGCCCCAGGTGTGGCAGCGCGGGGCCAGGGCGAGCTGGTGTGGACAGTGAATCTGGACCAGAACCAGAGCTGAGTCCCGTTTCCTCACGGGAACCTGAGGCCGCGTCCCTTCGTTCACAGCGCACTCGGTGCGTCTCTTAGCGTTGGCTTTTCCACTCCATAAAACGGGCCAGGATGCAGTAGGGTGCCAGGCTCCGGTACAGGTTAGAGCCTTTTAGTAACCACATTTTTTTTTTTTTTTTTGGTCGTCTTGAGACAGGGTCTCACTGTGCAGCTCAGGCTGGCCTTGCCCTCACTTTGTAGTGCAGGTTGGCCTCGAACTCGCAGCGATCCTCCTGCCTCAGCCTCTTGGTTGCTGGGATTACAGGCATGAGCCAACACCCCCGGCAGTCATCACATTTTTTTTTCCGGTACCGTGGATCGAATTCAGGACCTTGCACTTGCCAGGCAGGCGCTTATGCCACTGAGCTATATCCCCAGGCCCAGTCATCACATTTTAAAAAGAAAATGAGAGATGAAATTAAGTTTAACCATATGTTAGGTCCAGCTTATACAGTCAGCCTTCTGTGTATTTTGAATCCACAGGACCTAAACAGCAGCAAGTGGAAAACACAAATTACACATGTCCAGACTTTTAAATTGTCGTTATTCTCTAAACTATAACGACTACTTACGAACCATTTTCATTGTATTGGGCAGTACTAATCTCCCAGGACACCAGGGGATGACTGTACTATCGTTTAAGTGTATAACCTATATAAGAAATAGATGTGGCACATCCCTGTAATCCCAGCACTCTGGAGGGTGAGGCAGGAGGATCACCACAAGTTTGAGGCCACCTTGGGCTATGCAGTGACTTCATGGCTGGCCTGAACTGCATAGAAAAACCTTGTCTCAAAAAAAATTTTTTTTATGTTCTTTATATCAAGACTTTAACACTTGGTGTATGTTTTTACACAACCTCATTGTGCTACTCAATAGCTACCTGTTCCTCAGCTCTAGGAAATAAAAGGAAAAGAAAGGCCCCTGGTCAGGTAGGGCTTAATACTGGACAGACTCCAGAGTAGACTCACTGCATCACTGCAAATTTTGATTACTGTTAGGAAACAAGTGGCTAACAGACTATCATGGGTCTATTTTAGATAGGATGGCTGAGAAAAGCCGGCTGAAGGAAGCCACAGGCGGTGAACCGGGAGGAGCGGGTGGTTAGATTAAATGCAAAGACCCTGCATCAAGTTTCCATTCTGGGGTTCCCCTTGCTGGTGAACATTCACCTTGGGGCGGCCTCTGCACTAGGGGAGGTGGAGGAGTATACAGTTAATGTGCAGTGAAGTGAAGCCGGGAGTGGTAGCACATGCCTGTAATCCCAGGACCCAGGAGGCTGAGGCAGGAGGATCGTTGTGAGTTCGAGACCAGCCTGGGCTACATAGTGAGTTCAAGCCCAGCATGAACTGCATAGCGAGACCCTGTCTCAAAAAGACAAAACCTGACTACAGCCTCTAGCATCAGAGAGACCTGCCTTCCAGTACCAGCTCTGCACTAACTAGAATCCGGGCCGAGGGCTGCGATGCTGAGTCGCAACTGCAAAATGGAGTTTTAATAAGTGCCGGTAAGTAATTCATAGTACAGAATTCTGTGGGGTTGGTGTAGCTGTGAGAAATGGTGTTCGTGAGAGACAAGACAGCAGATCATAGCAGCCATGGTCAGAGAAGCTCTCTGCGCGGTGCCCAACATGAGGCCAGCAGTCTAAACCGAGCTGTGCCAGGACCACGCCCCTCTGGAGGCTCCCAGGGAGAACCTGCTGCACTCCCACTTCTAGCTCCCGGCAGCCGCAGGTGTCCCCTGGGTCGGAAATGACAGTGTTTCTCTTCACATCCCCTTCCTCCTCCTCGTGTCCATGTCCAGACTGCCCCTTCTAATGACGCACCAGGCGTGGTGGATGAGGGACCACCTGATCGACCACAAAGACGCTTTCAGAGGAGGGCGTCTTCAGCGCCTTTGGGGAAGGAGGGACATATCCAACCCAAAACACCAACATTACCTAAAACAGTCTTACTCATCCGCCGTGGCAACGGCTACGTTCTGTCCTCTTTTTATTTATTTATTTTTTCTGGTACCAGGAATCGAACTCACGACCTCACACACTTGCCAGGCAGGTGCTGTGCCGCTGAGCTAAATCCCCATCCCTGTTCTGTCCTCTTGGACAGCAGCCGTGACGGCGGTTCACTAACCATCCCTGCCGATCCAGAATAGTGCCCGGCACACAGCAGGGTCTCAGGAAACACTCGGAACCCATCACTAGGGTACGATGTTGGTTGCCCAGGACCCTCACATACAGCGCATGGTCACTGTCACTTTCCAGGGCATTTTCTCTATGCCAGGCGCACTGTGCTTCGAGCAAGCCACCTCACCTCCCCCTCACACGACCATGTCCCGTCCAGGACTGCGTGGTGTTCTCACGCTGTGAAGGAGAAGACCAGGCTCAGAAGGGCTGGCAAAATTGCTCAGAGCCAGGGGGCTGATGTATGGCAAAGACTGGTGTGAAACCCAGCGGGTGAGACGTCTGTCTTGGCCACTTTTCCCTGGCTAGGACACGGTGCCCAACGCCCTCGACTTCATGGAAGAGGGGTTTATCTGGCTCACGGTTTGAGCCCAGGGGCGGCTGCTCCAGGGCGGGGCAGCATGGCAGAGAGGCCTGGCGCGGCCAGGAAGGAGGCAAAGGGAGCAGCCAGGCAGGGCCACCTCTACCCCAGTCACAGCCCCCAACAGCAAGTCCGCTGGCATACAGCACCCCGGGGCCAGGCCCCTTCCCAACTCGGAGCTTTGAGGACACTGCAGATCTTTATTTTTTTTTATTTTTCATTTTTACTTTTGTCTTTTTGAGATAGGGTCTTGCTATGCAGTTCAGGCTGGCCTTGAGCTCACTTTGTAGCCCAGAAGTCCTCCCAACAGTCCTCCTGCCTCAGCCTCCCGAGTGCTGGGATTACAGGCGTGCGTCACCACGCCCGGTGACACTGCAAATCTAAGCCTTTGTGACAGCTGTCAGTGGCAGCAGGGCAGGAAGAACGGAAGACGCCAGACCTAGGTGCGGACAGCGCGGGTGTGAGTCCACGTAGCTCCGCTAGAGGGCGCCTGGCGCTGGAAAAATCGCTTCGGAAGGAGGCTTAAAGACTTAGCTACGCACTCAGCAAAGGCCAGAAAAATTGACCCACTTCCACGGGGCGCACCCGACCCCCCAACAGGGGCTAGCATCCCTTTAAAACTATAGGGAGGTCACTTCTGAACGTGGGGGTGATTCTCTAAGCAACATAAATCACCAAGAAAACAGGTAGATTTTTTTTTTTTGAGGCAGGGTGTTGTTATTAAGTTCAGGCTGGCCTTGAACTCACTAGGTAGCCCAGGGTGGCCTCAAACTCTTGGCGATCCTCCTGCCTCAGCCTTCCACGTGCTGGAATTACAGGGGTGCGTCACCACACCTGGCCAACGAGTACATTTTACTTCCTAAAATTGTAAAAATTTTGCACACCTGGAAAATACCTTAACTTGCTAAGCCATTCACGAAAACTGCTTAACGTTCTTTGAGAAAAAGATTAGGAATGCAATAGATACATAAGCAAAGGAATCAAACATAATTCATAAGAGAGGAACCGCGATAGGCGCACAGAGGGCCAAATCATCAGCCTTCCGGGTAACTGGTGACGGCAGTTAGAATGCCAGGGAAGGGCCTTTTGTTTGTGCTTTCGTCCCTCAAATATATGAGCCACAGCACGGGTCCAAGCTTCAAAAACAGCTCCCTCCGACAGCACTGCAGCTGCAACAGAATTATGGGCAACCTCTCTGAAAGCAATTGCCAACATTAAGCAAAAGACATGAAAAGGGCACGCTCTCCATTTGCTACCCCCAGCTCTGAGGCTCTGTCACAACAGTGCCCTTCCCTGTGGCATTGTCATCACCAAAGCTGGAAGCATTGGAAAATTTCAACAATAAAGAAATACGCTGCTGGGGATGTAGCTCAGTGGCATAAGCGCTTGCCTGGCAAGCCTGAGGTCAATTCCCGGTTTAAAAAAAAAAAAGAAAGAAAGAAAAGAAAAGAAATATGTTAAAGCTGCCTGTAATAGCCGCTACTCAGGAGGCTGAGGCAGGAGGATCACATGTTCAAGGCTGGCCATGAGACAAGACCTTGTCTCAAAATAAAGTATGGAAAGGGGACTGGGGATTTAGCTCAGCGGCACAGCGCCTGCCTGGCAAGCGCAAGGTTGTGAGTTTGATTCCCGTTACCAGAAGGAAAAAAAAAGAGGAAGAGAAATAAAGGGAAAAAAGGTAAGTTGAGCAGGATGTGAAGAAATTGAGACCCTTACACACTGCTTGGGAGAAGTGTAAAATGGTGTAGTCGTTTTGGAAACTAGCCGGCAGTCCCTTGAAAGGCTACACATAGAATGACCATGTGACCTTGCCTCCCACTCGCACATGGAGACACCCAAAAGAAGTGAAGGTGTCCGAAACAAGCTGTGGACGGGTCTCAGAGTAGCATGATTCATGACACCCGCCGCGGAGACAGTGCACGTGTTCCAGAGCCGAGAACTGGAGAAATGGATATGGCAGGCCTGAGCAATGGAACATTACTTGGACATAAAAAGCAATAAAGCTGGGTGTGGTGGCACATGCCTGTAATCCCAGCACTCAATAGGCTGAGGCAGGAGGATCATTGCCAAGTTCCAGATCTGCCTGGGCTACAAAGTAAGCTCAAGGCCAGCCTAAACTGCATAGCGAGACTCTATCTCAAAAACACAAAAATAAATAAATTAATATAATGATAATAATAATAATAAAAATAAAGGGTTGGGAATGCAGCTCAGTGTGAAGGCCTTGGGTTCAATCCCCAGGACTAGAAAAACAAGATCCAAACCAAATCAAAACAAACAAGACCACGAGACACTGAAGGCAGAACACAAATGGCTCGGCCGAGGAGTGACATATCTCCAGGAGAAACAAGGATTTTGAGAACACAGGGATCCGCCTCCTCGTCCACCTCTTTGGACTCAGCCTCCACCTCTGGGCGCCCGGTCTCCCCGCCCACTCCGGCCCCTTCCCGGCACCGCCTCGGGGCGCGGTGACGTCACGTCCGGCACCAACCGGAAGTCCTCCGCGGCTCCCGGAAGCGCTCAAGCCTGGGCGATGGCAGACTTGGACGCCTCGCTCCGGGGCGTACCCGAGGCCGCGGCGCCCCCACGGTAGAGCGGACCTGGGTCCCGAGGTGAAAAGCGTAGGGTGAACTGCGTCTCAGGAGGGAGCCTAGGACCCCTGGCCTCTCCCCTGCCTTGGCCGGGCTGCCCCCGAGCCCGGTCCGCCCGGTGCCTCGGGCTCCCGCAGGCGAGGCAGGTGGTGGCCCCGGCCGGAGGGCCCCTGACGTCGCCTGCTCTTCCCCGCTGCAGGAATGGAAGGGTCCAAGGCGTGCAGCAGCACCATGCAGGTGAGCTTCGTGTGCCAGCGCTGCAGCCAGCCCCTGAAACTGGACACCAGCTTCAAGATCTTGGACCGCGTCACCATCCAGGAGCTCACAGGTCAGCGACCCCCGTGAAAGGGCATGGTCAGCACGTGGTCCGCTCCCCGCCCCGGGCACAGGAAAGAGCTCTGACAGGGTGTGCCCTCTGGAGCAGGAAGGTTGGTGTTTCCCGGCCCCCGCCCCAGGGAAAAGGCGCGTGTGCGAGAAGGAGCCGCGGTGGCGCGGCCTCGCGTCCCGACTGCGCGACAGGCATTACTTCCCTCGGCCCCCCCAGCGCCCCCTGTGGCGAGCCCTTCTCACGGCAGCGCGGGGACCCGGACTCAGGCAGGTGAGGGGCTCCCAGAGATCCCGCGCTACTCCGTGGAAGAGTCGTCTCAGAAGCCCAGCAAGTGAGATGACGTCTCGGACAGACGGCGGAATTGTCCTTTGAAATTAGCTGATGGGCCTGGAGTCCGCTTCTTACTTGAAAATCTAAACTTGCCTCATAAGAGAGTTGTAAAGATTATTTCCAGTTTTTGGAGGGTCGGTTGTTCGTTTGGTTTTGACACTAGATCTCGCTAAGCAGTTCAGGCTGCCTTGAACTCACTGTGTAGTCCAGGTTGGCCTTGAACTCACAGTGATCCTCCTGCCTCGGTGTCCGGAGTGCTGGGATGACAGCAGTGCATCACTATGCCTGGCTTTGTTTTGTTTTTTGAGACAGAGCTCAGTATGTAGTTAGCCCAGGCTGGCCTGGAACTGACTGTAACCCAGGTTAGCTGCAAAGTCTCCGTGATTCCTCCTGGCTGCTAGGGTTACAAACATGCACCACCGTGCCTGGCATCTCCTCGTAATTACGGTTTTCACTCTTTTCTCTCTAAGTTGTTGTACTGTGCGGTACGATGTGATATTTCAGTACGTATACACACTGTGCAGTGTCCAAATCAGGCTGGGTGTTTGTGTCTCTGCTGACAGTTCTCACTTCTTAGTGATGAGAGCACTGACATCTTTCCCCCAGCGCTTTGGAGATGCGCAGCGTGTCCCCGGTACCAGCAGTCACTGTTCTGTGCAGTAGAACACAGAACCGGTGTTTCCCCTTTGAGCAGAACTTGGCCTCTGCCCCCGAGCTCCCCGCCTGTCCACTCTGCACTCCCAGCCCTCAGCCCGGTCACACCACTGTGCTCCCAGTGCCTGTGAGGGCCAGCCTTAGGCTCCACCTGTGAGTGAGCGCAGCGTCATGTCCCCTAGTTTCACCCGCATATCGCACGTGACAGCATTTTTCATCTTTTTTTTTCCTTTTTTGTTAAATAGGATTTCATTGTGTATATATTGTGCACTTTTTACAAATGGGTACGCTCACATAATCCTTTTTTTTTTTTTTTTGCCTTTTTTGAGACAGGGTCTCACTATGCAGTTCAGGCTAGCCTTGAGCTCATCGTGTAGCCCAGGCTGGCCTCAAACTCGCAACAATCTGCCTCAGCCTCCTGAGTGTTGGGATTACAGGCGTGCGCCACCATGCCCGGCTTGGGCTCTTTTTAAAGTAATCATTATATCCTTTTTATTTTTTGTCTTTTTGAGACAGGGTCTTGCTATGCAGTTCAGGCTGGCCTTGAGCTCATTTTGTAGCCCAGGCTGGTCTCAAACTCAAAACAATCCTCCTGCCTCAGCCTCTGAGTGCTGGGATTATAGGTGTGCGCCACCACCCTAGGCATGATATCCATTATTCATGCCTTTAAATTTTTAACAGTCTCTGCTGGGTGCAGTGACACAGGCCTTTAATCCCAGCACCCTGGGAGGCTGAGGCAGGACGATCAAAAGTTCAAGCCCCAAATGGGCAACTTAGTGAGATGCTGTCTGAAAATAAAAGGCTTAGATTTGTGTCTGGCACGTGTGAGACCCTGGATTCAATCCACGGTACTACAGAAAATGAAACAACTTCAGCATTTCCTTAACTTGCCTTAATGGGGAAAAGAGAAAAGACAATAGATTCTTTGTGTAAGTGTTAATTTAAAAAAAGAGTAGGAGTGTTAATGAGGATGTTCCAGATTCTCTTCCTATAGTTTAGTAAAGTTCTCCTGCTTATATAAAACTGTTCCTTGCCGGGTTTGGTGTTGCACACCTGTAATCCCAGCACTCGGGAGGCTGAGGCAGGAGGATTGCTGTGAGTTCGAGGCCAGCCTGGGCTACATAGTGAGACCCTGTCTCAACAAAAGAAAGAGAAAGGAAAAAAGACTGTTTCTCGCTCAGTATTTTCCTTGCTTCTAGCTCCATTACTTACCACAGCCCAGGCGAAGCCAGGAGAGCCCCAGGAGGAGGAGCCAAACCCAGGGGAGGTAATAAAGTGGGGCCTGTGGTTCTCCTTGTACAGCTCATGTGCTGTGTGGGAGGCTGGGTGTGTGACTGTAAGAGTGCAGGCTGTGAGCACAAGTCACTAATGTGGAAGGGACCCCAGGAAGCTGCCCTTGGAAGCAGGGGTGTGGCTGGGCCTGGAACACCTGCAGGGGAGCCCTGCGCAGGGGCCGCTTCCTGTGGGGTAGCGCTTAGCACACACCTGAGACTTGTCCTGCCCAGGTGACAGGAAGTGGCTGGGGATTTCTGCAGATGGCTAGAGAAGGCCCTCGAGCAGAGGCCAGGAGCCTGGCCACCGAAGTCTGTGACTCACGTATGAATCCTGTCGCGGGGTTGAAAGTGGAACTGTCCACGCTGCGGCGTGGCAAGCCTTCCTGCAGTCTGACCTGGCTGTTTCCTTGTACCGTGGTGGGGCAGTCTCTCCCCTGCCCCAGCTGCTACACGTTCAGAAATGTAAATCTCATCATAAATGCAGTAAACATAGCTAGGAAGTGCTGATCCCCACCAGAACCAATCAGACAGGACTTCCAGTTCCTCTGTACCAAGGACCCTTCACAGCCCCGAAAACCCCGTCTCCTCCGTCTCTGTTCCCCAGGGCGGGTGATGTTGACGCAGGGAAGAGCCAGTGGCTGTGTGGCTGCGCGGAGCGCTAACACTCTGCTCTCTTTCCCAGGAGCCATTTGTTGAAACGCGCCAGGACGGCGTCTCCCGCAGGTTCATCCTCCCAGCCAGGTGCCTGCTCTGCCCAGTCCGGTTCCCTGCCACAGGCCAGCAGGGTCTCAGCCCGGAGTCTGAGACCTGAGCCAGGGGGTGCTGACGAGTTGTCACCCTGCCTGGGGCTCTCAGAGGGAAGACGCATGCCTTATGCCCGGCCCTCCGCCCCGCGTTGGGTTTCCACATAGCTGGTCGCACAGGGGACGGGTGGTAGGCTGATGGGGGCTTGAGGGATGTGGCGGGAGGCTGGCTGACCAAAGAGATGGCATCTGAGCGGCTTCGAGGAGGCAGACGCTGCCAGCTGCCCAGGCCCCTAGTTGTCACTGGTGCTGCAGAGACAGCTGGTGGCGAGGACTGCGAAACTTTCTATGGGGTCTTCCCTGACGCTCTTCCCTTTCTGCTGTACACACAGCGGTTCCACGCCCTCCGTAGTCTGCCTGGGCCTTCCTCGGGCTGAGTGCCCTGTGGAGCCCAGCAAAGCCTTCCCCGGGGGAGAGGCACCCTTGGGAGGCGGCCGGGCCGGGCCTTCGAGCCCCTCAACCAGGGGCTGGTGGTGTCTGCAGGATGATGTCCACAGAGAGTGCCAACAGCTTCACGCTCATCGGGGAGGCGTCGGACGGTGGCACCATGGAGAACCTCAGCCGCAGGCTGAAGGCAAGTGGGCCTGGGCCGCATCCAGCAGCAATGCCCGCTAGAGTGGGGTGGCCCGCCCTGACCTTCCCATACTTCCAGGTCACCGGGGACCTTTTTGACATCATGTCAGGCCAGACAGATGTGGATCACCCACTGTGTGAGGAGTGCACGGATACGCTCCTGGACCAGCTGGACACGCAGCTCAACGTCACTGAGAGCGAGTGTCAGAACTACAAGTGAGTGCTTCGGGCAGGGCCTCACCTGCTCCCGGCTTCCCTGTCACGTGCGCCATCCGTCCCTGTCCCCGGCAGGCGCTGTCTGGAGATCCTGGAACAGATGACCGAGGACGACAGTGAGCAGTTACAGCGGGAGCTGGAGGAGCTGGCCCTGGAGGAGGGGCGGCTGATCCAGGAGCTGGAGGAGGTGGAAAAGAACCGCAAGGCGGTGGCAGAGAACCTGGAGACGGTGCAGGCCGAGGCCGAGCAGCTGGACCAGGAGGAAGCCCAGTGAGTGCCCCGGCCCCTGTGTCCCCACCCTCCCCTGTGGCTGAGTGCGGGCGGCTCCCGCGAGGCTGTCCCGTGCGTGTCTGTGTGGTAGGCAGCTGAGCCAGGCAGTGTGCACTCTGGATCCTGCGTCATTTTTCCAGATCTTTTTTCTGGGGGTTCGTGGTGGGTCAGGGATGAAAGGTCAGTGTGATCCTGTGGAAAGGGGGTGCTGGTTAAAGAGAGGGTGCTGGCCGAGGCTGCAGTCTTGGCTCCTTCCAGAGGGAACGGCTTGTTGGGGTGAGCCAGCCTGTGTTTGTACCAGCTGAGCTCAAATCCCGTGATGCTCTTGGCCTGAGAGAGCCTCATCTTTCGAAGAGACCCAGTGTCCACACAAGGAGCGGGGACAAAGTGGATTTTTTACCAAGTGGTGTGACCAGCGCACTGGTACTGGTGCGTAAAGGATGATAGCATAGGGAAGCGAGGCTGAGGAGGGTCATTTCCGGCTGGTTTGTGGAAGAAGCCACTCAGCTCACTTCTGAAAAGGAGCAGAAGTACAGGAGGTTTCTGTCCTAGTTGAGAGGGGTCCTTTGCTCCTGCACCTTCTCTGCATCTGGGCAGCTGGAACCTGAGACAGTTTTGTGCCTCCCATGCAAAACAGCGAAGGCACACGTGCGCGCTGACCGGGTCTGTGCAGATATAGAAAGTGCTGGACCCAGAGGGCGGTGAGGTCAGAGAAACTGGCCTCCAACACGGCCTCCGCGGGGCTGGCTGTCACAGGTACCAGCGGGAGTACAGCGAATTCAAACGGCAGCAGCTGGAACTGGACGATGAGCTCAAGAGCGTGGAGAACCAGATGCGCTACGCCCAGATGCAGCTGGACAAGTTGAAGAAGACCAACGTCTTCAACGCCACCTTCCACATCTGGTAAGGAGGGGGGCGAGGCGCAGTGCAGCAGGGACACTGCAGACCTGGGCCCTCGCCGCGGACTTCTGAGCCGGGGGCCCCACCTCCCCAAAAGCAGGATGACAGGTCACCTTCACCCCAGCCGGGTGCCTGCCCGTGCCTGGACTCACAGGCTGCACGCGAGCCTGTATCCTGTGACGTTTTCTCTGTCCGGCTGGCCAGCACGTGTCGCAGTGTTACTTGCGTCCGATGGCTGTACTTCCCCGAGCGGGGCTGGGGAAGGGCGTCAAGACCAAAGCGGGAGCCGCGCTGAGTTTGCAGAAGGGGACACGTGCACAGCCCTGAGAGCCAGCAGGGTTTTTGTCACGTGTGTTTGTGTGTTGGGATCAAACCCAGGCCCTTGTGGATGCAAGGCAGGAGCTCTGCCACTGAGCCCTGTCCCGAGCCCGAGCACACAGGTTTTGAGGGGGCGGGGCTGAGTGTTCGAGGACACCTTACTTTCCACTTCAACATCTGAGCGGAAGGGACAGGGTGCCTCAGGCTTCGGGCGCGTAGGGGACATTGCACCTGGAGCTCGGGCAGGGGGATGCACACCGGGTGCAGAGCGGGGCTGGCTCTGGTGTCGGGAACCCGCTGCCTGCCCCACAGGCACAGCGGCCAGTTTGGCACCATCAACAACTTCAGGCTGGGCCGCCTGCCCAGCGTCCCCGTGGAGTGGAACGAGATCAATGCTGCCTGGGGCCAGACTGTGCTGCTGCTGCACGCCCTGGCCAGCAAGATGGGCCTGAAGTTTCAGAGGTGAGGGAAGCAGTCTCCCGGAGGTGCGGTGCAGCCCTTGGAGGTCCTTGTGGGCGGTGGCCCCTTTCTGTCTGAGTCTGGTTTTCCATCTGTCAAGGTTCTTCCCACTGACAGGGTGATTGGTGAGCCCAGCCTTACAAAACCTCAGTGTTCCTCAAGAGAGTTTCAGTTATTTTTTAAATCTGACCCACTGGGAGGCTGAGGCAGGAGGATCGCTGTGAGTTCAAGACCAGCCTGAACTGAACAGTGAAACCCTGTCTGAAAAAGACAAAAAAAAAAATCTGACCCCCAAACACATATTAGTCTATGATGTATTAGTCTAAAGGCCCCTGGACATTTATATAATAAATGCAGTTTTTTAATAAACAAAGTCTTTTTTTGTTTGATAGTTTGTTTTTTGAGATGAAGTCTTGCTAGGTGGTCTAGGCTAGCCTTGAACTCATGTAACCTGGGATAACCTCAAACCCGAGACCCTCCTGCTTCATCATCCCTGATGCTGGGCTCACAGGCGTGTGCTACCACACTCGGCAACGAAGTCTTTTCACTGTGAATATTATGGGGAGGTGGGAGAGAAGTGCGTGGATAGGAAGCAGATTGAAAAGCCAGCAGTCATTTTAGGCAGAGTCGTGAATCCATCTCTGTCTTCCCCTCACTTTAGGTATCGGCTTGTTCCCTATGGAAACCATTCATACCTGGAGTCGCTGGCAGACAAGTCCAAGGTACAGGGTTCTTAGTCCTCCTAACAAAGTGATTGTGTTTTAGGCCTGGGCTGTAGCTCACTGGTGAGCACAAGCCTGGCATTCACAAAGCATTGGCTTCCGTCCCTGGTACTTAAGAAAAAAAAAAAGGGTTTGCCTTTTTTGGGGAGGGGTACCAGGAATCAAACTCAGGACCTTGCACTTGTCAGGCAGGCAGTTGTGCCGCGGAGCTACATCCCCAGCCCAGGTTCGCCTGGATGTTGGCATCAGGAGCCTTCTCAGACTGAAGGGGCAGTGCATGTGCAGGCATAGTTCTGTGTGGAGGAAGTCAGGCTTTCTAGCCCATCGAGAAGGGCAGGGCAGATCAGACCGTGTGGGCCAGGCCGAGGAGGACCCTGTGGGGTGGGCCTGGCGCATCCCCTGTTGGGAGACACCGCCAGAGTGCTGGATTTGCTCAAGGTTGTTGCCGCTGTACAAGGCTGTGCCACGCTCATTTCCAGTGGACACGGATGGAGGATGGCCGGAGAGGCCGACAGGACTGGGGACCCCCTTTCCGGGCACGGTGGCCACAGCCATTCTCTCACTTGGACAGGAGCTGCCGCTGTACTGTTCTGGAGGGCTGCGGTTTTTCTGGGACAACAAGTTTGACCACGCCATGGTAGCTTTCTTGGACTGTGTGCAGCAGTTCAAAGAAGAGGTGGAGAAGGGCGAGACGCGGTTCTGTCTTCCTTACAGGTCAGTAGCCCCAGACTGAGGAAACCTCGGGGGGACCAGATGGAGTGGTGTGGAAGGGCTGTGAGAATGTGGGCAGGCCGTGTCCGTGGTGGGAGGCAGAAGCCAGTGCAGACCCCCACGCCGCCAGGCGGGTGGCAGAGGCTGGCCCGGCACTGAAGGCAGGCGGTGTGCGGCTACCAGGTCCTGGAGTCGCAGGTGGTTCTGGGACTTTTCTCGGCACCAAGCTCAAGCTGCTGTCCAGTGTGAGGCAGGCTTTCCCCCGCAGCCTCTGGAAATGTACAGGAATGCTGCCCGGGAGTCCGGGATGGGTGGAAACACTAGCCCGAGACAGGAAGGTTGAGCTGGGCCTGCCACCTGACACACAGGCCTCCTTCCTTGCGTGAGCTGTGGAAGCCCAGGAACACAGAGCCAAGTGCTGTGACCCTCACTCACCCCTGTGGGCTTCTCGCCGCTCGGGTGTGTGTCCCGCCCCTGCACCGCAGCGGCAGTGAGGCTCTGTGACAGACTTCTTGATGTTGGACTTTCAAGCAAATCCAAAATACAACATAGTTCCCCACCAAGAACTCCGTTAGATAAGGTGACCTGCACGGTGCCGTGATCTGTCCCTGCCCTGCCCGCTGGCCGCGCCACGCTGGCTCGGGTCTCAGTTACAGAGCTCTTCTGTGCCGCCCGCAGGATGGACGTGGAGAAAGGCAAGATCGAGGACACCGGCGGCAGCGGGGGCTCCTACTCCATCAAAACCCAGTTCAACTCCGAGGAACAGTGGACAAAAGCACTCAAGTTCATGCTGACCAACCTGAAGTGGGGTCTGGCCTGGGTTTCCTCGCAATTTTATAACAAATGACTTCCTTTTTTCCTTAGGGGGATGATCGCCCTAAAGGCTTTAAATTTTGTTCTGTTTGAAGAAAAAGTTTTAAACTAAATTTGGGTGATATTAAACAGCACGCTTACAACACCAAAAGAGACAAAATCCCCAAAAGCCGCTTTATTTTAGGGTAACATGTGGCAAGTGGTTCCCGGAACTGCAGCCGCCGCCCCGGCCTGGCTTTGACTCCTGCCCCTGCCTTCCTTTCTTTGTCTCCCTGAAAAACGACTCATTGCACTTTCTTGTTTTAACCGAGTTGAACCAAAGCTGATGTGCTTTCACTGGATTTTCTCTCTCAACCTCCTGCGCTTATATAAATACGGAGTAGAAACTCTGGTTTCTACTGGGACGCAGAGCTGTGCGAGCGCCGTTGGATGACAGCGAGAACGGCGTGCAGGCTGTGCCCGCGCTCTGCGTGCGATCACGTGATGCCCCCGCGGGAGCCTGAGACTGAGCCCGCTGCTCCCCTCCCTGGCTCCGGCTCCGACACTGACTGGGAGCCCTGCTCTCCCCGCAGCGGGCTGGGCCGGCCGTGCGGGCGTGGAGCTGGTGTGTTGGGGACGTTCCGTTCGGAGAGGTTGTATTTGTAATAAAAGGTTTGCTGTAGTGTGGTAGCTGGACGGAGGGCCCCCGTGTACACTGTGTTCTGGGAAAGCTGACTTCCCGGCAAGTGTGTGGCAACCCTAGTGAAGCGCGAAGGTGGTTTGGTTTCAGTTTTTAAAAAACTAGTGGGGAAAAACCCAACATCCGAGTGAAAACAGCCCTGCAGGAAAAACGTATGATGTCGCTTTCAGACAGAACAGGGACCTTACACCAAAGGAGACACAGGGGACCTCTATGACAGTCACCCAGAGTCTTCTCTCTCTGTCTGATGGTCCCCATTAATGAAATTAAAGGAAAGCCAGGAATCGCTTGTTAGAAACGAACCAACATTACGGATCTACCTCGGCCTGGCTTTTTGACAGTCTCGGTCTGAGGAGACAGAAAGGACACACTTGCCCCCCTCCCCCCTCCCCTGGTGCATGCAGAACGAGCCTGAACTTGGCAACCATCAGCTCCCAGAGGCTGGGAGCATGAACGTCAGCGTGGGAGGCTGTTGGCCTCGGCGCCTTCTGCCCGCCTTGGCGGGAGTGGGAGTGGGAGCCTGAGCGGTGGCGCTCGCTCCCAGGCAGCCTGCACGGGGGAAGCAGGCTGCTGCCGCCCAGGGGTGGTGGCTCCGACGCCGTGGATCAGGACTGCGTAGGAGAACTCGGCGATGCTCCCCGAGGCGATGCCGGTGATGCTGTGCAGATGCCCCATGACCTGCAGAGCAGACCGGCCTCCTGTTACCTGGTGGCCTGGGCACGTGTGGGTGTACACACGCATGCGCACTGCTTGGGATGCTGTCTGCGGCCAGATGAGAACTTCACTTCCCTCCACCGACGGGCAATTCAGTCAGACCCTGGTGCTACCTGGAGGCCGCACCACGACAGGGCACCTTTGCCCACTGTCAGCATGGTGTTGCGCTCGCTCGGCAGGTCCTGCCCTGGAGACATTTCCGGGGAGCGCAGGCCGGGTGCTGGGCCTTGACATTTTCTTTTGGGAGATTGCTCTCGCTGAATGTTCGCAAGCCGTGGGTCATAGCCATAGGGAGAGCTGAACAAGCTCAACGCAGGCTCTCATTTCCCATGAGGAAAACGAGCACACGCTTTGGTCCTGCCAGTTGCCCCACCCTGGGACCCACTCTCTGCCTGCTGTACCATCCCAAGCCTGGGGCGTGGCGCAGTGACCTCTAGGTGTCCTGCTCTCCGAGGGCCGATGGACCCGCGCCTGCTCCGGTGCCTACCTCGCTCCAGCATGAGTGGTTCTGGATGAAAGCACTGGCCGCAATGATCCCCGCTGCCAGCAGCATGAAGTCCTCCTCCACGGAGCTGAACTTCTCCCTGAGGGATTAAAGCCCTGTTCACGTCGGAGCTGGAAGGAAACACGGCCTCCCATGTCCCGAGGCCCTGGGACCTCAGCTGGGACCTCTTATGTTGGATGTGTAGACTGAGAGTGGTCAAGCACCGGCTCCTGACCTGCGCCCATGTTGACGGCTCAGCTGGAGCCGAACGCGAGCCTCTGGCCAAGTGGCTGACAGCTTCTGTTGCCCATCTGTCCCCGAACAAATCAGCAGTGGGGCTTTTGACAGCTGACTTACAGTAATCAAACACTTCTATCCAACTTGCAATCCTGTGACTGTTTTTTTCTCCTAAGTGACTAAGCAGTTCAGTGATCTCAAATTATGAACAGCTAGAAAGGAAAACCTAGGAAGGAAAGTGTGTTACTTTAACTTAAAGGTAAAAGTAAGAGCCTTCAGGGCCTTCCTGGTTGGGCTCAGCATGCGGGCAGCTGTGAAAACCGGGCCCAGCCCACCCTGCGTGCTGCCCCGCCTCCTTGCCTCCGGGAGAGCCCGTACCCCTGCAGCTGGCTGGGCGTGGTGTTCCCCACAGCAGACCTCAGCAGGCTCTTGTACACAGGTTCATGCAGGAGGTAGACCAGGTCGAGGAGGGTCAGGCAGGTAGCGTGCAGCTGTGTGGCTGGGACCACACAGCCGTTGTACCCTGGATGGGATGAAACGGGCACGGTGGGGCACTGAGCAGCTGTTCTCTGCCCACCAGCACCGGGTACGACAAGACACTGTTCAGCTACTAGTTGCTAAGTTCCATGAGCAGGTCAACTTTAAAAGACAAAAGAACAGGAAAGAAGCCTCCACCTGCAGCATATGTGCCGTGGGGGGGGGTCCTCTTTTTCCTTTTTTGCCTTTTTTTTTTTTTTTTTTTTTTTGTCTTTTTGGAGACAGGGTTCCACTGTGCAGTTCTGGCTGACCTTAAACTCACTTTGTAGCACAGGCTGGCCTCAATCTCAAAGCAATCCTCCTGCCTCAGCCTCCTGAGTGCTGGGATCACAGGCATATTCCACCATGCCTGGCTGTTTCTCTTATCTTATTCCTGTCCATAAAATTTACTCTGACCCTGTAATAAGAGAAGTGTGTGTGGAGCCCAGGTGGAAACTAACTGCTAAGCCTCTGACAGTGCTGGAGGGGACACCTTGGTCACCCAGGGGCACCACAGTCTTCCTGCTCTTCCTCGCTGGCAGATCCTTCCCGCTGTTCCCAAAGCTCTGGGCACATTTCTGTTGCCCTCCATGAAAGTCTCCGACCCACATTTCCCAACTCAATGTACCTAAAACTTCCAGGAGCATCTCCACGTACTCCAGGGGGGTAGAGAGGTTGATCTGGAAGTCCAGGGACTTCAAGATGTCCAGCTCCGACTCCAGCAGATCCTCCTTAGTGTACGGATACCCCAGGGCCTGGAGGAAGTGCAAGGCCATGAGGTTGTTGATGATCTGAGCAAAGGAAAACCAGGGGGGTCAGATACAGGCTGCACACACTGCGCCACCGCAGAGCTCCGCAGGGCCTGCAGCTCGCCCTGCTCCCTCCCCCCCACCCCCCTCCCCGCCCCTTCTTTCCCTGCCTCCCTAACTGTCCCCTGGTTGCTTAGAGCCTCAGATCGTCTGCTTTCTCTGGGCACACGCCTGCAGCGGGGCACTCCCAGCCGTCTGGACTGAGCCCTGCTGGCTGTGTCTTTCCCACTCGGTGAAGAATCCCTCAGGCGCAGGTCAGTGTTTCCAGGCTGCAGCCCCGTGCCGAGCGCCGCCACAGAGACCAGCGTCCGCGGCACACGTGACCCTTCACTGCACAGGCGAGGGTGCGCCACACGGTGCCCTCCTCAGTGCGACCGCCCGCCCCTACTGCTGACGGGCTGGCAGTTTGGGCACCTCGGTAAACTGTCCTTGAGGCTGAGAGAAGGACGGCTGACCTATGTGAACAGTGGCATCTGTCCAGCAGTTCGACTTTGGGAACAGGACTTGGGGCTATTGAATGACCGCCTCTGTGTGCTTAGGGGGTGCGCTGGGGAGCGTAATTACTCTCTGGAATTTCCACCTGAGCGCCGTCACCTGGCCTAGGCGTGGGCCTCCCAAGCCACCTCCCGTGAGCTGGTTTCTCGCTAACAGGTGCCCACAAGCAGCCCCCTGCTTACTTTGTAGTGGAAGGAAAGCTTGCTGGCTAGCTGGACACACGACACCAGGCGGAGGACAAACTTGCTGCAGAGCTGCTCCATCCGAGCCCTCCAGTTGCGAGCCTCTGTCCGCTCGCTGTCCCCCACCTGGGCCTCGGCCTGCGCGCAGATGTCCTCCGCCTGCTTGACCATAAACCTGCGAGGAGGGGAGGGGCACGTGACCACCCGCACCTGCAAATAAAGGGAGCCTGTGCTTCCACCTGCTCCACTGCACTCTCCCGGGTATCAGATGCTGGCTGGGACATTTACATTCACAAATAAAGGAGGGTGAGCCGCCAGCTCTCCTGGGGAGGGAGGGCAAGCGTCCGCTCTGGTTAATTCGGGAGCGTTAGCCTCTCCTGGCTCGCAAGGGCTCTGCTCAGGGTTTACCTTTCTAAGATTTCTACAGCCTGGTAGCTCACGGATTTCTCCAGACACCATTGTTCAGACAGCAGAAAAATGAACTCTGCCAAACAGAAAAGAAGAGGCTCGTTCACGAGGGCAACCAACACCACTGCACGCTCTGGGTCCACACAAAAGCCCCACGGGGCTGGGAGTGGGGGGTCAGGAGGTGAGAAAGCTGAGCCCGGTGACCAGCGTGGAGCTCAGCTGCCTTTGCAGCCAGCAGCGATCAGAGGCAGGACAGGCACACGATGCCCCTCGGTGACCTGCGAGCCGCCTGTGGGGAGCCCTGATGAAAGGCTTGGCAGGCCGCACACAAACACCAGCTGGCCTCTACACAGCACCAGGAAGCCAGCTTCAGGAGGGCTCGGGGACTCTGTCCTCAGCGCAGCGTTGGGAGGGCCAGGAAGGCGCCTCCTGTAGCTCCAGGGCCTTGTGACCCTGTTTGTTTAGTTGCCACCCTCTGGAGGTGCCCACAGCTAGATGTCGCCTCTCCCCACAGGCAGGCGGGCTGGGCAGTCCAGGGCGGCTGGGCCTCGCCCCCAGCAGGTGAGTGGCAAGTGAGCTGTTTTGTTCTACTGGGAGTGAGCTGTTCTGAAGACACAGGCCCTGAACCGGGGAAGGGCAGGGTACTTGGCACAGTTCCTGCTCCCTGTTCCTCTTTGAAAGAACAGCCCCAGATAGAATTCTACTTAGCATGCAGTATCTATCACAAGGGGGTGGACACGGAGCAGCTGTCAGCCTTCTATGGAGACAGCCTGCAGAGCAGAGAACTTTTAGCATGAAGCAGTGCAGTCTCAGGCTGAGTGGCCTTATCGGAAATGCTTGAGCATGAGTGTTTCAAATTTGGGTTTCTTTTGTTTTGTTTTTCTGTATATTTTAACATCTGCATTTTGGCAGGCATGGTGGCGCATGCCTGTAGTCCCACCACTCAAGAGGCTGAGGCCAGAGGATTGCTGTGAGTTCCAGGCCAGGCCAGGCTGCAAAGTGAATTTGAGGCCAGCCTGAACTGCATAGCGAGGCCTTGTCTTAAAAAGAAAGAAAAGAAAAGAATATTTGGATTTCTAATCTGAAATCTGAAATGGTCCAAAACTCAACATCATGTTGACACTCAAAGAATTAGAGAATTTTGGATTAAAGATGCTCACATTTGTACATATATAATAAAATTGTCATGTTTTCAAATGAAATTTGACTTTCTTAGAGGAAAAGCTATTTTAAAAAATCAAACTAAAAAAAAAATAAAAATCAAGCTAGCAGCTGGGCATGGTAGTACAGGCCTGTCATCTCAGCACTCTGGGAGGCTGAGGCAGGAGGATTGCAAGTTTGAGCCTAGCTTTGTGACTTAGCAACTTAGCAAGACTCTGTCAAATAAATAACAAACAGGGCCAGAGATGTAGCTCAGTGTAAGGACCCCAGATTCAATCCTAAGTACTGAAAAGAAAAAACACAGCTCAAGCTATCACAAGATAGTTTCACAATCTACCTGACACAAAGTACACAGATGCATGTACAAAGCCTTATCTAACACAGACCACAGCCTGCTGGTAGAGTCCCACCCAAGAGACAATTAGCAAAGCAATTCAGCAAAATGTCCTAGGACACATAACTATGTGTTACTAGCTAAACCTTTTATTGTTGGACTTTAGGCTTTCTTAGTTTTGTTCTTGCTCTATCTCTTTCTCCAGCTGTTTGATTTTGTTTTGCTTTTCACCGGAATTCTGTGGGAACTCTTTATTCTCCAGGAACACTGAGCACGGTCTGGGGGGTGGGTAGGAGTTATACTTCATCCTTTCTGCTGGCACCTCTTCTCCTCCCCAACACTCGGACCTACTACTAAGATAACACCTCCCTTCCAGAACTAGGACTCCATCTTCTCTTTCCCATTGTGGTGCTGGGGATTGAACCAAGGGCCTTGTGCATGCAAGGCAAGAGCTCTACCACTGAGCCACATCCCCAGCCCTCCCACTGCTTTTGATTTTCTGGATTTCTTTCTTTTTCTTTTTTTTTGGGGGGGGGACAGGGTCTCACTATATCTGGACATGAACTCACTCTGTAGTCTAGGTTGGCCTTAAACTTACCGTGATCCTCCTGCCTCAGCCTCCCAAGTGCTGGGTTTATACCCATGCACCACCATTCCTGGTTTGCTGTCAATTTTCTTGAAAGCCTGGCTGACATACCTGCTGCTTCCACTTCCTCATCCACTCGGTGATAATTTTCTGTAATCTGGCTTCCACCTTTCCCAGATTGCTAAAATGACCACCTCAAAGGCCAGCAGTGGGCCCCACTCTGAGCTATCATCGCCCATCAGGCCTCACTCCTGCAGTTCTCCTGCCACCAGGACACTGCCAGGACCGCTCTGACACCCTGCAAACCTTCCTGGGGCTAACTCTACCTCGCCGCCTGCTCATCCGACTCCTCTCAAGTCTGCCCGCTCCGGCTCCCCCAGGCACCGTCCTTGGCGGGCTCCTCTTTCCCCTCTAGGAGCTCACTTTGTGCCAGGGCTGCAAAAAGAACGTTAGGGAGATAACTCACAAACTTCTCTTCCTAGTGCTGACCACTTTTTAAACAACCTCCCAGCAATCTTCCTCTAGTCTTCAAGCGCCCGGACCTCAGCAAGTCCAAAACCAAAGCAATTGTTTTCTCGAACAGAAGTTACATTTCCTCCTCTTTCTTTTGCTAGTGTGGTCATCTTGGTTGTTTTGGATTTTGGGCGGTACCAGGGATTGAACCCAGAGCTTCACTTATGCTAGGCAAGTGCTCCAGCACTGAGCTACAGGCCTTCTTGTTTATTTACTTTTCAAACCAGACTGTGCTAAGTTGCCTGGGGTGGATCTGAACTTGCAGTCCTCCTGCCTTAGGTTCCCAAGTAGCCGGGGTCACAGGTGTGCACCACCACACCAGCTGCTTCTCTTAAAGGCATCATCAGAGCCCCAGTCTCTGGGGCCCGACCCTGGGCACTCATCTTTGCCTTCTTGGCTTCTTAGATTCACCCAAAACAGAACATAGATTCCTTTTCTTTTTTGTTTTTTCTTTTTGTCTTTTTGAGACAGGGTCTCACTATGCAGTTCAGGCTGGTCTTGAGCTCACTTTGTAGCTCAGTCTGGTCTCGAACTCACAAGGATCCTCCTGCCTCAGCATCCCAAGTGCTGGGATTATAGGCATGCACCACCAGGCCTGGCTCTTGATTCTTCCTCTGATGACATGATGTTGGTGCATCCTTCCTGTCCACAAAACATCGCCCATACAACGTGTTTCTTCCCTCTTGCGCCACTTATGTAACCCTACTAGCACCTCCTCATTTTCTGTTTGTCCTGTTATCACCCAGAGATTGCACTGGATCTCTATTTCATGTTTTTATCCCACCAACATGGATAAGAAGAACACGTGTTAAAGAACCAAGACTTGGATGCTGGTAGGGTGCATCTCTCATCCTAGCACTTGGGAGGCTGAGGCAGGAGGATGGCCTCGAGTTTGAGGCCAGCCTGGGGTACACTGCAAGGTCCTGTCAGAAAATATTAAATTAAAATTTAAAAAACTAAAAACGGAAGACAGAAACACATCTCTCCGAGTGACCCCAGCCCTTCGCCGCCGGAGCTGCACACCCACGAAGCGCGTCTCCCGGAAGCGGAAGTGGCCCTGGCGGCCCGCGGCCTCGCGCATAGCCCGCTCGTTCTGCTGGGCCAGATGCAGCAGCGCGTCCTCAATGGTCTCGGTGGCCACTGCTCCGAACTGGAAGTTACCCAGGGAGGCCGGCCTGGGCCTCGCAGCTCTGTCCATATTCAGCAGCCGCCTGGGGCCTTCCTAGCCCGCTGCGGCGTGTCTGTCTTCGCCTCAAGTCTAAGGGAAACCCACGAGCACCGCCGCGTCCAGCTCTCTCAGCATTTCCCGCTCCAACGGTCGCCGACCCCTTAGCCAATCAGAAGGCTCGGCCGATTCCCGTTGTCACGCCTTCCAAGAGCCGCGATTCTACGGGAAAGAGCAGGTGGACTACAACTCCCAAGGTCCCTTGCAGCGGCCAAGGACTACTAATCCCAGCGAGCTCCGCGCCTGCGTTGGGCGGAGCGGCAACATGGCGGCGCCCGGAGCTGGTGACCCTCTGGATGCGAAGCATGGGAAGGCTCCATTAGCTCAGCGTATCGACCCTGCTCGCGAGAAACTGACTCCCGCGCAGCTGCACCTCATGCAACAGGCACAGCTCGCCCAGTGGCAGAAGACGCTGCCACAGCGGCGGGCCCGGAACATCGTAACCGGCCTGGGCATCGGGGCGCTGGTGTTGGGCATTTGTATCCATCCCGTCTGTTCTCCCTACGGGGTCGGGGGCCGGGGAGCGGAAGCACGTAGAGGGTTGAGCCAAGCGTCTAGTGTTTGGGTAGAATGGGGCTAATGCCCAGTTCTTTGCTGTTTTCTTTTTCGAGGCTTTGTAGTCCAGTCTGGACTTGCATCAAGCCCTGTAGCCCTGGCGGATCTTGATCTCGAGATCCTCCTGCCTCAGCTTCTCGAGTGCTAAGATACAGGCGTGAGCCACCGCGTCTGACCTAAACTCTGTTATTCTTAAACTGCCCTTTTCATATGATACAGTAATAACGGAGTCGAGGTCGTGGTTCAGGAGCAGAGGGCGGGCCTCCGGAATACTGATTGGGAGAGTAACCGCAGTGGTGGGGAAAGGCAGTGTTCCTGATCCCGGTGGTTTCCTGAGCCCTTCTCCCCAGATGGCTACACCATCTACTCGATATCTCAGGAGCGCTTCCTCGATGAGCTGGAAGACGAGGCCAAGGCAGCCCGAGCCCGCGCTCTGGAAAGAGCATCAGTGCCCTGAACCTGGGCATTGCCTGTCTCCAGCCTGCCGGAGCCACGCGCAGCCTTTGGCGTGGCGGATGCTGCCCGACACCCTGTGGAAACCGAGGCCGCCTTATAGCATCCCTGGCTTAATAACTTTGGACCATGACTGGGCCCAAGAAACAAGAGGCTGAATTTGGCCACTGTTGGTGTGACATTGGTCGTTCCCCATGCACTGTGCCTAGGGATTGAGCCCGTTTGTTTCCTTGTTTGAGACGTATGCGACCTTGGCTTCCCCCGAACTTCCCGACTTTGTAGTTTTTCCCCCTTCACCTTCCAGGGCCCCAGTTGAGGTGGGGCTGGGGTGGCAGCTCTGTGCAGTGCTGGAGCCTAAAACGGGAAAGGTAGTCAGTTAAGAACAATAAACTTGAGTCATCTCCCCTGGAGCCAAGCTAGTCGGGTGGGTGGGTGGGTGGGGTGTTGGGAGGCATGGCATATTGCTTCGTGCTGGCAAGCTCCACGGGCAGTAGCTACAGTGGTGGCATTGCCCCAGGGAGCTGTAAATGTTTAACTAGAATTACTTTTTCCGTGAGATCTTTCCACCTGATGTAAGGCAGAGAGCACTGGGCCGTTTGAGACTGAACCAGGTCCTTGGGGAAGGAAGGTCATTCTTCTGTCCTCAAGAACACACTTAACCTAACCTTAACTGCTTTTCCCATCCCTTGTTCACTGGGTGAAGGATGAGAGATCAGTGGCCTGCCTTCTTTTCGACTTTCCCTGGTGCCCGCCCACACAGGCCTCGGGTGGGTCTGGAGGGGATCTTAATTGGCCCTTTGCATCACTGAGCCTGCACGTTCCTCATGAGCTGCTGGCGGGAAGCTGGACAGCTGGGCAGCCTCCACCTATGCCCCTGAGCTGTGGTGTTTTGTCCGAGACAGGATCTCACTATGTAGTCCAGGCTGGCCTTGAACATATGAAACTCCCTCCTCAGCCTCTGAAGGGCTGGATGACAGGCGTGGGCCCCCCCAGCAGCCCCCACGCCCCTTGTGAAAGGAGGATCCTTTCGTCCCGCTTCACTCAAGACGGCCCCAGTCCCCAAGGCAGGGCAGGAACAGAGCCACGGTCCTGATCTCGCAGTTTTTATTGGCCACTGCTAACTCGGATCGGCTGGGAGTTGAGCTCTCCAGAAGCATCTGGGCTTGGGTGAGCTGGCCGAGTGGTTGGCCTTTGGCTGGAGTGAGGGTGAAAGGAAGGTGGTGGGCTCCAGGCCTGGCACTGCCACACGGCAGCACAGTCCCCACGTGTGCAGCTGCACTCTCCGCGACGCCATCCCCCACGTGCGGGGTCCTCGCTGAGCTGAGCTGGTCAGAAAAGCATCTGGCTCTGAGAGCACAGGCACCACGGTGGGCCCTGGCAGGCGGAGACGCTGGCTTCTGTTCCGAATTCACTGCAGGGGAAAGGGGCGCTGAAGAAGCCTTCAGGTGGGCAGAAGCAAAGCCACTGGCTGCCCCCTCCCTCAGCTGCGCTCACCATCCTGCCAGCATCCCCGGCGAACGTCACCCCCTTGCTTGCCCGCTGCTCCTGGGAGCCTGTACTGCTGCCGCTCAGGGAGTTTCTGCGCACGATGCCTGCGAGTGGGACCGAGAGGGCCGGGTGAGAGAGGTGCTGGCCCGGGCAGGGCAGGGCAGGGCAGGCCCCCGGGCGGGAGGAAGCGTAGTAGTCCGTAGGGACATCAGGAGAGAGGACGAGGCTGGGCAGCTGCAGGCTCACCAGGGCCCAGGGGCTCAGAGCGCTGCAAGCTGTTGCGGCGGGACGCGGGGAAGCTGCCCTTGGACAGGCGGCGCTGGCGGCTGGACAGCATGGCGGCCGGGGCTACGATGCCTGGCGGGGGCTGCTTGCCCAGCCGACTGTACAAGTCCTCGATCTCCTTCTTCTGGAGCGTCTGGAGCGCCTCCACCTCAGACAGGTGCCTGAGGATGCGGGAAGCGTGAGCACCTGCCCGCCCCACGGCTACTGCCGTGCCTCATCCACCCCACTCACTTGTGCCGCAGGCTCTGCAGCTCCGCCCAGAACTCCTCGTCCTCCCCGCTGCTCTCCGAGTCCTCGCTGCTCAGGCACAGGCTGCTGCAAGAGTAGCTCATCCACACCGGGCTGGGGTGGCCCAGGCCTGGGGGGCTGTCCCCCGTGGGGGGCTCAGAGCCCACATCCCCGTCCTCCACAGCACTGCTCGGGCCCTCGGCAGCACAGCTGTCAGCCAGATACTCCCTGGGCTCCGGCCCACCGGCACAGGCACTGTCCTGGGAGTCTGAGCTTCCCAGGCTCTGCGGAGGGCTTGGCGGCTTGGGGGAGCCGGAGCGTGCAGGGCTCACTGGCCGCAGGGGAGGACGGTCCACTGGTTCCTTGGACGAGGTCACCTGGAAGCGCCCGACAAGCTGGGGCTTCCCCTCTGCAGGAGACAGAGGAAGGAGAGGGGTCCGCAGGATGCAGGAGCCCGGCGTGGGCAGGGAAAGCGTGCGTCACAGGCCTCACCTTCGGAAATGGGCGCCAGTCTGACTTCGCCCAGGAGCGGCCACGCAGGACTTGGGGAGGCCTGCATGGGACGGGTGTGTGAGGAGAGAAACGCCGGCTGCGGCCTCCCAGGTCTGTCACCCCGCCCAGGCTCCTCACCTCACTCTCAGCCTCAGCCCTGTGGGGCAAAAGACTCTCCTGACCTCCAGGAGCAAGCAGAGGCAGAGGCGGCGGGCCAGGCTGGGGGCCAGGGGGTGCTGGAGGACCCTGGGCAAGGACCCCAGAGGAGGGGGACAGCAAGGACTGGGCCACCGTCATCACAGCCAGCGAGAAGGCACTGGCCAGGGAGAGGAGAGGGCCTGTGGTGGTGGGGGGGAGGGAAGGGGGGGAAGGACAGGGAGAGAGAGGGGGACTCTGGGGGCTGCTAGGGGGGGAGCCCCAGGGATGTGGGGGGCTCGGGGCCTGGGCCACGCTGCAGGGAGGCGGAAGCGGGGAGCTGGGTGGCTGTGTGGGACGACTGGAGAGCTGGGTGGCAATGAGCGGACATGGGGGCGAAGCGATGGGGAAGGTGGGGGCTGCAGGAGACAAGGGCGTCCCAGGTGGAGACGAGGAGGCGGAGAAGGCGGCCCAGCTGCACTGTCCCGGGCCAGTGCCGCTCCGGAGCTCTGCTGGGGACGGGGCCTCGTGAGGTTCCAGTCCCCAGCGTCCCTTCCCAGAAGGGTCCTGCGGTGGGCCGGGCAGGGCTGGGACTCCGTACACGCCACTGGGGGGCTCCACGAGGGCGGGCAGGGGAGCCGGCTCCTCCTGAGGGAGACACGGGCCTGGGTCACGCTGCAGAGCCTCAGGCCGGGCTGAGGTGTCTGCCTGGGGCTCCGCAGTGGGCCGAGCTAGCAGGACGGGGTTCCTGGGGTTCAGAAGTGCACACACAGAATCAAGAGGGTGAGGACCAGGGCTGTGGGAGCGTTCTCCGAGGCGCAGAAGAGACGCCTGCTCCTATGTGTGTTCGTGCTCAGAGGGACGAAGACAGGCTCTTAACAGCTGGCGAATCCGGATGAAGCCGCCCAGGAGTTCTCCGTCCCTTCCTGCCACCTCCTCCCCCCGACCCCCCGCCTGAAATTACTTCAGAGTAACAGCTGCTTTTAAAAGTTTACGTCCACCATGCTTCTAGAACGAGAGGCCACAGCTCTCAGCACTCTCAGACGGGGTGAAGGCAGTCTTTAGTCCCGAGGGGAAGGGAGCTGACCTGAGGACGCCCCTGGGGACAGGGCCACTCGTGGAGGGGCCCAGCGGGGCCTGACCTGGGGGCCTGGGGCGTCTTCAGCAGCCTCGGCCGGGCTGGGGTCTCTCTTGAGCAGACTCTCCACCCGCTGGATGACCTCGCGGATCCGCCTCAGGAAGCCGTCGCGCTCAGAGGGCAGGATGAACTCATTGTACACCTGCGAGGGTCACGGGGCGGGAGGCGCTCAGCCACCTCGCTTCTCCGGACCTTGCTCTTCGCCCGGCCGCTCATGCCCCTGCTTTCGCCACTGCCAGCCTCCAGCGAGTGGTCACTCGGTCCCCCTGGGGGCCAGACCGGCGGCGAGGGGAGAAGGGCAGTGGGCAAGGAAAGGCATGAAGTCACGGGCCGCGTGTCGTGAGCACACCAGGTGCCTGGCACGAGCATCACAGTTGCCACCAACAGTTTTCTTTCGGGGGTCTCGCACTTCATGTCAGGGCGAAGATAACCAACGCTCAAACAGGCGTTCAGGAGCCCCAAGGGCACAGGCTTCGAGCCCAGGTCACAGAAAGCCGAGCCCGCGCGCTCTGCACTGCCGCCTTGGGCCCTGCCCACATCAGGCCCGTGACGTGGACACAGAGGGCCCCGGACACCCGCGACAGGCAGAAATAAGCCCAAGAGGTGAACGTCACACCTCACTGCACAAGCACCGGGTGCCTACTGTCTGCCACGCAGGTACCAGGCACTGCGCCTATGGGCAGCAAGAAACGTGGGCCTAACCCTAGGCCCAAACTCGAGTGGAGGGGCCGGGTCAGCACCACCACCTCCCGCGGCGCGTAGGAGCCTTGCCCACAGCGACTGCGCACAGACGCTTCCGGTTTGCGGCTGCTGTGCCGTGGGTACAGCGGCTCAGCTCTGCAGGTGAAAACACCTGGAAACCTGTTTCACGACATGACGGCAACAAACAACAACAAACGGTACATTAAAATGGTTACAAAGGTGAAACTGATGTGTGTGTGTTTGTTTTTGAGACAAAGTCTCACTATGTACTGCAGGCTGGCTTTGCACTCACTGTGTAGCCCAAGCTGGCCTGGAACTCACGGCAGTCCTTCAGCCTCAGCTTCCTGAGTGCTGGGATTACAGCTGTCTGCCACAACTGGCTTGTGTGGTATTTTGTTGTTGTTTACCATGCACACACAAAAACCTGTAGCCAGTGTGGTGACAAGCCTGTAATTTCAGCACTCTGGGAAGCTGAGGCAGGAGGATTGCAAACTGGAGTCCAGCCTGGGCAACTTAGTGACTTAGACAGGCCCTGTCTCAAGGAAAAAGTGGACTGGGAATGGAGCTCAATGCAAGGGCCTTGCGTTTAATCCTAGCACAACAACAATGAAACACTCAGAAGTCTGTAATTGATCACCAACCACCTTCCCCTCAAGAAAGTGCTGTTCCAATGACCTCCTGGCCCAGTCATACAACTCCAGGGTTGGGTGAGCCTGAGACCTTGCCATGGAGGAAGTCTTTGGAACAGGACCTGACTTCCTTTTTTGTCTTTCTGAGACAGGGTCTCGCTATGCAGTTCAGGCTGGCCTTGACCTCACTCTGTAGCCCAGGCCGGTCTTGAACTCACAGTGATCCTCCTGCCTCAGCCTCCTGAGTGCTGGGATCACAGGCATGCGCCACCATGCCGGGCTTGGACTTCACTTCTCTGGAGTAAGAAAAGCAGCCCTTTACAGAGTGCCATATGTGGCCACTTCTCACGCGCTATACCTTCTCAACTCAAGATATCTTTGCCAAACAGGTATTAGCACCTGCAGAACAACTGGGTTCAGAGAAGTTAGGAAACTTGCCCAAGGGGCTGGGATGCGCTCGGGGGCACTGTGCTTGCCTAGGCTGTGTGAGGTCCTGTGGCTTAACCCCCGGCTCCAGAAAAAAGACAGGGAGGGAGGGAGGGAAGGAGAAACTTGCCCCGATTCCCTGAATTGAAGCAGAGCCGAACCCTGAACTGCACGGGGCACACGAGCCAGGCCTTCCGTCGGTTCCACCCTGCTGGCCACAAGGAGACAGCAGAGCACAGGCGGAGAGGACAGCGACACAGCTCCGAGCGAGGGCCCAGCACAGGGAGCGGGGCTGCGGCTCTGAAGGCCACGCTTCCTCGTTTGGTCCCTACTCTAGAACCGCGAGTCGCCACCAGCTCGGACCCACATCTCAGGGGCCTCTGCTGCCGGAGTGAGCTGGTCAGGGGAAGGGATGGAGCCTGGGCTTGCAGGATGCCAAGTGGACAGAAAGACCCGGCTGCGAAGGCTCCAGGGTGACAGACCCCTGGTGACGCAGGAGAGAGTGAGTCCCAGCGCCTGGGTGTGTCCCCTCCCTCCGTCACCCTCAGGGTAGCATCCTCCGCCCCCACTGCTGTGCTCCGTGGGGAAGATGCTGCATGTCTTAGCAGAACCCCTTGTGAAAGCCAGGGTGGGCCTGCTGTGGGCTGCACCCTGCCCCACCTTTCCAAAACGCCTCGCCCGCTCGGCCTGGCGTCCTCCTGATGCTGCCTCCGTGTCGTGTCCTCCGCTGACCCAGCCTCCCCTCCTGCCCTAGCACAGGGCCAGCCGCCGGGCAGTGCTCTGCGAGCCTCTGGGCTCGGCCCAACCTACCGCCCGTGGCCACCCAGGACGCTGCCCGGCGGCTGGCCCTGCTCCCCCTCCCCGGCATCCCCGGCCCCTCTTAGTTAGTTTCTTCTGTCCCTCGCTCTGCGTCCACTCAGCAGATCTTCACGGGTGTCCACGCCCGCAGCGGTCTACATCAGCAGGTCACTGGAGCCCCAGGAACTGGTTTTCACGGAACAGCCCTTCCTCCCTCTGCCGTACCCCATCTCTCTCCTCCATCCGCACCCAGCTTCCGCGGTCCACCGCCCAGCCGGGCCCCCTGGCATAAAGGTCTTGTAAAGCCCACCCTCGTCTCGTCACGTGACACTGCCCTCCGCTAAGACCATGGACCACTTTGCCCTCTACCTGCCCTCCCCCACGTCACCATTCCAGGGGACCCTTCCTGCCCACGACAGTGGCTTCCTCTGGAAGTCCTTTCGGCTGCATGCCAGGTGGCGCCGCCTTGGGAAGCCTCTGCCTGGGCTGCACCTCCAGCTTGTCCCCGCTCCCTCGCCCCACTTGCCTCACACCTCGGGTAAGTCCTGCTTGCTTGGTCCCTGCTGCCCACCCACCCCGTGCTGACAGCCACAGCATCCCACCCCTGGCGTGCCCCGCCTCCGCACTCTGCGGACCCAGTCTGCAGGGCCTCCATGGCTCTGGCTGAGGGGCACCGTGCAGGGCCAACAGACATCTTCCCCGAGGGCAACCACAGGCGACCTCGGCTGCCGAGCTGAGCACCGCACGTCCCCGCCTGGCTGGGCTCCAGCCTGTCAGCACCACCGGGCACCCGCAGAGTCGATCACCCTGTCCTCACCCCCTCACCATGGCAGCGGCGATCTCCTCCGGGCTGTCCCCGTCCAGATCGAACCGGAAGGTCACCATCTTGCTGTTGTGGGTCTGCAGCTGGCACTCAACCACTCTGTCATTCTGGTCTGAGACCTTCAGATTCAAAGTCAGCGAGGGGAAGGTCAATGCCTGTGTCCCGCCACGTGATCCACTCCCGCCAGGCAGACTCCACCCCGGAGTCCGGCCCTGTGAACAGGACTGGCCGCCCAGGGTGCCGGATGCACACCCTCACCCCCCTTTCCAGCTGCTCCCCATGCTCTAGCTCCCGCAGCCCTCGTACATTTGTGACCCGTAGCCGGGATCGGGGTCTGCGCCGGAGTGTCCTCCCTGGGGGCCTGCGCATCCGCCCCAGCCCCTCGCCCATGTCGCTGAGGCCTGACGCCGCGTCTGAGGGACAGCTACAGAAGGCAGGAGAAATGGGTGTCTGAGGGGCCCTGGGACCCCAGAGCTCCCTGCGTCTCAGCCTGGCACCCCAACTCTCACCACAGCATACCTGTCCCCGGGGGAAAAGTCACTGCCGGGGCCCGTGCGTGGGATAGACACCGCAAAAGCCTGAAACGGGGGAGGGCTGTGAGGCCAGGGCAGTGGCGCCGAGGTGCTCAAGGACACCACATGGGAGGACGTCCCGGTGGGAGCCTCCCTGGCGGGGGGCCCTGGGTCACAGGCTTCGAAAGGCCAGGGCCCCACACCACGACGCCCACTCACCGAGGGCAGATGGAGCAGGGGCTCAGAGGGGCTGAAGGGCGCCTCCCCAGGGGGCACACGGGCAGGGTCTGAGGCGTCCAGGAAGCCAGAGGAGCTGAGGTAGCCATCGGTCTCGCAGTCCGCTGGTGGGGCCAAACGGGTCAAACAAAAAGCAAAGACAGGGTGGCACAGGAGGGGGCGTGGCAGGGCCGAGCGGGAGCCGGGGGACAGGGGGCTCCCCACAGGTGGGAGGTGGCCTGAGTGCGTCACCTGGCGGGACTTCAGGGGCCCAGGGAGCAGGAGCTGGGGCCGGGACTCACAGGTGGTAGAGGAGTAGCTGGCGTGGCGGAAGAGGAAGGACTGGTGCTGGTCTGCCTCTGGCTCCTCGGGCTCGGGGGCGAAGGTGCCCGGGGCAGCAGGGGCCACCAGGACGGTCTCGGGCACAGGTGCTGGCTTGGGTGGCAGGGCCTCCAGCTCCTGAGCTCTCCGCAGCTTCTCACGTTTCCGCTGGATGGCGGCGACCCGCTCACGCACTGCCCGGGCCACTGGCTGGTAATCGGCCTCGCAGACCAAGCCCAGGGCCACCTAGGACGGGGATGAGGAGATGGCTTAGGACCTACTGTGACCAGCACAGAGGCTGCCAGAGTACAGCCTGAGCAGCCACTGAGCCGGGAGAGGCCGACGCCCTAACACGGCCACCAACACATCCTGTCAGTGACGCTGAGAGGCATCTGGCGTCCTCACCGCTGCTGCTCGTAGAGGACCCCAGGCTCCCGCCTTCCCGGCCAGGCCTTGGAGCCCAGCCCCCAGGCTTCCGCCCCCATCTCTAGGTCCACTTCCCAGGCTCCCTCCCACCAGCACCCACCCACTGCCTGCTCATCCTCCTCACTCGTTTCAGAACAAGCCCTGCTTGGGTGAGGAGACACCGGCCAAGGTGATCTGACTTAAAACCTCAATGTTAAATGCAGTTTGCCATCCTAGCACTTGGGAGGCTGAGGCAAGAGGGTCGCTGCAAGTTTGAGTCCAGCCTGAGCTACATAGTGAGGCTCTGTCTCAAAAAACCAACAACAAAACCCAAGCCCCACTGTAGCCAGAGACCTGTGTTTCATTTTCACTCTTGAGGGAAGCCTTGTGGAGTGGGTGGTTCTGAGCATGCAGGAGGATGAGAAAAAGAACAAGGGAGGGAAGAAAGGGGAGAGGATGAATTGATGAACCGGTGAGCAGGGCTGCAGGGCGGACAGGTCCGCAGGGGACCAGGACACTGGCAGGGCGCAGTGATTCAGGGCAGGGGGCGCAGTGAGGCCACTCCTGGCTCTGCTCACCATCTCCTGGGCCACCTCCTCAGCCACGTCCCGGCCCAGCTGGAACAAGAACTCGATGGCCTGGTTGTCCCTGGGACGCCCCCCGCGCCGCACATCCTCCATGCGCAGCCAGAGCTTGAGGTCGGGCTTCTGGCCGTCATCCTCCTCCGCCAGCTCCACGTGCACGCCGCGCTCCTCGCGGAAGAAGGCGTGAGCCAGCAGGTCCTGGATGGTGAACCTGGGGGCAGGGGTGAGTGAGCCGGTGCCCTCCCCTCCTCCCTTCCCACCCTCCCAGCCGCGCCCTCGGCCCACCTCTCGTTCTTGTCTGTGCGGATGCAGCCCTCGATGATCTCCTTCACTTCCGGCATCTTCACCTTGTAGAAGCTGTTCGGCTTGGTGCCCTGCGGGGTTGGGGCAGGGACATGAGGCTGGGGGCCTCTGTGTGGGCTCTGGGCATGGTACCCGCCGCCCAGGCCAGGAGCCAGCGTGAGCCTGACAGGGCTCCTGCTGAACGCTGCTCCTTGTGAAACACGGCTGGACCTGCCTGCCCACCTCTCGGGGGGGCTACAAGGGTCTGACAAGAGGTGGGGCCCAAGCTTGCGAACACTCGGGAACTGTGTATGTTATTACTCTAATACACATTGGGGTTTGTGCCTGCGTGTGCACACACGTACCCAATACCCTTCAGTGCACACTAAGGCATCTTTGGGGAGGGGCAGGGGAGTAGGGTTTTGTTATGTAGCCCAGGCTAGCCTCTGAGCATGCCTCCTGTCTCAGCCTCCCAAGTGCTGGAATTACAAGCGTGCGCTACCACGCCAGGCAGGCCAGGGGATCTTATCACCTAGCCTGTGTTTGGGAGAAAATGGCACCAACTGCAGCCCAGCTGGGGCAGGAAAGCAGGAGGGCGGTGGGAACCTGCTCCGAGGCCCCGCCCTCACCGAAGTGACCTTGCGGTAGATCTGTGCCGCATTCTGGCACTCTGAGTACGGGTACTCGGAGGTGGCCATCTCCAGCATGCACATGCCAAACGCATACACGTCCACAGCTTCGTCGTACTTCTCCTCATACATCTCAGGGGCCATGAATTCCGGGGTCCCTGTGAGGTCCACAGGGAGTCAGGCTGCTGTGCCTCCCCCACCAGGGCCATCTCTCCACCTGGCCTGGAGCAAGCTGGCGACAGCCCCGGCCTCAGGCATGCGTGGGTGCCGCCGTTCCCCAGCCTCCCATGGCCCCCTAGCTCCTGTGTGGGGAAAGCCCGAGGGAGGGAGGGAAGGTCCCAGGCTGTTCGGACACAGGAGGGGGGCAGCCACGGCAGCGCTCCTTCTAGAGGGACACACCGATGACACTCTTGGCAAAGGAGGCGCGCTTGAGCGTGGCCAGGCCCAGGTCCCCGATTTTGACAGAGCCTGTGGGGCCGGTGATGAAGACGTTGTCACACTTGAGGTCCCGGTGCAAGATGGGGGGCGCCCGGGAGTGCAGGAAGTGGAGCCCCCGCAGGATCTGGCGGCTCCAGCGCTGAAGGACCCTGGGCTTCATCTCCCGGAAGCGCCTCAGGTACCTGGGCGTGGGCGACACCAGGGTCGAGGTGGGGAAAGGGCCTTCTCCCTGCCCAGGCTGGCCCTGCATCTGCCTCCCACATCACGGCCCCAGGCCAAGCCCTGGGGAGAAACTGAGCCAAGGTCCAAGAATGGGCACCAGGGACAGGAAGGCATGGGTAAGTGTCCGGGGCCGGAAGAAATAACCCCTGTGCCTCAAGGTGGCGAAGTTCAAGGGTGAAAAACGAACTGGATGGAGACTTCCCAGGCAGAGGGGACGCACGCTCGTGCTCAGAGGGAGGCAGGGACACGGCCCAAGACAGGGCAAGGGGGAGAGTGCTGGGAACTAGGTTTGTCTAGAATCAGGAGGCACACAGGAGCCCGGGGCTTAAGTACTTTGAGAGTAGTCTAGCAGCATGGACTTTGTTCCCAGGGACCGGGAAATCTTGACGGGTTTAAAGGAGGAGTCACAGGTTGGAGGTCTGGGCTGTGGGAACACTGGGTACTGAAGGAGGGCAGAGCCAGCTTGGGGGCTGCTGCCAGGGGTGCAAGGGAGCAGGGCGAGGCAGCGGCAGGGAAGACCTGCCCCGGCCGGCACAGCTTGAAAACCTTCTCCCAGGAAAGGACCCTGGCCCGGTGGGCGGGGTAAGTGGTGCGGGGCCCCAGGGGTGCAGGAAGCAGCGGCCCCGCCCCACGCCGCCCCCTGAGCTCACGTCTTGAGCGTGCCTGAGGTCATGAGTTCGGTGACCAGCACGATGCACACCTGGCCCCTCAGCACCGACTTCCACGAGTCGTAGAAGCGGACGATGTTGGGGTGCTGCAGCCCCTTGAGCATCTCCACCTCCTCAGAGAAGCGCTGCCGCTCAGCTCGGGACAGCTTCCGCGTCTGCGGGGTCGGGGGTGAGGTCCGGTCAGGTCTGGGCCCCGGGGTGAGATGGGAGGATGCGGCATGCAGGGCCCCAGAGGGTGAGGACTGGAGCCTGCAGGTGGGGTTCAGTGCTAGCATCACTCTCCCGGTGGGCGGCAGCCCCTACACTCCTGCTGGGTCCCTTCGGGTTGCCCCGAGGACACACCCATCCTGGGCCGGCAGTGGACCCCCACTGGACACAAGCGCCTTTATGCTGCCCGGTCCGGGTTTGCTCAGCTCAATAGCGCCTTTGTGGCCAGCCTGGTGGCCGTGGGGCTGGCAGCGGGCAGGCGGCAGGCAGAGCGCAGGCAAGGATCTGGGGCCACTGAGGGGTTGCCCCAGAAACTGGGAACTGCCAGATTCAGACAGCTGGCGAGGGAGTGAAGGAAGTAAGGGAAGACCCGGGGCCTGGCCCGAGACCCCGCGGGCCTCCCCTCCCCCACGGCGGGCCGGGGCCTGGGCGGGGCACTGGCACGGGAAGGAGCGCGGCCAGGGGCCGGCTCCGTGCCAGGGTGCAAGTGGTGGGCCCTCCCCCGGGGGCTGCCCCCCAGTCTGAACCTGGGCTGCCGGGACACAGCCGGCCAGGTCGTCCCCGCCCACAGCGGAGCGGGCCGTCAGCGGGGAGGTCCGGCCAAGCCATGCCCTCTGGGTCTCAAAGGACGCGTCGGGGCAGAGGGGCGCGCGGCAGGCCCGACTCAAGTGGCCGCCCCTCCGCGCGGCGCGGAGGAGCCCGGCAGTCGGCCTGCTCCAGACCGCCCCGAGCCCCTCCGGCGCAGCCAGGACCCAGCCTCCCGGCCTCCCGGTCCGCGGAGGGGCGGGCTCCAGGGCCCGGGTCGCCGCGAAAGCCTCAAGGAGAAGGGGCGGGGAGAGCGAGGGCAGGCGCCCTGCCGGCCCCAGCCCCGAGCTGGCTCCCCGCCCGGATTTCGCTACTATTTCCAGCTCTCGGGGCCCTGCACACGGATATCTCGGACATCTCGCAGTGAGAGCCCACGCCTGCGGAGCAGCCGCCAGCCACACACCACCTGCCTCAGTTTCTCCTTCTGAGCCCAGCCCGCGTCCCACAGACGGGCCGCCGGCGGGGAGGGTGGGTGTGGGCCCACGGCGGCGAGAGCGTCCTCCCTTGCCGCTGTCCCCTCCCCAGGGCCCCCGGGCCCCCTCCCGAGGCGCCGCCGCACCTGCAGCTCGCACCACGCCACCTCCACCGTGGTGTCGGTGTCCAGGCCCCGGTACACCGTCTTGAAGGAGCCGCGCCCGATCTCGATGTCAAACTTGAGATACCGGCCGTCCGGGGACGTCGCCACGGCCTGAGTCTCCGTGTCCTCCTTCTCCTCCAGCTCCCGCCGCCGCTCCCGGGCCGCG
>NW_004955451.1:16584741-16594497 GCF_000276665.1 Chinchilla lanigera | reverse complement strand
GGGGCCCGGGGGTGGCGGGGGCCGCAAACCCAAGTCGGCCTCGGTCTGGGACATAGGGACCGCGGGCTCTCCGGCCCAGGGCGCCAGCATCGGGAAGGGCAGGGCGCTGCAAGCCAGGCGTCCGTCCGGAGAGGCGCGGCGGGACGGCAGCCCGGGAGTGCGCAGCGCCCAGCGGAGCTCGGCCCCGCCCCGCCCACCTGGCCCCGCCTCACCCTGCCCCGCCCCGCGGCCAGCAACGTCCTCGCACGGACCGGACCGGACCGCGCAGACCTGCTGTGTGTCTGGAGCTCGGGGGCCTGGGCCGCAGCGGAAATGTGCGCGGGGGCACCGAGCCTGCTGGGGGCAGGGGGACGCCACCGTGGCCTGCGCGCCCCAGATAAGGCTGGCTCCCCGTCCTATCAGCTGGAGCGGCCCCAGGCGGACACGGAGGTCAGTGGAAAGGATTGGGCTGTGCCCTCGCCGCTCCTCTGGTCAGCACAGGGATGGTGTGCGCACCGCAGGGCGAGTCCTCCCTGACCGAGAGCCCGCTAGCCCGCAGCCTGGCCCTGGCCGGAGTGGCTGTTTTCACTGTGGGCTCTTCTGACCTCTTATTTGCCAAAGCCCCCAGTAAACCAAAGTCCACATCCGGCTCACCCTTTCAGCTCTCCGTGGCCACAGCCGTTCTGCCCATACCAGAAGGGTGGCAGGAGGGGCTCGCCCCAACTGCTCCCTCGCTGAGCCCTCCCGCCTCCCCAGCCCTCCCAGGCAATAAGGCACAGGCAGGCAGCGGGAGTTCAGGTTTTAGTAGCCTAAGACAGCAGTGCCCGCCTCACTGCCCGCCCTCTGGCCCAAGGTCTTCATGTTGCCTGGAAGGTGCCAGGGGCCAGGGCTCCCCCAGCCCTGGGAAGCCCAGCACCAAACTGAGGGGGCAGCTCGGGAGCACAGCAGGCTGCGCAGGCACCCGTGTGCGTGATACCTGGCGCAGCAGGTTTGAGACCGGGGCTCAGGGCCATGAGGGAGGGCAAGAGAAGCACTCCTGTCCCTGCACCGTGGCTCCCCTGTCCCCAGACAGACAGATGGATCAGGGGACCATCCCCGTGTCCCAGCCTCAGGCCTGGAGGCCTGCAGAGTCCAGTGGGGTCACAGATCCAGTCTGTGGGGACACAAGAGCCCTGGCAAAGTGGGAGGTGAGAAGCCAGGGAGCCGGACTGTGCTAGAAGAACTTGACACCCCGGCCGTCGCTCAGTGTGATGATCTCCGCCTTGTGCTCCTGCTGCAGGGCCTGCAGAGCCCGCAGCAGGGTCGCCTCATCCAGCCCGTGGAACTCTGGACGGGAAGAAATGGGCAGTTAGGGGTACTCAGTGCCTCTGAGGACTGCAGAGATACTGCCTGCAGCTGAGACCTCCCAAGCTGAGGTGTGCGGAGGCCGCCTGCACCACTGCACCTACCGCCAACTTCCTTGTACTCTTCCTAGTACTCCTTAGGAGCAGGGGCGTAAGGAGGCTGAGTCAGGCTTATTTCCCCCTCCCTGTATTCCTGGAAACTCCACCCCCACAGCTCTCTTCCACCCCACCCCCCATTTGATGCACTAGAGACACCACTGGCCACAAAAACGGAGCCCACGAGGGCCTAGGGTCAGACCCTTGTGGCTGAGCAGACCCTGGCTGCACACTGGCGTAGGTCAGGAGGCCCCAACCTCACACTGAGTGCAGCAGCACCCCGGTGGGCTCTGCTCACGTCCAGCACCAGTCTCCACCCCCCGGAGCTGGCCAGGACAGGGCTGGGCACCCAGGGCCAGCCGCGAATCTGGAGATGCGGCAGATAATGCAGGGAGACGAGCGAGGTGGCGGGCAAGCCCTGGCAGGCCGGCTCACCTCACCCCCTCAGGCTCAGTGCTAGCCAGGAGCTGGCTTTCTGAGGGAGCCCAGGCAGCAGGCCGGGCCAGGCGGCCGCGCTGAAGTCATGGGGTGACGGTGGGAGCGGCAAGCAGAGGCCTGCAGGCCAGCGGGAGCAGCCAAAAGCCAGAGACTGCCGGGGCAGCCGGGACCTGTCAGGGAAGGAGGCAGCACTCCCAGGGGCCCAGTAAAGCCTGAAACTTCTGGTAACTCTGGGGATCAGGACCAGAGAGAAAGAACTAAGGAAACGTGTGCTACGTAAAAATCAAAGCCCAAAACCAGAGTATTTAAATGGGCTGGGGGTGTTGGCCGAATCCCTTCAGCTGACACCCACCAATCTTGAGCCCTCTATAAAATAAAGGGTGAAAGAGAGCCTGAGTCAGCAAGGGAGATGATTTCAGGCTTAATCCCCCAAGCTGGCTCCTCAGGTGGCATTGACAGTAGCAAATCTCAATTCTCATGGGCCACACACATCCCTCAGAGAGGGTAACGGGCCACTCTCCCTTGGAAATTCCACGTACAGCCATGCAAGCGAAACTACCGAGTTTCCTCAATTCAGGTGGTCAGTGCAATCTTTACGTGTGGGTTAAGGACTTTCCTTTTACCGGATGCAGGGAGAGAAAGGGGAAGTCTGAGTATCAAGTGAACCAGGCTTGGGAGAGGTTTCTGATGACAAAACTGAGGCAGGAAAAGGCATTACCTTCACCCTCTGTGTCCTCCCCACTGGTCAGTTCATACAGGGTGAATACAGAGTTGTTCTGGCCACTCTTGGAAACCTGCGGACACCAAAAATGAGGGTTGAATGAGGACCAAGAGTCTCCTGGGAGAAGGCAAGCTTAGCAGCTCCACTTCTTCCATCCGGGATTGGTCCCTTTCCCAAACCAGGGCCGTCAACTCTGCAGTGGCCCCAAACCACAAACCCTACAGGTGCTATATTTGTGTGTGTACACACGCTGCATACCACTAGACCACAGGCCTTTGCGTGCCTGCAGAGTGACCTCTTGCTCTGCCTGCTTCTCTGCTCAGGAACGGGAGGGGTGTGTTTGTTATATTTAGGTTGTTGATGCTTCCTCCTCTCCCCTTTTCCCATGGGAATGTGTGGGGCTGTTGGTGGCTAGAAACTTGGAGAGTGTTCTGTCCCCACACCCACCCTGGTTCAGAATGCTGGAATTGATGTGGACAGCCCCACAAAGGTGCCCTTCGGAGGAGGGGCTGTTTCTCTGCCCTTCCCTTCCCCATTTATCTCCTGTGGCCGCAGGCTCTGGCCAGCAACAGCACTCAAGGTTCCCAGTGCCGCATTCTCCAAATGTGGCCTCACACTGCCTCTGGCCTCCTGCTGGCAAGGGAGGGTCTGTGCAGTCAGAGAAACCGAGTCACACTTGCTCTTTCTGCTGCTTCCCCGTGTGGCCAAGTATGGGTCTGGGAACACCAGGTATGTGCTGGACAGAGAAAACTCCCCTTTGCCATGGGTCATTGCTCAGTACTTGGCCAAGGGATGGTCTCACCCACTGATAAATGAGTTTCCCCCATTCTTCTGGCCTCCGCCACATGATCAGGAAACTAGACTTGTTCTTATCCAACCACTCGAGGTTCCCTGCAAAACAAGAGACTTAGGAAATAATGCTCTAAAAAAGGAACAAAGAGGCAAATACCAAGGTGGGTCAGGGTGGAAGACACTCCGCTTTGAGAGTGAGAGACTGTATTTATTTTACTATTACTATTGACCAGACGCTGTTCTCCTTATTCCACCTCTCTCAGGCTGGGGGCATAGGTACAGCCACAGGTAGAGCTATTTCAATCTAAACCAGGGCAGAGCCAGGAACCAAGCTGCCTACTGTACAGAACACTGGGCTTCAGGCCAGTGGAGAGAAGAAAAGTTATTAAAGCCTGTCCTAATCTGCCCTCTGTGAAAGCCACATAGGAAGAAACAAGGAATCAGAGAACCGAACCCACCTTTCTTCCTCAGCTCCTCTAATACAATCTGGATGGATTCCACAGGGAGCTTCCCTGGTGGAAGGTTAAGGAATGGCATATGTGAGAATTAGGTTGGATAAAAACTCTTAGCCAATCCCGTGCTGAGAACCACCTGTGCCCTACGCGCACGCGCGCACAGGCGCACACAATTTCTGAACAAGATACACGTTTTGTGACTGTGGGTTGGACGGGGGAATTCTTCCAATGAGAAGAACTTGAGAAGATGAAAGGTCCGGCCTTGCCTTCAGCCTTTCTCAGCCTTTCTCCATTGATGTTTTTAGAATGAATCAACAAACAAATGACCCGCAGTTCCCGGAAGGAGTGGGATGGTCAAAGAAAACTACTGAAGGTCGCAGCACGTTTGAGTCTCACCCAGAGAGGACCAGAGATTCAAACAGCCAGAAGGGCTCGGGTTTGGTTTTGTTTAGTACCGGGAATCGAACTCACGACCTCGCGCTTGCCGCGCAGGCGCTTGTAAGGGCTCCGTGTTTAGCTCGGGTGAGCCTCGGGGCACCGACTCCAGGAAACGAGCACTCAGCACTGCCCAGGGCAGTTGGGTTGGGCGCGGCATCTGGGGGACAAGTGGGTGTCAGCCCTTCCCCGGGTCCAGTCTGCCGGGAAGCCGCCTGCTGGGCCGGGGGCGGGGCGCGGCCCGCCCGGGGCGAGCGTGCGGCGCGGGAGGATACGCTGCAGCTTGACGTTGTTGAAGAGCGGGCTCTCCTGCGCCTCCATCACCGTCATGCTCGACTGCTTGTGCAGGCGGCAGAAGGACAGGACCAGCGAGCACCAGGCGGCCAGCTGCTTCTGCCGCGTGTCCACGTTGGGCTGTAACCTGCAGGCGAGGGCAGAGGGGCGCGGGGTCAGAGGGCGCGGGGTCAGCGCCAGCCCGGGGCGCGCGCGGGGAGCAGCTAGAGGGGCGGAGCGGGTGGCGGCGGGGCCCTCTCCCCCTCCCCAAGTGAGGCATCGAGCCGAGCCCAGTGCCCCGGGAAGCGGAGGGAGGCACAGCGGGGCTTTCCGGGGTTGAAGCCTCACGTAAAGAAGGGCGGGAAGCGATACTGCCACGGCCACTCGAAACTCATCGCCATCGTAGTTACCCGGGAAACCCGGAAACTCTGCAAGGACTTCCGGTGTCCGCCTCCGCGTGTCCGGGCAGAAAGCGCAGCGCAAAGGTTCCGGTCCCTGGGGGAGGCCGGACGGCACAATCCCTGCCCCTTGTCCTACGGAACTTTGGCCAGTGGAACAGAAAGAGGCCAGAGGCGTCTCCTGGTTCAACTCCAGAACAGAGTAATGAGTCCCCATGAGCAGCACAGTTAGAATGAATACAAGTAGCTCAGGTCTCCTGCTGGCTGGGCTTGGCACCCATGCCTATTATCCCTGCACGTAGGAGGCTGAGGCAGGAGGAGTGCAGTGAGGTCAAGGCCAGCCTGAACTACCTCGCCTGTCAGTCTCTAAATCAGAATTACCCACCACCCCTCATGGGAGTATTGCTGGAGAGGGAGGCACCAAACACATTCACTGAGCCCCAGATTTTCTGACTGGTCTCACTCATGGGCTCTCGGGGCATCCCAGTGACCCTTTGTTTTTCATTGACTCCCAGGCACCCCAAAGTGAATATTCAGACTTCTCCATGGCCATAAGCCTGCTCCACCAGCCGCTCTTTTTGAGCTCTGCAGAATGCCCTTCACTCTAGCTTCACAAGATTGAGGCCGGGCCTGTGAACCCGCATCTCTCCTTCGTCCCCACGTTTGGTTCATTCCTCAAACATTCCACTTTTACTCCTTCCCTTTGGGACTCAAAGGAAGGTCTCTTCCTCTACAAGGTCGCCCCTTTAACGTATCTCTCTGCGTCTCCTCTGACTTCCTCCAGGACTCCCTGAGCACCTTGCCTCATTCCCTTCGCCCTGGCTTCTCTCCCTTGCGCTACAAACATGTTCAGGTTACCCCCGTGTCTTAGTTACTTTTCTCTTGTTGCTGAGGCAAAATACCCAACACCCAAAGTTAAAGGAGGAAAGGCTTGTGTAATTCGCAGTCTGTGGAGGTTTCAATCCATCATCAGCTGGCTCCGAGGCAGGCTGGCATGGCAGAGGGGCAACCATTCAAGGCAGCAGAAAACAGCAAAAGGGGAAAACCACAAGCTTGTTTCTGCCCCTTTTATTTTATCCGACTGCTGGGGTTGGGGCGGTGCCACTCCAATCAGTGGAGTGATCCAGCAATCACTCAGCGTTAATCCCAGCACCCTTCATCCCAGCACTGCACTATGAATCAGTCACAAACTCTAGATTCAGCCACCTTCGAAAAAGCCTGCCCTCCGTGACTGCATGAGGCTTTGGGGGGATGTCCAAACACAAACCGTAATAGCGCACTTAAAAACGCACCGCCTTCGACTCCACGTTCCTCGTTTCAAGTGGATTCCCTAAGCTTTTCCTCCCTCAGAACCAGCACATGCATGATAGTGGGACCAGCAAACATTTGTTGAGTGAGTGAACCTTTCAACTGACACTGTTTCCTCCGAGACAACCATTTCTATGACCCATTTTAATTTCTTCTGCTGCTACCTCTCTGACCTTTCCTGTCTCATTCCTTCCCCCCACCCTTTTTTTATTTTTCCTTTTCAGACAGGGTCTTACTATGCAGTTTAGGCTGGTCTTGAACTCAGTTTGTAGCCCAGGCTGGCCTCGATCTCGCAAGGATCCTCCTGCCTCAGCCTCCTGAGTGCTAGGATTACAGGTGTGCACCACCATGCCCAGCTCAGGTTTCCCCTTATTCTTTAAAGGTGAGTACTTCCTAAGAGTCAGACCACAGCTTCTCCTTTTTGCTACACCTCTCTGAGCTCCCAGCTCTCTTACAGCTTTATCTTAGTTACTTTTCTCGTTGCTGGGACAAAGTACCCAATACTCAAAGTTAAAGAGGGAAAGCGTTAGTTAGTTCACAGTTTGTGGAGGTTTCAGTCTCAGTCCATAATCAGCTGGCACAGGGGGAGCCATTCCAGGTGGTAGAAGACAGCAAGAGCAACAAGAGCCAAAGGGATGGGGAAAACAAGCCTCTTTTCCTCCTTTATGTTGTAAGCAGGCTAACACCCCCCACCCAACACTCACACCATCTCCGAGCCCTCCTCTTACACAGGATGAGGATGTTTACAAAGGAGGACCTTGGCTCCCTACTGAGTCCTTCTAAACTGGAGTTGACACAATGTATCAACCATAACAGGGTTCATACTCCTTTTCTGTGCAGAAGATTCCCAAGCCTCCATTTCCAGACCCAACCTCTCCCAGCTCTGCTGACCCTCATTTCCAATGTTCTGTGGGACACCGTGCTTCTTCCTGTCACCCTCTCCTCAGGGAGTCCCTCCTCCCAGCGGCCCTTTTCTGTCATCTGCGCTACCTTCAAAGTCATTTTGAGGACATTTTTGTTTGTTTCCGGTACTAGGGATTGAACTCACACGACCTTGTACTTGCCAGGCAGGCGCTGTGCCGCTGAGCTAAATCCCCAGGCCCTGGATTCTACCTTTGCAACACCGTATACACATACGGTGTTACACCTGCAGGCCCCTGACGGAGCGCAAACACCAAGAAGGGGTAGATACAACTTGTATTCAGGGAAAAAGACCAAAGGTTTATCTCAGCTGGAAGTTCAACACACCCTTGGGGAACTGCTGTCTCCACAAAGACAGATGTGTCCGAGAGCCGTGCATCTGAGGCTGCATGGCCGTGCTCCTGGAGACAGGCCTGGGTCCTGGGACGTCCAGGCCAGGGCTGTGCTTGAGCGTGGGAGAGGCGGACGGAGGGGAAGGCTCTGACACGCTGAGGGCCACAAGGAGGCAGGTGTCTCGCAGAGAACAGAGTCGCTCTGCAGGGGTTCTTCATGCCCTGCCAGGTGTGTCCTGGGGAGGCTGGACAAGGGCCTTGAAACACTGTCCGTACCCAGAAGGGGCCGGCTGTGGGGAGGGCCAGGGAAGTCCCTAGATGCTGGGGTCTCAGGAGACGAGCAGAAGGTCCAGGTGACAGCTGGTAGCTGTGGAGAGGAGCGTCTTCTGGCCTTGGGGCCAGTGCTCCTCCGCCTCCAGGCCCTTGCGGTCACTTACACTGTCTGGGTGTCGGCCCTAGCGGACGCCAGAGGGCAGTGTGTGGCCGGGCTGCAGGCCGCGCGGACAATGTAGGATGAAGGCCAGGGACCTGGAAGGGGAGTGGCAGGTCCCCTCCCGCTGCCTCTGCCTCCATCCTGAGAGCCTTAGGGTGAGACTGCTGCTGCTAGACAGGTTCGCCCCTCCGGCCCTGGGGGTAGACCGAGGCTCGAGGAGGGGCAAAGGCTGAGCTCCCAGGTACCCTCCCCTCGTCTCAGCAGCCTGCCCCTCCCCCAGCCTCCCCCGGGCCAGGCCCAGCGCTGTCCAGGCCGGCCGGAAGGGAGTCTCTTCCTGCTTGCTTCCTGCAGCTGGGTTTGGAGGGGGCAGGAAAGGCCGCAGCCTTGATGTGGGCGCGGGGGCAGATGAAGGGAAGCCAGCCGGGCAGCCCTCCGCAGAGCCCAACGCCTGTGGGATTGGCATCGACTCCCCCAGGGAGGTGACGTACAAAAAAAAAAAAGTTTTATTTTGAAGGTTACAAAACTGGCTCCAGGACCCCAGCGCCAGGCTCGGAAGGGGCAGTGAGAGGGGGCACCCCACAGAGGGGGCGCGGGGAGAGGCTCGGGATCTCGCTGGCAGCACCGCCCACCCTAGGCCTGCACCTCAGTGCCCTTGCTTCTCCATACCACGAGGGTGACGAAAAATGGGATGAGGCAGATGGGGGCTATGATCATGGCCAGGAGCACGTCCTCCGGGGGGTCGCAGAAGGTGGGCTGCTCCAGGGAGCAGTTGGCGAAGTGCAGCTGGTGGGTCTCGAAGATGATCCTCTCGGCCAGGGGGTTGGGGAAGCCCAGGCTGAAGACTTCCGCCTCCACCTCCAGGCAGTCTCGCAGGGCACTGTAGGGCCTGGGCAGAGGACCAGGGTGAGTGCCAGGCGCGGCCCAGCCCGGCCCTGCCACCCAGCGCCGTCCTACCTGCTGATCACGGTCCAGTTGCACCAGTCCTTCTCCAGAAAGTCCATATTCCCCTTATATTCGGCCCAGCAAAGCTGGGCGCTGGCCTCATAGCTGTCCACCATCCTGCCTGTGGGGACAGAGTTCAGACCCACGCATCCCCACCGGCTCTTCACGCGAGTGGACCCCTCCCAGAGTGTCCCCCAAGACACTTCTGGCTGAGGGGAGAGACTCGAGCTGGAGTCTTAATGACTTCCACATGCACATCCTCCAGTCCCTCCACACCCACCCTTTCTGGAATCTTCTCCCCCACCTGTCCCGAGAGCCAGCCCCGTGCCACACAGGGGCCTCGCAGGACGAGAGACAGGAAGATCACAGGGAACCCCTTTTTGGTGAGGCCAGGCTGGTGGGAAAGGGACCCTCGCCCTGGCTCTCCAACCTTAGGGCGCCCTGTTGCCGCCCTTGGGTACCCACCTTCTGACTCGGGGGTCTCGGTGGTGGGAAGAGGCTGAGCCAGGGTCTCCTGGGGGCGCAGGGCAGCTGTGGGAGGCAGCGGGGAGCAGGGTGGGTGGCGGGCTGGGCGGGGGCCGGCGGCCTTGGGAGGACAGTCATCCCGGCGGGGTAGTGAGGGGAAGGGGCAAGGGAAGGGACGCAGAGGGCTGCCCGCGGCTCCCCCTCCCATCCCGGTCCGAAGCCCCGGCATCCTCGGCAGCCATCCACGGACAGTGCCGCCGCCCGAGAGTCGCCCTCCCACCGGGGTCTCCCACCCCGGCCCGGGTCCCCCCGGCCCCCGATCCCGGGCCCCGGGCGCGCTCACTTCCCAGCGCGAGCAGAGCCAGCAGCAGGCGGAGGTGCGCGGCCATGGCGAGCAGCGGGCGCCCCTCTCTGTCCGCCGCAGG
>NW_004955451.1:16583227-16584636 GCF_000276665.1 Chinchilla lanigera | reverse complement strand
GGCCTGCGGCGCCGAGCGAGCCGGGCCAGGCAGGGCGGAGCGGGAGCGGGCCTTTCCCGGGGACACCCACGGGCGTCGGCCACACCCGGGAGAGAGGCCAGCGGCCCCACGGAGCCCGGCGGAGGGGACAGCCGAGTGCAGACACCGTCCCGGGGTCCAGACCCAGGCGAGAGGACACGGTCCCCCGAGGACGCGGCTGCAGCGGGAAGCCAGGGTGCGGCCCCGAGCCCTGCGGTGCGGGGTGCACCGCGTGTGTGTTCGCGGCGCTGGCGCGCGGCCCCGAACCCAGGGCCTGGTGCACGCCGGGTGCACGCGCGCTGCTGAACGACACCCCCGCCCCGGGACGGCTGCGTGCCGACCACCACCCGCAGAAGCCAGCGCTCAAGGACGGACCCTAGGACTGGGGTTCACAAACTCTAGGCCCCACTTCCAGCGTGCTGCTCCCCAGCTGCGCAGCCCCAAAGGTGGTCAGCTGTGTGTGAAATTGAGGCCTCCCCTCCTCCCTCCGCCGCAGGGGGGGCGATCTGTGTGTGTGTGTGTGTGTGTAAGGGCGTCGTCCTCGTGGTGCACACAGTGGTTCCTCCCTTCTTCCCCGGGTGACCCGCTGAAGTCACAGTCTGGGAAACCCCAAGACAGACTTGTGGGGGGGCACTTGGCGCTGCCGCCTGAGTGCCCTGGGCCTAGAGCAGCCGAGGAGCCTGGGAGCTGGCTTGGCCCGGATGCCTGAGCTCAGCACCAAACTGGCCTAGGCACACAGAGGACAGGGGCCTGCTGCTGCTGCTGCCCGTTGCCCCCCTGCGTGCCCCGCCCTCCACAGACGCGGCCCTTCCGCGCTTCATCCCCAGACCCAAGCGCTGGCTCGTGGCTGAGACAGCCCGGCGGCCTCAGCGAGGCAGAGGGACGCGAGCCCCGAAGCCCTGCTGTAAGGACAGGTCTGCAGGATGCAGAAAAGAGCCGGGCAGCCTCAGTGCTGCTGCAGGCTGGAGACCAACTCTGCCCCTCCTACTCAGGAGCGACCATGGCCAGAAGCTCTCTCCAGAGGGTGGCTGTGCGGGCAGGGACAGGGAGGGCCGGAAGGAAAACAGGCCGTTTGCACTGGGGCTGAGGACTGCGGTTGAGGTCAGTATCCAAGGTGCCAAGAGCAAACGCGGGGTTCTAATTAGGGCAGCCTGGCATAGTGGATACAAAGACAAACACTGGTTAGAATTATTATTAGTAGTAGTATTTTTTAAGATAGGGTCACACTGTGTAGCCCAGGCTGGCCTCAAACCCATGGCCATCCTTCTGCCTCAGCCTCCCCAGTGCTGGGATTGCAGGCATGCCCCCACAGCCCAGCATGTTGAAGGCAGCTTCTTGTGTGGTCTCTTTTTTTTTTTTGATTGCTTTGGAACAGAAAAAAATAAGTTGAG
>NW_004955451.1:16582022-16583066 GCF_000276665.1 Chinchilla lanigera | reverse complement strand
TCTAGGGACTTTTATAGAGCAAAACCTCCAAGTGAGGCAGGTGGAAGGTGGGGAAAAATGGACAAAACTATGGCCAGCCAATAAGAATTGTGCAGGTAGAATTGATTAAACTGGGATCAAATGGGGAAGCGAGTCAGGAAGCAACCGGGCATGAATACAGAACAGGGGCTTTTCCTGTAGGGGGTGGGTTGGGGACTCTTCAAGGTGATCGCTACCTGTTCAGAATATCAATCTCTGAAATTTACACCTAGGGAGGTGTATGGGTGCATTTGTTTAGTCCTTTGTCCTGATGCCTGGCCCCCAGCAAATGCGTACTTTATCTTCTTTCATGTTGGCTCTCGTATTTCTGTGTCATTCAGCTGCCTGTAACACTTGGGCCTTGTCCTCCGAGTGCTGGGATTCCAGGCCTGCGCCACTATGCCCAGCTTCTTGTGTGGTCTCTGTCCTGGCTTGAGACCTTGGGCAGGTCAGTTCCCAGCCCTAGAGCTGAACATTTTCATTTGGTCTTAGAATCAGAAAGGAAACCTTGGGTAACTGGGTAAGAGGCGTTCCTTTTAGCCTGGTGTTGAGGTGAAGTTTGCATAACAAGGCAGAACTCTAAGAACAGTTTCTTCCCATCCTTCCTGAACTTAGTACTACAAACCCTCAAGCTGGGCAATCTGGGAATTTTCTTTCCTGTTGATTTTTCTCCTCCCACTTACTGTCATGTACCAGTCAGTGGTCTGCACACTTTCACTGACCCTCGCAGGCACTTGGTCACTGAAGGTCTGCTCTGGGGGTTTCTTTGGGACTAAATGGACTGAAGACCTCATCGACCCTTTGAAATGACACCGGAGTTGGCCGGTGATCTTCAGCAGCTCCCGCACAGGTCTCCCTCTCCTCCCACCCCTCACGGTCATTTACTTCCCCTTTGCAAGCCCATTTCTATTTTTGGGCTTGAGAGCATGCTCCTTCCTGGCCTGGTGTTGCATGCCTGTCATCCCAGCACTCAGGAGGCTGAGGCAAGAGAGTTCAAGGCCCGTCTGGGCTCTATAGTGAGACCCT
>NW_004955451.1:16572786-16581764 GCF_000276665.1 Chinchilla lanigera | reverse complement strand
AGCACGCGGGAGGCTGAGGCAGGAAGATCCTTGCGAGATCGACGCCAGCCTGGGCTACAAAGTGAGCTCAAGGCCAGCCTGAACTGCATAGGGAGACCCTGTCTCAAAAAGAAAAAAAAAAAATAATTAATACGTGAGCTATAGGAGTTGTGCAACAACATGTCCTGGGTGTATTTCTATAATCCTACATAGAGACGCACCCTTTTAACCGGGCCACGGTATTGACTTCATTTTCCCTTTGTATCAGTGGAACTTGTCTTGAAGCTTCTCACAAGTTCCCTTGTTCCTCTGCACCTGTCTTTACCCCACCCTGGCCAGGCGTTAGGAAGAAGGATCTGGCCCAGCTGGAGGGTGATCTGAGGTCTCTCACCTGGGGTGGCCAGGTTGCTCCTGAGCAGGGATCCTGCTGGAGGCCAAGGGCAAGCCAGCCTGGAGCGGGAGGAGGCAACCAGACCCTCGGAAGGTGCACAGCCACCCTGCAGCCCCCACCGACGGGCCCCAGCCCTGGGCCTGGAATGGCAGCGGCACCCCGGAAGTCAGAAACTCCCCGGCCTCCGAGACTGCGCAGCTCAGCACAGAGCTGCCGCCTGTGGGTTCACACAGCTGGCCGCGGCCCGGATGCCTGTGAAGAGGACTGGAGGCCTAGGAGATAGATGTGGGAGACCCGGAGCTGGGGAAGCCAGACTTTGTCAGGAGGAGGAGGAGGTGGGGAGCAGAGGAGCCGCAGGCTGCAGCCAGCTGGCCGAGGGAACCTCTCTGCTCCAGAGCCACCGCCTGCCTGGCCCGGGGGAGCCTGGCTGGGGCGGGGGACCTGCCGTTGGAGCACGCTTACTGTTACTCATCCGCTCCTGACAGTGTAATAGTAGGTGTTATCTGTTGAACACTCACACATGTTGCACTCTGTGTACTTTGACACCCGTGCTAAGTGTTCTGTACGTGTGTGTAACAAACCCAGGCCCTCACACTCGACCCCTGAGCCACACTCTCAGCCCCCTCGCACACATTTAAACCTCCCACTCTGACACCAGCTTTACGTTATCCATGGAGTAGTGAGCAGGGAGCACGAGGTCCCAGAGCTGGTAAAGGGCAGGGCCATGCCGGAGCCTGGGGTGACTTGCTGCTAAGGTTCATATCTTTTTTTTTGGTACCAGGAATTGAACTCAGGACCTCATACTTGCCAGGCAGGTACTGGTGCTACTGAGCGAATCACCAAGCCTTAAGGTTCATATCTTTTTGTTTGTTTGTTTGTTTTCCTGGTACCGAGAATCAAACTCACGACCTCACGCTTGCCAGGCAGGCACTGTGCCGCTGAGCTAAATCCCCAGCCCCCAAGGTTCATATATTAACCACTAGTCTTTTATCTTTTTTTTTTTTTTTTTTTTGGCTTTTTGAGACAAGGTCTCGCTATGCAGTTCAGGCTGGCCTTGAGCTTACTTTGTAGCACAGGTTAGTCTCAAACTCATGGTGATCCTCCTGCCTCAGCCTCCTGAGTGCATGAGCCACCACACCCAGTTTGTGTTTATCTTTTGACCGTATCTTCTCTCTGCCCTCCTGCTCTGATCAGAACAGTGATCCTTACTGGGGGCTGGGGATTGAATGCGGCCCTGTATACTCTACATGTGCTCTGTTGAGCTCACCCAGCAGCCAGTGCTGGGCCAGGAGAGGAAGCGAGGGTAGTCCCTTCCAGGACCTGCTGGACTCCCCTGGAATTTAGAAGACCCCAGGACAAGCCCTTGAGCCTTGGCCCCACCCCCTCCTGGGCCCAGGCTGGATCCTGACATCACATAGCAAAAGGTGTTTTTGGCAGAGCCCGGGCCACATTTACAAGAGCAACTTTGAGACCATGTGACTGGGAAGGCCAACCAACCCGGCCCCCGCCCAGCCTCACTGAGAACACCCCTGTCTCTCCGCATCCGGGGCTGACTCACAGCTGCTGTGGGGACCCCGTGCCAGATGCCTCCGTCTGCTCCTCGGCTGCCTGGGAAACAGTGCCTGGAACTCTGCTGCCCCGAGCCCACCTCCTGTGGGGGGATGCTGTACATATGCAGCCTGCTTCATGCTTTGTACATACTTAAATCCCAGAGTGCTTTAGAGCAGGAGTCATAGGAACGCATTTTACAGACAAGGAAACTGAGCCTCAGCAAGGTTAAGTAACTCGGTGAAGGTCCCACAACTACCATTGCCAGATGGCCTTGTGACGCTGATGCCTGAGCCCTTAACTCCCACTCTGCAGTACTGGGTGGAAACCAGCTGCTGGAAATTCAGACGGGAAAGGGGAGGAAGACTGGCCCGAAGGACAACAGGAACCCTGGCCCCAGGGCCTTCCAGCCAGTCTGTTCCCCTGTCCCCGCCCCACTGTTTGTTTCAGCTATGGCATCTCTGCATGTCCTTCCCCTAATTAAGACCTCAAGGCACTGGGTGTGGTGATGCAAGCCTATCATTCCTACCCGCTTGGGAGGCTGAAGCAGGAAGGTCCCCGCTTGTAGCCCAAGCCTGGTAATTTAGTGACTTAATTTTTTTGTGTTTGTTTGTTTGTTTTTTCTGGTACCAGGAATCGAACTCACGACCTCGCACTTGCCAGGCAGGCACTGTGCCGCTGAGCTAAATCCCCAGCCCCTTTAGTGACTTAATTAAACACCTAGTCAAAATAAAACAAAGCAAAGCCCAAGGGCTGGGGATTTAACTCAGCAGTACAGCGCCTGCCTGGCAAGTGCAAAGTCCTGAGTTCAATTACTAGTACAGGGAAGAAAAAAAAAATAAAAAACAGAAGGTATAACCCACTTAGCTGGGCATGGTGGCACATGCCTATAATCCCAGCTACTCAGAGGCCAGCATAGGCAATTTAATGAGACTTTGTCTCAAAAAAAAGACAGGCCAGGCGTGGTGGCACACTCCTGTAATCCCAGCACTCAGGAGGCTGAGGCAGGAGGATCCTTGTGAGTTCGGGACCAGCCTGGGCTACAAAGTGAGCTCAAGGTCAGCCTGAACTACATAGCAAGACCCTCTCTCAAAAAGACAAAAAAAAAAAAAAAAAAAAACAACACTAGGAAGTTAGGAATAGATCTTAGTGGCAGAGTACCCCTGCGTTCAGTACCACAAAAACGGAAGGGAAATAGGGAGGAGGGAGAGATGGAGACAGAGAAGGGGGAGAGGGCAGGCTGGGAGCAGAACGTGGTCCCTGTCAGAGTACGTCATTGTTACCGTGTGCCGCTCTCAGCTCGGCGCACACACCGTCTGGAGCCGAGTGGACTTGGGTCTCACCCAGCCCCAGTGCCCATTTAGCTGCATGTGACTTCGTACAGATGACCCGGCTGGGGGGCCAGCTGTCCTCCTGCACAGTGGGATACACAAGTGCCCTGCGCAGAGGGCATGGGCACCATGCCAGGCCCGCAGTGAGCACGCAGTAGACAGCAGCGGCTGCCCTAATGTGTGGCACAGACACCCGTGAGAACTGCGTTTCCAAGATCTCTGGGGCCCTTGCCGGTCTCGCACCTTTGTTCTTTTCATTATACCACGCTCCTTTAATTAATTAATTAATTTAGTCTTTTATTTTTTGTTTTGTTTTGTTTTTTGGTTTTTCTCTGGTACCGGGAACCGAACTCACGACCTTGCGCTTGCCAGGCAGGCGCTTTTGCCACTGAGCTAAATCCCCAGCCCCTAATTTAGTCTTTTAGAGACAGGGTCTCGCTATGCAGTTCAGGCCGGCCTTGAGCTCACTTTGTAGCCCAGGCTGGTCTCAAACTCGCAACAATCCTCCTACCTCAGCCTCCTGTGCACCATCACACCCAGCCATACTCCTTTTATTGAAAAGAGTGCAGGTTTGGGAGTTACAGAGACATCACCTGGAATTGAATTCCTGATCATCACATGGCCGTGGGCCATGTTGAGTTTCTGTGGGTTCAGGGTCCTCCTCTGTGAATTAGTATGACACCTTGCAGGCATCTTGCAAAGGTTACCTGGATCCGTGCCTGACATGTGACTGCTAAAGGTAGTTTATTAAATTTATTTATTTACTTGATTTTTTTTTTTTTTTTTTTTTTTGAGACAGAGTCTCACTGTGTAGCCCAGGCTGGCCTCAAACTCAAGGCAATCTTCCTGCCTCAGCCTCTCAAGTGCTGGGATTACAGGTCGCACACCATGGCCGGCTTTTGCTGTTTTTCTTGCCATCCAATCTCACAGCTAAAATCTGTATGCGTGCTGTGAGCAGAGTGAATACTTAGCTGGCCCCAAGCCTCTCTGTACTTGGTTCCCATCCTAACCACGCTGTGTTCAAAGGGCCACGGTCCCTCCGTGGTGAAGCCGGGCCAGAAGAAAGGGCAGGCACAGAGGGGCACTCCCTTCCTGCCAGCCGGGATTTGTTTGCTCTGTGGAGGTCCAATCTGATTGGTGTCTCGGGTAGAAAGGAAGTATGGAGCTGTTTGTCTCGGGGCTGCAGGCTAGCGTCCTGGACGCATTTTCCTCTGGCACCACTGGTGGGAGCGGAACCCAGGACCGTGATGTCAGCGCCAGAAGCCCGCTGAGGGAGGGTGCGGCGCAGTGGCCGAGAGCGTGGTGAGGTACGGGCCAGGCTGGGCACAGATCCTGGCCCTGCCGCTTACCAGCTGCATGACCCGGGCAAGCCGTGCGCCCAACTGTAAACTGAGAGTAAAGCAATCCCCGCCTTCTACTGCAGGAGATGGTCTCCCTAGCGCCAGGCACGGCGTGGGCCCTGTCTGCGGGCCGCTCTCGCTTTTCCGGCTCTGCCGTGCACTTTTACAGCGAGCCCGCCGGCGGCCAGAAGGGAAGCCGCTTCCCCAGCTGTCCACCCGCCAGCCGCTTCCCAGCAGCGCGCCAAAGGCCTGTCCAGCGCAATCCCAGCCCCGCACTAACTGCTGGCCCCCGGAGAGAGCCAGGGAGCACCGCCCCCGCCGTGAGGTCGGAGCTTCTAGGGTTTTGGTGAATTAAGGCCCGAATCCCACACCACGAATCCCACACCACGGGACCCTGAGGAGGAAGCGCCTTCCCGCTGGAAGTATTTATTTTGTAATTAACAAAGGCTAAGGAAGCCCAGCCTCCCAGTTTGGCTTGGAGGCTGAGTTGGAACTTGATCGGCCACGCACAAGGGTTTACTGTGGGCCTGACTTTACTTACTGAATCCCACCAATTGTTATGATCCCTAAGCAATCAGGGGTCAAGCAGAGAGCGGGGTTTCTGAGATCACAGGACAAAGTGTGCGGCAAAGGAGAGGCTGAGGACAGGGTGACGAGGTCTCCAGGCTCCGCCAAGGCCAGACCTCAGCCAGCTCCGGAGCTGTGTCGGCCGCCAAGTGCGCAGGGCGGGTCTGGCGTGTCCAGCATCCCCGCCAAGTCCTGGGCAGCAACCCCAGTTCCTGTGACCTTCGTGCAGGCGCACAAGTTGTGCTTTGCTTTGTTTTCTTGTTTCCCTCCCCCGGCAGGGTGGCCTCCTCGCTTCTGGGTGGGATCCAGGGGAGGAGGACACTTCGCTGGACGCCGGCTTGCAGCTGTGTTTACACTGCCCCACCAGGGCCGCCTGGGGCCCAGTCCTTCGCGGTCCTGGTGTCCCCTCCAAGCTTTGCAATTCGATAGGGCAACCTGCGCAAGGCTGGGGTCCGGAGGAGGAAGGGCGGTTCTGGGAATTGGCCTCTCCTTCCCCTTCTACCCGTGGCCTGAGGACCAGCAGGGACCGAGAGTACCCTAGGAACCCACCCGTCCCAGAAGGATCGAGAAGGGTGCCACGTGGCGCGGGACCAGGCTGAACAGACCTTTGCTCTGGGACGGGGAAGCTTTGCCTCGGGCCGCAACGGTGCTGCACGTTAAAGCCAAGGAGCGAGCTGAAAACGCAAGTGAACTGAAAAGGACTTAAGAAAACAGTCAAGTAAATAACGCGGTGTGCCAGGGAGCGCGGCAAGCTGGTATTAATCAGTGTAGTGGTGTTGCCGGACTCCGGGCCAAGCCCGGGGAAAGGGCTGCCAGGGGAAGTCAGGCGTTAGGTTGCATAAATTAAACACGTAATTTTATTTTTCCGCAAGAGGGGACTTTCAGAAAAAGAACGAGTCGTAGTAGACTCTTGGGCACACTGTGTCCAGTTTCTCAGCCCCAGAGGCCTCATTGAAGAGAGGGATGAGCAGCCAGAGGCCTAGCATGACACAGGGGTCACTTGTCCCATTGGTGGCCTGGAGGCGGCATGGGGGAGGGGCAGAGGTGATGGGCTACTCCTCTCTCCAGGCAAGGGAGGAGGGAACAAATGGCAGACAATTTCCCCCAGGAGCCCCACATGCTTACGGGCCATGTGGAAAACTGGTTTTCTTTTTTTGTTTGTGTATTCAATGTTTTTGAGGCAGCGTCTTGCTATGTAGCCCAGGCTGGCCTCCAATTTATGGAGGTTCTCCTGCCTCTGCCTGCAGAGTGCTGGGATTACAGACCTGCATCACTACACCTGGCTCAGAAAGTTGTTTTTTTTTTCTTTTCCTCTTTTGAGACAGGGTCTAGCTCTGTTTTGTTTGTTTGTTTTTTGTCTTTTTGAGACAGGGTCTCACTATGCAGTTCAGGCTAGCCTTGAGCTCACTTTATATCCCAGGCTGGTCTCAAACTCACAGGGATCCTCCTGCCTCAGCCTCCCAGGTGCTGGGATTATAGGCATGCGCCACCACACCCAGCCAGGGTCTTGCTCTGTAATTCAGGCCTTGAACTCACTGTGTAGTCCAGGCTGGCCTCACAGTCACAGCTATCCTCCTGCCTCAGCCTCCCGAGTGCTGGCATTATAGGCGAGTGCCACAGAATAAAGTTGTTTTCTCACCCTTCAGTGCATAGGGATTGCTTGCTGAGTTGAGTCCTGGGCCGAGCACTGCAGTGGCCGTGGAGAGGTAGCGGGTGTGAACACAGCACACAGGGGCAGATCCAGGAGGGCAGACAGGCCGAAGGTCAAGGCAGGACTCCACTCTCAGCACAAACCCTTCCAGCTTCCATCAGGCTCCACCTCACTGTTGTGATCCTTACATCCACTGGCAGAGTCCCCTAAGGCAAGGTTGTCCCCTCCCAAGGCCTCAATCACCATTAGGATGTAGATGGGTCCTAAACCCTGGCTGGTCTTTCTGCTGATACCGGATTTCCTGGATACCTCTCCTCAGCCCATTTGTCCCTTCAACAATCACCAAAGCAGTGGCCTGGTTCTCAAGATGGCTGCCTGCTGGAATCTTCCAGGACACTTGTAAAACTCCCAAAGCCTCGGCCATAGCCAGACCAGTTAATCAGTCTGCTGGGGTGCCAGAGGCCGGCCTGCCGTGGGAATGGAAAGAAACATTACCGCATCTTGCAATACCGGTGAGGCCGGGTGGCACACACCCGTGACCCCAACATTCTGAGGGGGAGGCAGGAAGATCGCAAGTTTGAGCCTAGGTTGGCAAAGTAACAAAACTATCTCAAAATAAAAACTAAAAAAGAGATAAAGATGTAGTCCAGTGTGAAGGCCCTGAGCCCAACCCCCAATACAAAAACCCGAAAGTACAGAGTAAAGGAATGTTTATCTTGATGGACAGTTAAGCAAACAAGTATAAAGGAAAGACAGAGATGTCCAAGCTTTTGTTCTTGTTTCGAGACAGGATTCCAGAGAGATCCTGCTGCCTCAGTCTCCAGAGTGCTGGAATTACAGGCATGTGCACCACGCCCAGCTCATTAACTCTTCCATGCCTGGTCAGCCCAGTGTGGGGAACTGACACATGCCCTCCATACTTCATAGGGTTATGAAAATTATTTGAAAAGTGAACATTGCAGGATTTTATAATTGTGTACTCAGAGACAAAATCAAGGCCATGCTATTTTTGTCTTCAATTTTTAATTTTATATTTGAAATAATTTCAGATTTACTAAATACAGTAGTTGTAAATGAGGTACAGAGTTCATGCATACCTTTCATCCAACTGCCTCAGGGAAATAGGTAACAGGAATCTAGTCAGGCGTGGTGGCACATGCCTGAAATTCTAGACCCCAGAGGCTGAGGCAGGAGGATCACCGTAAATTCAAGGCCAGCCTGGGCTACATACTGAGTTCAAGGCTGGCCTGAGTTATAGGGCAAGACCCCATCTCAATAACACAAAACAAGGGGCTGGGGATTTAGCTCAGTGGCACAGCGCCTGCCTGCCAAGTGCAAGGTCCTGAGTTCGATTTCCGGTACCGGAAAAACACCAAAAGAACCCCCCAAAACAAAAAACAAACACAAAACAAAAAAGACCAGGAATCTATCCTGATAAAATACTACTAACTGATCCACAGACCTTACCCTCCTTTCCTCACATTATCCCACATAGGTCCTTTTTCTGGACCAGGATTGGATCCAAGATCACAAATGACATTCAGTAGCCACGCCTCCTCGTCTCCTCCCACCTGGGACAGTCCTGTCATGTCTTTGGCGTCCTTGACACTGCGGAAGACCCTGGTCGGCTGTTTTTTGGGTCTGTCTGCTGCTGCCTCCCTGAATTGCAGGCTGCGGGATCCCTTCGTGGACCATGCTGAGCAGCGCTGACTGAGGCTGGTCAGGTCGACGTGGCCCCCCGTTTAGGCCTGTGTCTGCCACATCTCCCACCAGTGCGGTTGCTGTTTTCCCTTGGTACTAGTAAGTATCTTGCGAGGGATACCTTGTTACGAGGCTGTGCTTTGGAATTTGGAGGACTGGGGGCACATCCACAACGTGGAGCCGCAGGCAAGCCTTTGGGGAGGTGGTAAAGCGTGAGCATCTTCGTGAATGGATTCCGGGGGCGCTTCAAACCGAACGTGAGAGGTCACCTGTCACCAGCATGTGAGCACTGAGAACCGCGCGCTGCTGGATGAGGTCCTTTTTTATTTTATTTTATTTTATTTTTTGTCTTTTTAGACAGGGTCTCACTATGCAGTTCAGGCTGGCCTTGAGCTCACTTTGTAGCCCAGGCTGGTCTCGAACTCGCAGCGATCCTCCTGCCTCAGCCTCCCGAGTGCTGGGGTTACAGG
>NW_004955451.1:16565574-16572112 GCF_000276665.1 Chinchilla lanigera | reverse complement strand
GGCCGTCGGGGCCCCCGGGCTGCGGCTCCTGCGGGGCCTGGCAGCCCTGGCCCGGGGCGTGTGCGTGGTGCAGCGCCGGGTGTCCCCGCCAGACCTGGGATCGAGCCAGGCCCTTTCGCCCGGAGCTGCATCCCCAGCCCTTGTTTTATGTTCTGTGGAGACAGGGTCTCCCCGAGTCACTGAACTGCCCAGGCTGTGCTGGACTTTGCCATCCTCCTGCCTCAGCCTCCGAGAGCTGGGGTGAGAACAGTTCTGCGCCACCGCGCTGCACCGAGCGGACCTTTTAGCGGTGCTGAGCATCCGGAAGGATCTGTGCTCCAGGCCGGCGCTGTACCCTGAGCTGTGTCCCCCGCCCAGGCTGACGGGGGCGCCAGGCGGGGCTGGACCGGGGCGCGGGCAGGTGCGGAGCCCGCGGCTAGCGAGGGAGGCGGCAGAACCGCCGCGCCGCACTGGGCGAGCGCGGGACGGCGTGGAAGCGCGGCTCTCCGCGCGGGTGCCACCCTCAGTGGGCGAATCTCCGCCTGGTGCCTTTGAGATGAGCGGGTGTTGAGTGAGTGTGCAGCCGGGAAGCGCTGGCCGGGGGCCTCCCAGCCTCGGGAGTGCGACCCCAGGCGGGGACTGAGGTCGGGGAGGTGTGGGAGAGAAGTACTTGCAAGGGAGCGCGCAGACCCGGAAGGAAGCGCGCTGTAGCCTCGCGGGAACACCGGCACTGTCGAGGTTGAGGTGGGTGGTGGGTGGGTGTGTTCTCCCTGATGACCCCAGCACGTCAGACAGTGCTTAGCATGTAGGAAAGGCTCAGGAAGTACTGGCGGAGTAAATTTTCAGGGCAACGAGTCAGGAAGTCTAGGTCTTTGCTCTGTGAAAAACAGCCAGAGCCCTTGCAGGACAGTCACAGAGCTTGATGCTAAACACAACTTGATTTATTTTATTTTATTTTATTTTATTTTATTTTATTTTATTTTATTTTTGTTTGAGACAGGCCCTCTCTGTGTGGTTCAGGCTGGCCTTGAATTTGGGGCGATCCTCCTGCCTCAGCCTCCCAAGCGCCGGGATGCCCAACTTGAAAGCTCCGAAGTGTTAAAGGAGCTCTCCACTATGGTAGTGACAGTAGGGCCCTGTGAGACAGCGCTCGGATATGGAGCCAGGAATTAGAAGAAATGAAACTTCACACCCAAGGAGACTTGGGAGTGAGGGCTGAGGGTGTAGGGCTGGGTGCAGCTCATCTAGGGGTGCGTGTGTGGCCCTGGGTTCCATCCCCAGCACTGCAAAAAAAAAAGTGACCACACATGGTGAGCCTGTTCCTTGGACTTGCCCTTGACTTAGTACTGTGTTCCTTCGCTCTCAGCACCCTGCTGTGAAGATTTGTACCTGTTTAATTCCTGGGATGTGAGTCCTGGCTTCTTTCTTAGTCCTCTAGGGAGCAGCCCCTGGCCTTGATTTGTATCCTAATCTTTAAAAATGTGACAGTTTTGTAACAGTTTTGTTAAGTGTATCTTGTGGTCTGAGCCTAGGTTTTAAAAGTTTCTACTTTGTTTCCTGGCTACTTCCTAGAAGAGGCTTGAGACCCCAACTCTGAAAACTACATTCTCCCCAGGGTAGTTAAAGAGAAGCAAGGTGTGTGTAATCCCAGCACTCAGGAGGGTGAGGCAGGAGGATCACTTGGAATTCAAGACCAGCCTGAACTAGGTAGTGAGACCCTGTCTCAAAAAACAACAACAACAACATGCAGAGGAGGGGGAGATAATTTTACTACATTCCTAGGGACTGAGTAGGAGCAAAATACTAATAATAAAAATAAAGCTGCTAAAAAAATAAAGCTGCTTCTGGAAATGCCTCCATTCTCTCTTTTTTTTTTTTTTTCTTTTTGAGACAGAGTCTCACTATGCAGTTCAGGTTGACCTTGAGCTCACTTTGTAGCCCAGGCTGGTCTTGAACTCGCAACAATCCTCCTGCCTCAGCCTCCCCAGTGCTGGGATTATAAGCGTGTGTCACCACGTCCAGTGATGCCTCCATTCTGAAAAGTCCCTGTGTGTCTGGTTTTTTTTGTCCCTTCCTCCCTCTTTATCATCCCGTCATCAGTGAGACTCCAGGGCTACAAGGCTGATGTCACGGGTTAGTGTGTACTTGGGGCTTAGTGCCTGTGGTGTGTCATACTTTCTGACTCATCTACCCTGATAATTTGTTCCAAGCTGGGCTAACTAGTGTTGGGTTTTTTAGGGGTGGGGTGGGGATGTTTTTTCTTTTTTGCTTGTTTGAGACAAACTCATTGTGTAGTTAGGCTGTCCTTGAACTCCTGGCGCTCCTCCTTCCCTCAGCCTCTTGAGTGCTGGGATTAGAGCATGAGCCGCCACTCCAGCACGTATTTAATTGAATGTTGCGGTCACTAAATGTTAGGTTTTGTGCCGGTGGGGCACGGCACCAGCCGAGCACTGCTTTCTGTGAGTGGAGTGACTGGAAGCTCGAAGTAGGGACAGCCGGAAGTGCTTCGGCAAAATGAGAGGTTGCTGGTTAGAGATGTGCTGCGTGGATCCTCCTCTCTCCAGCTGTGAACCCTCCTGGAGTGGGTGAGATGGTAATCGCCGCGGTGACTCAGTCAGCTGTCCCTGGAGCTCTGTGCCTGGCTAGGCCACTCCTGTTCATGTTTCAGGTGAGGGCTGAGAACATAGCTCAGTGCAAAGGCCCTGGGTTCAACCCCTAGCTCTGCACACCAAAACAAAACAAAAGAGACCCTGTAGAAGCTGGGTGTGGGGTGCACACCCCAGCCCGGTGATGATTTCCCATTTCCATCAAGCAACAAGAGTTTTCTCCTTTCAGCCTTTGAAGCAGATTAAGAGCTAATTTTCTGGGGAAAGATTTCCAAGTGTTTATAGCTTTCTTTTCCTGTTGACATATGCGTGTAAGTAATGTAGGTCTTATTGCCAGTAATTAATCTACTTTAAAATAAACTATATTGCTTCACCACACACACACACGCACACGCACACACAGCTTCCCTCTGTAGCCTCAAACTATCCTCTTGCCTTGGCTTCCTGAATGCTGGGATTACAAATTTGTACCACTACACCTGGTATATTTTTTAGAATAGATTTAGATTTACAAAAGAGAAAACAAATAAATAGTAAAATAATACAGGACGTTTCCATAAGCCCCACACGTAGTTTTCCCTATTACTAAATCTTTTTTTGCGGGGGAAGAGTGAGTCTTGGTGTGTAACCCAGGCTGACGTTGTGCTTGGGATCTTCCTGCCTCAGCTTTTTTATTAGCATCTAATAGTGTCATCAGATAGTGAGCTACTGTTGATCAATTCTATTGTGATTATTCATTCTGAGGCCACTGCATAATTTTAAAATAAAAAATAAAAAGCCAAGAGGGGCCGCCTACAGATTTTTCTTGTTTTTTTTTTTCTTTTTCTTTTTCTTTCTGTTTTTGAAAGAAAAAAGGAAGAAGATGGGCTTCTCCCTGTATTGCCTCAGCTGGCCTTGGACTAGAGATCCTCCTGTGTCAGCTTCCCAGGGAGCTGGGATTACAGTACCTACCACCATGCTTGGTTGTGTAGCTTTTCAGTAGTGAAAGTCTGTAGAAAGTAGTGTGTTGATCCATCCATTTTCTATCTTTGGTCAGCTTTCTGCAGGTGAAATTTACATACGAAAAATTTACCTATTAGGGGCTGGGGATCTAGCTCAGCAGCACAGCGCCTGCCTGGCAAGCATGAGGTCATGAGTTCAATGCCTGGTACCGGAAAAAAAACAGAAAAAAAGAAAAATTTACCTACTCCACCAGCAGAGCTCGGTGGGTTCCCACTGGGATGCACACCCATCACTGGCTCTGACAGAGTGCAGAGTACATCAGACTCAGCAGCTCTCTTTTATAACTTTTCTTTACTGCCGAAGCCCACACTGGCCCCTGGCAGCCATGGGTCTGCTTTTTATGACTAGTTTTGCATCTTTCAGAGCCATCCTAATAGAATGCTGTGTGAGTGGCCTCACCCAGTGTGTGGTTTCTGAATGTTTGATTTATTTTTTGGTCTTTTTTGTTTTGTGTTTTTTATTTGATTTTTGCTGTTTTCAGATGGGTTTTATTTTTTGTTTTTGGTGCTGAGGACCGAACCCAGGGCTTCCAGCTTGCTAGGCAAGCGTCCTACCACTGAGCTAAATCCCCAACCCCCTGAGTGTCTTGATTTCTTAGCAATTTTTTTTTTTTTTGTACTGGGAATCAAACTCAGGACGTTGTACTTGCCAGGCAGGCACCTGTACCACTGAGCTATATTCCCAGCCCTGAGTGTCTGATTTCTTTCATTGAGCATAACCCTTTTGATATGCTGTGAGTCTAGATCCTGTTCCTCCTTTGCATTGTGTAGACGGTGCATCGTGCACCTGTTAGCTCATCCGCCCATCTCTGTGTGGTTTCCACCTTGGCCCAGCCAGGGTCTCACACCTGTGTTACGGTTTGTGTCTGCGTGTCTGCTCAGAGCCTCCCGCAGTCATGGGGGCAGCTTCTAGAGTTTATAATCCATCTGTGGTCTAATGCTGGGATCATGGGTGTGAGTGCTACACCACCCTGGGTCGGGGATAGTTTTGCATACATAAGGGAGAGAAAGAGGATGCTTGCTGCCACTCCTGCCTTTTGCTCTTGCTGCTTTTGCTGTCTTCTGCCACCTTAAATGGTTGCCCTCTGCCATGTACCACTCTGCCTTGGAGCCAGCGGAATATGGACTGAAACCTTCACAAACTGTGAGCTAAATAAACCTTTCCTTCCTTAATTCTGGGTGTTGGGTATTTTGTCCCAGCAATGAGAGAAAAGTAACCAAGACAACCCGTAACCCAGCACATGGGAGGCTACAGCAGGAGGATCTCAAATTCAAGGTCAACTTGGGCTACATAGTGAGTTCAAGGCTGGTGGACCATAGAGCAAGACTCTATCTCAAAAAACAAAAAAAAGCCGGTGGCGTGGTGGTGCATACTTGTGCCTGTAATCAATCCCAGCACATGTGAGGCTGAGGCTGGAGGATTTTTGAGAGCTTGAGGTCAGTCTGGGATACAAAGTGAACTCAAGGTCAGCGTGAACTGCAGAGTGAAAAAAACAAGGAGTCTCATCAAAGTACATCTCACACTGAGTCCCTCCAAAATATGTGAAGCTGGGGCTGGTGGTAGGAGGTGATTAAAATGTTACGTGCATGTACAGCTCTCCCGAAGGGAAATCCTCGAGTCTGTGTAACCAACATGCAGTAATAAAAAATGTGGGGGAACAAACCCCCCAAAACAACAAAACCAGACAACTGGTAAACAGCACTGCGGATGCGGAGTGGCCTTGCCCCCTGCATCCCCGCTTTGTGGGGGTGGCAAGGGCAAGGGGCGAGCCCCCGCATCGTCACTGACGGTGTCCCTGTCTTCCCCGCCCGCAGTGCGTACTGCTGGTGGGTACTCTGTGTACTAACTTGCCGTTCCAGCGTCTCCTCCCCCTTCTGTGGTGCAGCTGGAACCCAGGGCCTCCGCGCGCCCTGCCAGCGCTGCAGCACTGAGCCGTGGGCCCAGCCCAGCAGTGCCTTTTTAAGAGAAACACCTGTGTAAGCGTTTGCGCGCTGCACTATTTCTCTTGGTGAGTTATTGGCGTTCCTTTACAAAGACTTGGGCCCGCAGCAGCATGTATTTTGGAGTTCGTCGTCAGTGCACAACTGAACTTTAAGGCTCCCAAGTTCTCAGCCGAGGTGCAAGCGCTCTTTCGCGTGTGGGAGCGACGAAAGAGCAGATGCGATAGGAATAGGAAGTGTGTTTGTGCGCGGCGGCTTTGCTGAGATAGATGACCCACTTCTCCAGACCTGTGCGGGGCGCGCGGGGCTGTGCCCGCTGTGCGCATGCGCGGGGCATGTGCGCGCTCCACGGGTCAGATAGCTGTGGCCGGGACTCAGCAGCTGCGACGTTTCCGGCTGCGCTTCCAGTGTGTCTTTAATCACCTGTATGTGTTTCCCTGCTGTGGCCTGGCCCCTGTTCACTGGGGGATGACCAGCTGCCACGTAAACTAGCAGGGACATCGAGAGCCCCTTAAAAAGCCAGCGACGTCAATATCAGCTGGTGGGCACAGATTCGGGGAGCACTGTGGTTGTAAAAGACGGAGCGCGGCTTATGTACGCTGCGCCTGGTTACCGTGCAGTGGCATGTCCGCCTGTTCACCTGCGTGTGCTTGTGCTCCGCTGGCCACAAGAACACCTGAGAAAAATTGGAAATGGTGCCAGTCATGGTTGGATTATCACGATGTGTTTACTGTCATCACTCAGACCGTGAGAGGCCACATTTCACTTAGAATTCACATTTAATACTTTATTTCGTACAAGGGATTAAACCCAAGGCCTTCAGATGGAGGCCCATCCCCAGCCCTTATTCTTTTTTTTGTGTGTGTGTGTTTTTGAGACAGGGTCTCCCTGTGCAGTTCAGGCTGACCTTGAGCTCACTTTGTAGTCCAGGCTGGTCTTGAACTGGCAAAGATCCTCCCGCCTCAGCCTCCCGAGTGCTGGGATTACAGATGTGCACAGAGTATTTCTTCG
>NW_004955451.1:16548857-16564933 GCF_000276665.1 Chinchilla lanigera | reverse complement strand
ATAATAATATTTTTTTATAATATTTTTATAATATTTTTTGAAGTTTAGAATGCTAGATGAAGTGAGAAGAATTAGTTTTCTAAGGAGCCTGACTAGTTAATACAGAAGAAGAGTGTTATCGTGTAGATGTTACTGAACTCCCCCAGTTGTGTTTATTGTTAGTTGGGCCTGTGGGCCGCGTGGTGCAGAAGAGCTTGGAGATGGTGTGAATATATGTGTACATGTGAATGGAAGAGCAGCTTTTAATAAAATAAAAGCCTCTTCCAAAATAGCATCAGATATTTTTGGGACCTGATTGGCATGTGAATATCGTGGTAGCAGAAGTCAGGTGCAATGGTGCACACCTGTAATCCCATCTACTCGGGAGGCTGAGGCAGGAAGATAATGAAGTTGAGGCCGGGCTGGGCAACTTAACAAAACCATATCTCAAAATAAAACATCAAAGGGGCTAGGGATGGATCTTAGTGCTCAAGCACTTGCCTGGCGTGTGTGCGTCCCTGGGCTCAATCCCGCCTTGGAGAGACCAGCAAGTCTTTCTAGTTCTGGGGAGCCTTGGGCTCAGGGGTCAGGGTCTAAATCTGCTGCTCTGGTTGGGTAAAGGCGTTGTCTGTTCTCTTACAAAGCTGAACGTTTGCTTGCCGTTGTCTTGCCGTTCCCTGAAGGACAGAGGCACATCCTAAAATCCGGCTCCCGCTTTGTATTCTTCAAGGGAGGTAAAGTAGCTCGAAGTACGTTCCCTGAAAATTTGAACCCTCATTCAAATACCAAAACAGCTGGGCATGCTGGGGCACTCCTGTCATGCCAGCCCTGGGGAGGCTGGGGCAGGAAGGTTGCCACGAGCGCAAGACCAGCTTGGGGTACATAGCAAGACCTTGGCTCAGAAAAAACAAGAAATAAATAAGTAGACAAACAAAAGAGTGGAAAGGGATTTACTGTGCTGCCGTGATGCTCCGTGTGTCCTGCTTCGGACTGGAGGCGAGGGTGTGCTGTGGTGGTTCCCTGCTCGGTGACCTGCCCTGGAGGAGGTCAGGCAGCTTGGTGGGGACGGCCGGCCGGGCAGCGGCCCCTCCTGCGCAGCTCTTGCATTTCCCCGACCGAGCAGGGAGTCGCCTTCCTTGTGTGCAAGAACTCCAAGTCCCTGACCCATGAGGGAGCTTTTTGTTGTGGTGTTGGGAACCGTTCAGGACCCAGCCGTGCCCGGCACCCCCACCCCCGGCCCGCTGTGGTGGTTGCTGTGAGTCCGCCTGTGCGGTGCACAGTGCCTCCGTCACATGAGAACGAGTTCGCGGGGGCCGGAGGGCTGCACTTTGGGACGATGTGCCGGGAATCCCTGCCTTGAAATCTCTCTCAGTGGACACTTGGCTACACTTGCAGGGCGGGGTTTTCGTCCCTGTCTGGGAACCACTGACTGTGTGTTTGACTTCAAGCAGTGCTCCTTTCCAGGCAGAACCGGGACTTCTCCGTCTCCCCTTGATTGGAGCACGATGGATATTCCCAGCGCCCCCACCTCCAAGTGCATCACTTACTGGAAGCGAAAGGTGAAGTCCGAGTACATGCGGCTCCGGCAGCTCAGGCGGCTGCAGGCCAACATGGGCGCCAAGGTGAGCGGCGCCCGGCGGGCTGTGGAGTTCGGGGCTTCTCCTGTGCGGGGGCTGGAGATTTTTTTTTTTTTTTTTTTTTTTTCATTTTGAAATCTTAACAGTGTTCTCCTTGGCTTTGCTAGGCTCTGTATGTGGCAAATTTTGCAAAGGTTCAAGAAAAAACCCAAATCCTTAACGAGGAATGGAAGAAACGCCGGGTGCAGCCTGTGCAGTCGATGAGGCCTGTGAGCGGACACGCTTTCCTCAAAAAGGTACTTCCGGGCCGGGGCCTCCTCTCGGCCCGCCGGGGAGGCAGTGGAGGAGGACGGTGGGTCCAGCTGTGGCAGCGTCAGAGTCAGTGCCCTAGGGAGTAAGCCTTGCCCCGTCTCCTCAGGCGTGAGTGCAGTTGTGACTTCAGAGAAAAACATGAATTGACAGGCTGCTGCCCTATGCTTTGTGTCTAAGCTCCAAAGCAGCCTTTTTTGGACTTGTCTGACGCCTTAAGTAGTTTTTTTTCTTTGTTTTTGTTTGTTTGTTTGTTTTTGTTTTTGAGACAGGGTCACATTGTGAGGTTCAGTCTGGCCTGGAACTCACTCACTCTGTAGCCTGGATGGAGTGATCCTCATGCCTGTACCTCTCAAGGGATTGTAGGCACGTGCCACCACGCCTGGCTGTTGTTTTGTTGTATTTTGTTTAGTTTTGTTTTTTTTGTTTTTGAGACAGGGCCTTGCTAAGTTGCTAGGTTGCTTAGGCCGGGCTTGAACTTTGGATCCTCCTGCCTCAGCTTCTCGGAGTGCTGTGATTACAGGCATGTGCCACCATACTCAGATTAAATTATGAATTTTTGTTTAATTCTTTTTTTTTTTTTTTTGGTACCGGAAATTGAATTTAGGACGTTGCACTTGCCAGGCAGGTGCTTGAACCACTGAGCTATATCTCCAGCACCTATAAATTTAAAAGAGAGCATGCTAGTTTCTTAAAGAGATTTTTTTTTTTTCTTCACATAAAAAGCATGGGGTATGAGAACAGTTGTCTTCCTCAGAGCAGGATGTGGGTTGTGTGCCGCAGTGTTTCTGGGGGAGCAGCCCCATCCTGGTGAGCGGCAGGTCCAAGTCCACTGCCTGAAGGTCCTCAGGGAGAGTTCTGGGCCTCCTCTGCCCCCTGGGCTATGGCTCTTGTGCCTGTGGCTGACGGGAGGGTCTGGGCGGTTGGGCGGGCACCGCGTCACACAGTCCCTGTCCCGCCCTGCCGGCCGCAGTGCACCGTGGAGAGCCTCTTCCCGAGCTTCGCCAGCCAGCACATGCTGATGCGGTCCCTGAACACCGTGGCGCTGGTCCCCATCATGTACTCCTGGTCCCCGCTGCAGCAGAACTTCATGGTACGCACAGGAGCGCGTGGCGCGTGGACAGCCGGGGCTGCTGGGCAGAGTTCGCTGGAGGACTTGGCAGGGCCGGGGCGCAGCACACAGGGTGACCGTCACCCAGCTGTTTGTGGGCAGTGTGACTCGTCAGGCTGTGGTGCGCTCTGAAGCGGGCTTGACGGTGGTGGTACTTAGAGTGAGTAAGATGGGGCGAGACCTGGTTTCCTCCTGCTCTGCCCCGCGCTGCGAGCAGCATGTGCAGGTCCGGGCCCAGGCCCAGGCCCGGGTCTGTGTAGCCCAGGCAGGGGCTCAGCAGGTGGTCGCCTCCCTGCGGAAGGAGCAGCTCCGTGCATGTCCTCTGTCGCTGTGGAGACACAGCCCTCGCCCAGGCTTGCCACCCTGCTCGGGTCTGTCATTGGGGATCAGCCCTGTCCACCCTGCTGTCTCCTGTCGCTGTGACAGAGAGCAGCTGGCTGAAATGGGGCTGGGACTGCAGAAGCGAGTCCTGCCTGAACAGCCTCAGAGCCACCGCTGTACTGCACCTGGGGCCGGAGAGCGGGTGTCTTGGCCGGCCGAGCTGCTCAGAGCGCACTGGGCTCATCCCGGGCCCTCGGCGGGAAGGAAGGGAAAGGAGCAAGCAGAGGAGAGGAGGCAGCAAGATGACGGTGCTCTGCCGAGCACGCAGCCCTTCCATGTCCACCGCCAGAGGTGTCCACGGCCTGTTCCCACGGGCTGGGCCCTCCCTGAGTCACAGGGGCGTTGGTCTGCTCTAGAGATGACCCCGGACCGCGTGGATGCAGAGTTCACTGCTCATTCTGTTAAGAGCCCTCCCCGACGCCCCAGGGCTCCTTCCTCCCCAGGCTGTCCGCCTGTGAAGGGCACCAGGGTGCTCCGTGGGTGGAGGGAGGGAGGACGCGGAGGCGCGGTGGGACGGGGGTGCGGTCCGGGTGTGAGCGGCCGTGGCCCTGTGTGCCGCTGGCATGTCCCAGTGAGTCCCAGTGAGCGTCGGACTCCTCCCGCCTGAAAGAGCAAAGCCCTTGGCTCTTTCCGCTCCAGGTTTTGTTAAAACAGCAGAACCATCCTTGGAACACAGGGACGTCGGAACCGAGGGCGCACGGGGCCTGACAGGAAGGGCTCCACGGGGCTGTTGGCCCGGAGGGAGCCAGGAAAGTGGCTCTTGGGGTGACCCAGTGCGGCCTGGTTTCAGGTGGAAGACGAGACGGTGCTGTGCAATATTCCCTACATGGGGGACGAGGTGAAGGAGGAGGACGAGACGTTCATCGAGGAGCTGATCAACAACTACGACGGCAAAGTCCACGGCGAGGAAGGTGGGCGCAGCCTCGTCCCGGGCACCGAGTCGCGGCTCTGTGTGACCAGCATTCTGGTGGCACTGGCAGGCGGCGTGGCCTAGAGCGCCTCTCCCCAGGAGATCTGGGCGCAGGCCCCTGTGCCCGAAGGCTGCTCTCACCAGGAGCCCTTGGGCTGCCCTGGAAGTGGATTGCAGTAGCCTTTGTCACCTACAGGGTGACGGGGGACTGCAGGGGGTTCTAGAAAAGGTGGTGGGGAGGGAGGCCATGAGAGACGCAGGGATCTGCAGCTGCCCTGGACCATGTGCAGACGCAGTCCTTCCCCATGGCGCCCCCTAGCGCCCAGACTCTCCCAAGCTGCTGCACAGCACAGTGGAGCATGATTTTAGGGAAAAACGCTGTGTTTTGCCAGGTGTGGTGGGGCACACCTGTAATCCCTGCACTTGGGAGGCTGAGGCAGGAGGATCATCACAAGTTTGAGGGCAGCCCGGGCTACCTAGTGAGTTCAAAGCAGTATTTTGAATTAGAGAGGTCAGTGTCAGTCCATCAGCAAAACCAAGTAAAGTTCATTTATCACTGTCCCTGGTGTCCTCTCGATGGTTGGCACACATTCCAAGACTTCGGCCCCCAAACCCAGGGCTGACCTATGGCTGAGAAAGTGAAGCAGCCTAGTAAGAGTAAGGCCGGTGGCCACTTTCCTGCCAAGCCCGGTGAGCCGCCAGTCAGGACGGCGATCCCGAGGGTCGCAGGAAAGCAGCCCGCTGTGCAGGCCCAGGGGTGCTGGGCCCTGCTCACCGCCCCTCCTCCTCCTCCTGGTTCCAGACATGATCCCTGGCTCCGTCCTCATCAGCGATGCTGTCTTCCTGGAGCTGGTGGACGCCCTGAACCAGCACTCGGACGAGGAGGAGGAAGGGCACAATGACGCCGTGGACGGGAAGCAGGGTGACGGGCAAGAGGACCTGCCGGTGACGCGGAAGAGGAAGCGACACGCCGCGGAGGGTGCGCAGCGCTGTCCCCAGAACCCCCCTGTTTTTAATTTGAGGTAGCATCTCGCTGTGTAGCTCAGGTTGGCCTCGAACTGACAGCCCTCCTGCCTTGGCCTCCTGCGTGTGGGCCTCCAGGTGCTCACCGCCGTGCCCAGCTTTCCATACTCTGGTTTGAAAGGGCAGGGATGGGGGTGGGGGTGGGGAGCGGCATCGTGTACCAGAGGCCGTGTGTGCTTCAACTTAAGATGTGCACGGGGCCGGGGATACAGCTCAGCAGCACAGCGCCTTCCTGGCAAGCGCAAGGTCATGAGTTCAATTCTCGGTACCAAGAAAAAAAAAAAGTGTATACAGATCAATGTTTTTATGTTACGCAAAACAGATAGTGCTGCCTTCTGTATTTAATCTTGAATTGTGAGCATTTTTCCAAGTCACCAAGACTCATTTAACTGCCTGATTATGCATGGGTCGCTTGTCACTGTGCTCAGGGACGAGTGTCTCTGTCACATGGTCGCAGGGTCGTGACAGGATTCTTCTCTGTCCAGGGCTTTTCTTGAAAACTTTCTCCTTCACATTCTTTTTTTTTTGGTGCCGGGCTCCTTCACATTCTTTTTTTTTTGGTGCCGAGAATTGAACTCAGGACTTTGCACTTGCCAGGCAGGCACTTGTGCCGCTGAGCTATATGCCCGGCGCTCCTTCACATTCGAATAGGGCCTGTGGATTTGCTCGATACTATGTTAGGTTGACACAGCAGCTCTCATTAAAAATGCTGTGACAGGCCAAGCATGGTAGCACAGCCTGTTATCCCAGCACTGGGGAGGCTGAGGCAGGAGGATTGCAAGTCCAAGCCCAGCCCGGGCAATTTAGTGACTCAGGAAGACCCTGTCTCAAAATAAAAATTTTAAAAAGAGCTGTGGATGGAGCTCACTGTGAAAGTCCTGGGTTCAGTCCTCAGTGCGAGGAAAAAAAAATAGCACTCAGGAGGGTTTCTTCCCCCCCCCCCCACCTCCCGGTACTAGGGATCAAACTCACGACCTTGTGCTTGCCGGGCAGGGGCTATGCTGCTGAGCTAAACCCCCAGCCCCCTTATTTGTTCTTTTGCTTTTTAATCATTTCCCACTCAGGCAGCAAAAAGAGTTCCAAGAAACAGTTCCCCAATGACATGATCTTCAGTGCCATTGCCTCGATGTTCCCGGAGAGCGGCGTCCCGGACGACATGAAGGAGAGGTGGGCAGTTGCCGCCTGGCCCAGAGAGCAGGGCACAGCGAGGACCCTCCTGCGTCAGGGGAAGACGCTTACTCCGCCAGCGGCACCCTGGGGGCCCCTCCCTCCCCTTCCTGTCCGAGATGCTTGAGCCCTGCGCTGTGACAGCTTCCGAGCCGCTCAGCACCAGCCCTGACGCCTGGGCGCTTGGCAGACCATGCCTGCGGGCCAGGCCCGGTGCGGACCAACACGGGTTGGCTGCGTTGGCTGCAGGGACGGCCCCTGAAGGACGCTTCTCTGCCCTCCCGCCCAGGTACCGGGAGCTGACGGAGATGTCCGACCCCAACGCGCTCCCGCCGCAGTGTACGCCCAACATCGACGGCCCCAACGCCAAGTCCGTGCAGCGCGAGCAGTCCCTGCACTCCTTCCACACGCTGTTCTGCCGCCGCTGCTTCAAGTACGACTGCTTCCTGCACCGTGAGTGGCCGCTCCTCCTCCCCGCCCGCCGCCCCTGCCTGTGCCGCCTGGTGTGTCCTCGGGAGCCGGCTCCTGCTCTCGTGGAGAGGGTGCCAGGGGCAGTGAGGTCAGGGGGGCTCTCGGTGGCTGCCTGTGCAGTGCTGCCCCCATCTCACCCCGCGGCTGGGCCCGGGAAACACCGCTGTCCTCCTTGCAGCTTTCCACGCCACCCCGAACGTGTACAAACGGAAGAACAAGGAGATCAAGATCGAGCCAGAGCCCTGCGGCTCCGACTGCTTCCTGCTGCTGGTGAGTTCCTCAGCCGGGCCAGCATTGTTGCTGCTCAGAGCGGAGTGGGAAATGGAAACGACCCTCCAGCCTCCTGGCGCTGGGAACCAGGGGCCAGGTGAGCCGGACGCAGTGTCGGGCTCCGCTGCTCCCTGGGTGAGAGTCGATCGTCAGCTGCGATGTTCAGAGCAGGCCAGGGCTGTAGGTGGGTGGGAGAGCAGGCACCTGCCTGGCATCATCGTGGGCCCAGGTTTAAGTCCCAGCTCCCGGAAAAGGAAGGAGCGGAGTGTGGGGTGTTGGCCGTGTGTACCTCGGTCCCCTCCTCACTTCCTTTACACGTGCGTGACACAGCAGCAGGACAGGCGCCAGCATCGCACGGTGACTACCCACCTGGACCCGCTGCTGGGCTGCCCTCGCATGTCTGCTTGTCGTGTCCTGCGTGGGGTGGGGTCCGATTCCCCCAGAGCAGAAAGAACCGCTCCGTCGGTCCTGTGTCAAACCTCATGGTAACATCTCTGCTGTCAGCGTTAGATTCCGCAGCACGGTACCTTGGGGCTGTATTTTTAGCGAGATAACAGAAGGAGAGGTGGTAGAGCATGCTGTTCGGTACACATCTGGAGAGCGGGACGTGGTAACCGCAGAAGAGGTCATGTAATAGAACGACGTCATCTGGTTTATTGACTCCGGGCTGTGTGTCAAGGCCCGCAGTGCGCACTGTCCCATTTGCACCTTGCGGTGGTGCCCTGAGGCAGGCACTGGGTTTATAGAGGTGGTGTGTGCGCCCGACGTGTTACCACATCCATGGTAGCCGTGTCTGTGGTAGCCGTGTGCTGGGCACACAGCAGCACCCTGGGAGGCTAGGGCACACGTTCAAGCTCAGCTGGGTAACTGAGTGAGAACCTCTCTCCAAGTGCGAGATGGAAGGGCAGGCCTGCGGCTCGGTGGTGGAGTGCCTCCCAGTGCAGGCCCAGGTGCGCAGGAAGAAAAGCGCCAGGTGTGGCCCAGCTGCTGTCCGGCTCCACGGGTGCTTTTACCTCGTTGGACCGCAGTGCATCCGTGCAGCTTGGCCTTGTTCCTTCCCACAGAATGCTCATAAAGGGCCGAGAGGATGTGGTCTGGGGAGGTGCTGTGTCCCCTGGTTGCTAAGAACTCTCCCTCTCCTTGAAGCCCTGGATACTGAGCCAGGGTCTTTGCACAGTGCGGCGTGGCCATGACCAGCCCTGTTCTCTTTTAACTCAGGGTCTAAGGGTCACTAAGGCCCTAAACTGCCCAGGCTGGGCTGACACTTGTGATCCTCCTGCCTGTACAAGTATGCACCACTGCACCCAGCTTTTCAGTGTTTTTTTTTGGTCTTTTTTGAGACAGGGTCTCGCTATGCAGTTCAGTTCAGGCTAGTCTTGAGTTCACTTTGTAGCCCAGGCCTGTCTCAAACTCACAGTGATCCTCCTGCCTCAGCCTCCTGAGTACTGGGATTACAGGCATGTGCGACCACACTTGCCCAGGTTTTCAATCTCAGATGAGTCCACCAGTCTTCTTTTTGGTAGCTCCAGACTGGTTGTCTTGTAGGGGAGAGTCCAGCTTTTAGACTTTTGTTTGGTTTTGTTTTGTTTTGGTTTGGTTTGGTTTTTGAGACAGGGTTTTGCTATGCAGTTCAGACGAGTCTTGAACTTACTATATAGCCCAGGCTGGCCTGGCAAAAACAGCGATTCTCCTGCTCAGCCTCCTGAGTGCTTGGATGACTGGTGTGCACCGCCACACCTGGCCACATTTAAATGTGTGTTTGTTTTGTTCAGGGTACCACTTGTTCCTTTATCCCCTATTTCCCGTAACACAGAAATTAGGTCTGGGGGTTTGATTTTTATCTGTGGTAAACATTTTGCTTAGGAATACTTGAGATTCTGTGTTTCCCACTGGAGCAGAGACCCAGGCTATTCATTTTATCTCAAAGCAGCTCTTCCTCGGCCCTGAACACCATGTGATGGGGAGTCATTATCCCTGAGTAGGGTGCAGTTCCCAGAAACAGTCTTGGGCACCACGCCAGTGAGAAGAGCTTAGGGATTAAGCCGAGTCGTCGTTGGGCCATAAAAATGTGTGGGGCAGAGTTCTCCTGAGTTCATGTGCAGGCTCGGCAAAGCTTGAAGACGCAGTAGTGGTGCAGAAGTGGGGCATCACAGGTTTTTATGGAAATAAAGGCATGCATTGCTGCAGAGCGTGAAGAGCAGCAGCTATGCCCACAATCCCAGCACCCTAGGAGGCTGAGGCAAGAGGGTTACAAGTTCAAGCGCAGTGCGGGCATGTGAGCAACTTAGTGAGACCTTTGAAAAGCTGATTTAAAGTAGCGGGGCCGCAGCGTGGTGTTAGTCCCTGGGCTCGCTCGCCAGGGCTGGGGTGGGATGGACCCCCTCTCCTCTCAGGAGGCCCCTCCTCCTGCCCAGCCCTGTCCTCACCTGCAGACAGCTGTGCGGAGGACAGGTGTGGGTAGAGCCGGGAGGTCTGAGGGCTGCGGGGCGGCCCTGAGTGGCACAGTGTGCATCCGTAAGTTCCACCGCACTGTCCCTTGGCCGCGTGGCCCCGCACGACGGCGCTGCAGGCGGGAGGCAGGGGCGGCGCAGTAGGCCCGGCTGCTGCCCGGTGCGGCCCACAGTGTGGGTCGGTTGCAGCACTCAGCAGCGCGGGCCGGGTCTCGTTGCAGGAGGGCGCCAAGGAGTACGCCGTGCTCCACAACCCGCGCTCCAAGTGCTCCGGGCGCAGGCGGCGGCGGCACCACGGAGTCAGCGCTTCCTGCCCCAGCGCCTCCACCTCCGCCGTGACTGAGACAAAGGAAGGGGACAGTGACAGGGACACGGGCAATGACTGGGCCTCCAGCTCTTCAGGTATGGCTGGCCGCAGTGAGAGCCCAGGAGACCCGGGACCGCTGACTCTGAACACCTGCACCTTTTTAAAATTGTTCCTCCACCACCAGGCGTGGGATTGCACGCCTGCCATCCCAGCACTTGGGAGGCTGAGGCAGGAGGATTGCCACGAGTTCAAGGCCAGCCTGGGCTACATAGTGAGTCGAAGGCGGCCTGAACAGCATGAGACCCTGTCTCAAAACAGAATCGTTAATTCTTTTCACAAGTGCCCTGTGGGCAGTAGAGATGGGTAATCTTTTCATTCCTAACTCTTGGTGCATCTTGAAGTGGAATCAGGTGCTTCTGACTGTGACTCCGTGCTGCTGACAGCGGCATCACCCTCTTCTCTGCCCTCTTCTCTCTGCCCGTTTTTGCCCAGAGGCCAACTCGCGCTGCCAGACACCCACGAAGCAGAAGGCCAGCCCCGCGCCTGCCCAGCTCTGCGTGGTCGAAGCCCCGTCGGAGCCCGTGGAGTGGACAGGGGCTGAGGAGTCTCTGTTCCGCGTCTTCCATGGCACCTACTTCAACAACTTCTGCTCCATCGCCAGACTCCTGGGCACAAAGACGTGCAAGCAGGTGCCGCCCCTCCGCCCCTGCCAGGCCGCCCTCGGCCTTCTCGGGCTGTGAGCCTCAGGCTTGGTCCCCCTCGGCCTCCCTGCCTGCTCCTGTTTCTGCCTCTGCCTCTGCCTTCGGCTCCCGGGCGGCGGCAGTGCCTCACGGCTGCTCCCTGTGGCTTCTGACTTCCTTTCTGAGCCCACACCCTGTGCCAGGAAGGGACCCCAGGGACCCCTGCTCATCCCCAGGGCTGGGCCTGCTGTCTGGGCCCCTGACCTCCCGAGGGGCCCCTGTGGCCCCTCTTGGCAGCAGGCCTGGCATTCACACAAGCGCCTGTGTCTGGGAAGCAACCTCACTGCTTTGAGCAGTCGGGCACGAGTGCCTTTGCTCTCCTGCTGGAGCGCAGACTCCCCGGTGCACCCTGTACACCCGGCCCTCGGATGCAGAGGCCCCGACAGCTTAGCTGGTCTGAGAACGGAAGGCCTGGGGCTGCCACTGAGTGGCAGAGCTCTGCGCTGGGCGGGAGAACAAGGTGGTGCTCCAGCAGGGGGCGCTGGTGCTCGACCCAGAGGCCACTGCCTCAGCCTCCTGCCCAGTGCCCTGGCCCCTGTTCCAGAAGAGGCCTGTGCTGTGGGAGGCCAGCTGGGAGCGTGAGGGCACCTGTGCCCCTGTCGCCTCAGCCAGGCAGCAGAGGGTGACGTCACAGTCAGGGACCCAGTGTCCCGGAGGCGCCATCCCTGCCTGGCCCCAGGCTGCAGAAGCTGTGACCACCTGCCGACTTCCCTGCCAGGTCTTCCAGTTTGCGGTGAAAGAATCGCTCATCCTGAAGCTGCCCACCGACGAGCTCATGAACCCCTCGCAGAAGAAGAAGAGGAAACACAGGCAAGCACGGGGGCCGTCGGGGGGCTCCTCCCAGCGGCGCCTCCCCAGCCCCCGGCCCACACCTGGCTGAGGCCACACCCGCGGGCATCGCAGGCCTTCGTGGGGTGTGCCGGGGCGTCCCCCGCAGGGGCCTGAGCGCCCTCTGGCCTCGCACTGCCCTGGCCGGCAGCACACGGACACCTCGGGGCACCCGCGCTGTGTGCCGCCTCTCCCTCTTGCCTCGCCGAGCTTACTCATTTCCTCCGGGCCAGGCACGTGCTGCTTTCGGAGCTGAGTAATAACACTGCCCTCTGGCCGGCTCAGTTCCCAAATGACTGTCACCCCGGCGGGGGGCCGGCTCAGCTCCTGGATGTGGTGCCCCTGTACCAGTCCTGCAGTCTGCGACTCCCCCAGATCTCCTCTTCTGCAGACGTGGGGACAGACAGAAACAATAGCATAATAGACTTGTAGGCCGGGCGTAGTGGTTGTGCCTGTGATCTCTGGGAGGCTGAAGCAGGAGGATCCCTCCTTTTAGTCCAACCTGGGCAGCTTAGTGATGTAGTGAGACTCTGTCAAGATAAAAAAAATAAAGGGTAGGGCTGGGAATTTCGCTCAGTGCCAAGGCACTGGGTTCAATCCCTAGCAGCATGAGAAATACCATGCACGGGTGGCTTGGCCTTGGCTTTGTCTGTGCTTTTGCTCCTTATGTGCCTGTGTTTGGGGGAGGCTTAGGTTTTGATGTGGAACGGCGTTGGACTTCAGTGGGCTCTGGTGTGTGCGGTGGGGGCCCCGTCGGGGACGCGGGAAGGGTGCTCTGCTGCCCCCAGCCCACGCCCTGCGTCTGCGAGCCCTGAGGTCCGGGCGAGCCTTCCCTTCTCTCTCTCAGGTTGTGGGCCGCGCACTGCAGGAAAATTCAGCTGAAGAAAGGTAAGTGCCAGGCTGCGTGTGGCCAGGGTCTGGCCGTGCTTCGCACTGGCAAGGCCTGAGCTCCACCCCACCATCAAAAAACCCCAGAAAGGTAGGTTCCAGCGGGGTACAAGGGACCAGCTCAGCCTGAGGCCCAGCCTGCCCCCTGCAGCTGCACTGTGGCATGCCACAGTTCCCGCAGGCTCCACCAGGCCCGTGCCACCCCGGCCGAGCTCACTGCAGCCCTGGGCCCGCTGGAGGGCAGCCTGGGGCCTGTGGTCTCAGCTTCCCCTCAGTCCCTGCAGGCCCCAGACGACCTGCGGCAGGAGGGTGGTGCGGGAGCGGGAGGCAGCCCTGGGCCAGGGCACATCAGGCAGCTCCTCCTGCTTTCCCAGACAACAGCGCCACACAAGTGTACAACTACCAGCCCTGCGACCACCCGGACCGGCCCTGTGACAGCACCTGCCCCTGCATCATGACCCAGAATTTCTGCGAGAAGTTCTGCCAGTGCAACCCAGACTGTAAGAGCCCTGGCGCCCTCTGCCCTCTGCACAGTAGCTGGTTTGGACGCTTGACCCGGAAGTGAGCGGCTACAGATCTGGAGAAGTGTTGGATTTTTGGTGTTTTCTTGTTACTGTTCTGTTTTTTGTTTTTCAAGAGACACACAGACGTGGTAATCCTGTGATCCCAGCACTCAGGAGGCTGAGGCAGGAGGATTACCTCGAGTTTGAGGCCAGCCTGGACTACATATCGAGATCCTGTCTCAAAAAAAGCAAAAAAAAATTTTTCATTTTTTAAAAAATAAAGAGGTGTGTCTCAGTGTTGACTGGGCTGGCCTGAGTTCTGACGGTTGAGCAGTCCTCGTGCTGCAGCCTCCCCAGGAGCTGTGACTGGGGGTCAGGCCTGGCTGTGTAGCTCACGAAAGCCTTCAGGAGATGGCTCTGCGGGCAGCGACAGAGCAGAAACCGGGTTTGTCCTAGCGCGCTCTCCCGGGGGAGCCAAGATGCTAGGGAATCTTCCTCCTCAGTAGTCAGCTTCCCTTTTCAGGAAATTGTTTTAAAGGTTCCTCTTGCTAGGCCTGGTGGCACACCTGTAGTCTGGGCCCTCAGCAGGCTGAGGCAGGAGGATCACTTGGGCTTGAGAATTCGACTGATTCAAGTGATTTTTTTTTTTTATTTAAAACTTGCAGTCACAATTCTGTTTATATCTTTTTTCTTTACTAGCTAGAGGGTTTTTTTTGCGGGGGGCGGGGGGGGTTCTCCGGTTCCGGGAACCGAACTCACGACCTTGCACTTGCCAGGCAGGCGCTTTTGCCGCTGAGCTAAATCCCCAGCCCTAGCTAGAGTTTTAATACCAAACAGGAGGTAAGGGCCAGGGAGCCAGCAGAGGCCGAGAGTGGTTCCGCCCCTCTGGTCCTGGGGCCGGGCAGGTGGCAGCAGCCCCAGCTTGCAGGCGCTGGTGTCCCCGGCCTGGTCTGCCCCTCCTCCCCAGGGCAGATAGCATCTAACCGCAGGCGGCGCCAAGAAGGCCGTGGGTGGACGAGGCGCTGCAAGCGCGCATGCTCGGCCTCTCAGAATGACACTTGTTTTGATGGCGGGTGCTGGCAGTGAGGAGCGCTGATTTCCTTTCCTGCGTGCCCGCCCCCCAGTCCTGCCGGCCCAGTGGCGCTCGGGGGAGTCTCTTGGCGTCGCTTGCTGGTCGCACCTGCTTCTGTGGCTTTGCGGGCTCCAGGGACAACGCGAGTGTCGGGTGATGGGAGTCAGGAGCCGCCCGGTTGGGCCCGGCGCTTCGCCATTTCACCGTACTGCTTTGCTGTGCCCGAGTCTCCCTGGGCCCCTCGGGCCTGTCCCCCTCACCTGCCCGGTCTCCCTGACCAGGTCAGAACCGCTTCCCCGGCTGCCGCTGCAAGACGCAGTGCAACACCAAGCAGTGCCCCTGCTACCTGGCGGTGCGCGAGTGCGACCCCGACCTGTGCCTCACCTGCGGGGCCTCGGACCACTGGGACGCCAAGGTGGTGTCCTGCAAGAACTGCAGCATCCAGCGCGGCCTCAAAAAGGTGTGACTGGGCTCCTGCCTCCCTCCGGGAAGAGGGGGCTCCTGTCCCCTGCCCGCCATGCCCACTCGCCCTGCGCCCGCTCAGCTCCGCCCTGTCCCCCAGCACCTGCTGCTGGCCCCCTCGGATGTGGCCGGCTGGGGCACCTTCATCAAGGAGTCGGTGCAGAAGAACGAGTTCATCTCCGAGTACTGCGGCGAGGTGAGTGCCCGCGGAGCTCCGGTGGAGGCCTGAGCTGGCTGTGGGGACCCCGCCCCCAGGGCACAGTGGCCCCGCCTTGCAGCGTCCGCAGCTCCGCCCCCCAGGCCACCCCTCACCTGTCCCCTCTGTTCCCAGCTCATCTCCCAGGACGAGGCTGACCGGCGAGGGAAGGTCTACGACAAGTACATGTCGAGCTTCCTCTTCAACCTCAACAACGGTGCGCCCAGGCGGCAGCCTCCCTCCCCTGAGCTGAGCCTCACAAACGTGTGCAGGATGGGGGCTCAGTCCCCTGACCGTCCCACCCAGCAGGGGAGGAGGGGATCCATAATCCTGGCAAGGGGGCACTTCCAAAGAGGGGACCCCCCAGGACAGATTGCTGTGTCCTCTGAGCCCATGGGCTGACGCCCACGCAGCTGGATGGCTCCACTGCCAATGGCCAACAGCCGGGTGTAGTGGGTGGTGAACGCCTGTAATCCCAGCACTTAGGAGGTTGAGGCAAGAGGATCGCTGTGAGTTCGAGACCAGCCTAGGCTACAAAGGGAGCTCAAGGCCAGCCTGAACTGCATAGCGAGACCCTGTTTCAAAAAGAGGAAAAAACAAACACAAAAACAAAAAACATTGCCAATGACCTTTTTGTTTTTTTTGAGACAGAGTCTTACTGTGTGATTTGGGCTGGTGTTGAACTCACTTTGTAGCCCAGGCTGGCTTTGAACTCATAATCCTGCCTCAGCCTCCCCCATGCTGGGATGACAGGCGTGCACCACCACGCCTGGCCTCTGCCTGACTTTTGGGTTCGAAGGCATGTGCCCCACCTTTGGGGACGTTCATGGCTGTCTTTGGTCCCCTCTACAGATTTTGTGGTGGATGCTACTCGGAAAGGAAACAAAATCCGATTTGCAAACCATTCTGTGAACCCCAACTGCTACGCCAAAGGTGGGCTCCCAGGGCCTCGGGGTGGGACTGTTCCCACAATCCCCACTGTTGTTCAGCTTGTCTGTCACTGGCTTTTTTGCATCTAGTATCATTTTAGGCCTCTCTTTCTCAGTTTTATAATCTGCTTTGCTTCACCAATTACATGGCCATCACTTTCCCAGAGACGTGTTTAAAGATGAGTCTGGTAGCTCAGCAGGGAGCATCAGCCCCGCGAGCCTGAGGCCCCGGGCTCGGTCCATAGAACGACACGAGTCCCCCACAAGCCAGCCAGCCGGCGGGCAGGTCCGCCACTCGGCCGCCGCCCGCCTCGCTGCTTCCCGGCCGTGCCTGTCCGCACGGTGACGCGGCCTCTGCCTCTGGCGCTTTGCAGTGGTCATGGTGAACGGGGATCACCGCATCGGCATCTTCGCCAAGAGGGCGATTCAGGCGGGCGAAGAGCTCTTCTTTGACTACAGGTGAGTGGCCCTGGGGGTGGCCGGGGCCGCAGGGGAAGAGGGGC
>NW_004955451.1:16531840-16547800 GCF_000276665.1 Chinchilla lanigera | reverse complement strand
GCGGCAGACCCGCGCGGGCAGCCCGCCCAGCGGCTTTTATATAGAAACATAATTAAAAAATTAGAGTACTGTGTAGGGCTTCTCTAGACAGACTTTGCAACAAAAAGCAGATGCGAAGACGGTGGGCCCCGGCGGGCGGGGCAGCAGCGTCCAGCGGGGAGGGCGCCTCATGCACGACGGGCGGCGGCGCTTATGGCTTTGGCTCAAGCGAGAAGCGGCTAAGGTGCTAAGCGGAGGCCTCGCGGCCTCGCGTGGACACGAAGGGGGCCGGGAGGGCGGACGAGCCCTGGGCCCTGCGGAGAGGAGCGCGGGCGAAGAGGCTGCAGGCAGGGAGGCCGCAGCCCCGCCCGGGTGCCCCGCTGACGGCGCAGGCGACTGGCACGAAGGGCCCAGCACCGCCCTGGGGCTTCTCCGCGGACCCAGGGCGGAGCGCGGGGCACTGGTGTGGGCAGTGAGGCTCGGCCACCCCCGTTGGTCCCGTCTGGCTCTGCCCACCAGGCCTGCACAGGGACCCTCTGGGTGGGAGGTGGGGAGAGGTGGGCATCAGGGGTCTGTAGAACGTGAGCTTGGACCCCGAAGCCCCCTGGTCATTCCGACCTGGACTCCTCCAGGATCTGGGGCAGGTTCTGGTCCCGGGGCCCCGGGGCGGGGGCTGGGGCCGGAGCAGGCTCGGAGGCAGGGGCCGGGGCCGGGGTCGGGGCCGAGGCAGGCAGGGGCGCTTTGCCTCCCGGTTGGTAGTCGTGGGTGGCTTTGGGCTCGTTGGTGTGGTAGGAGCCCTTGTAGCGATGGTTTTGCAGATAGAAGAGCACCAGCATCCCCACCAGCCCCAGCAGCAGGAAGGCCACCAGAACTGCGGAGGAAAGGGGAGCTCCTGGGCTTTTCCCTGTACGCATGCGTACAGAGATCTCGGCCGCAGTGCGCGCACAACTGCGCCAGTCATGTCCCCACACCGAGCAGCTCCCCAAGTGTCTGGCCCGCCTAAATTCCAGGTTTATCCCCTGACAAACTTCCATTTCTCACGTTCTCTTTTCACATTCCTCATAGTTACCCCTCATTCTCGTCTCCCTGGATGTCTCTGTGCCTGTACCTCCTCATCATTTAGCTATAGCTATATTTTAATCATACAATTAAAAACGCACTGCAAGCCAGGCACAGTGTGCATGCTTCTAACCCTAGCACTTGGGAGGCTGAGGCAGGAGGATTGGAAGTTCAAGGCCTGCCTGGAGGACATAGTGAAACCTCTCAAAAAAACCAAAAAACAACAAAAGGAAAAATGTAAAAATGTATAGCATCTAGCAAAGCACACCCTTGTAATCCTAGCATCTGGGAGGCTGAGGCAGGGGGATTGCTGCAACTTTGAGGCCAGCCTTTACCGGGCGAGACCCTGTCTCAAAAAAAAAAAAGTCTCCAGCCAATCAGCACAGGCTCTCAATCCTCCAGTACCAGTGACACCTAGTGCCCGAGCCACCCCTCAGCATCACAGGTTGGGAACAGGGCCCAGGGGTCCAGTTAGGGGTCCAAGCTACTCACAGCCTAGGAGGATGGCGACCCATCCCTCGTCGTGGTAGTACAGGAAGTCTGGGGGGACAGCACAGTTAGCAGACACCTCCAAGAAGAACACCGTCCCTTCCCTCCTACAACCCTCCCCAGCTGTGCCGGCCCAGGGCCATACCTGGGGGCAGGTACCAGGGGTCGAGCTCAGGAGGCACCTCGGACACCAGGCGGGGCATGGCACCACAGTTAGACTCAGCCAGCTCGCCCTGGACGCGAAGCGCCTCTGCTAGCTCAGCGGTCATGGGCCGCGGGCTGCGGAAGTGGGTCTTGAGTGGGGCCACGTTGTTGAAGCGGACGCCAGACAGGCAGCCGGAGAAGCCCGGGCTGTTGTAGCGCTGGATCTCGGGGTCGATGATGCCCGTCTCTGAAGAACAGCAGGCCCAGAGAGGCTTACGCTACCAGCAGGAGCGCATCCCTTGCATCCTCTGGCCCGCTACTCACCTGCCACCCTCCCTACCCTGGTCTAGCAGCCTCGCCCATGGCTTACCCATCACGCGCCCCAGGTACAAGGCCTTGGGTGAGTCCAGCTGGCTGTCCACCAGCAGCGAGAACTTCTGCTCCGTCAGTGGGAAGTAGTCCACCTGCGGGGAAGGGACCAGGCGGAGATACCAGCTGGGCAAGCCTGGCTCTGGCCCCACAGCTAAGCTCCTGGGCCCAGACAGGAGTATGGGGATGGCTCTTAAAAACCTGGCATCCCAGTTCTCTGGGAGGCTGAAGCAGGAGGGCTGCAAGTTTGAGCCCAGCCTGGGCAACTTAAATAACTCAGTGAGACCCATCTCAAAATTCAAAAATAAATAAAACAAGGGCTAGGGGTGGAGCTCTGTGAAGCCTGTGGGTGCAGCCCTCAGTAGTGGGAAAAATTTTAAAAACTGATTTTTAGCTGTGTTTGTGTAGCTGACTTTGGTTTGACTTTGGGGAAATGAGGTGGTGAGCTGTCCGTTGACTTGTGAGAGGCAAAAGCACCCTGAGCTCCTGCACAGGGGATGCTTCCTTGGGTGCCGCACCGAGCCAAGGCATGCGGCCCACGTACCTGGATGAAGAGGTTGCGGTAGACCCGGGTAATGTTGACACTGTGCGGCTGGCCGTCGGTCACCGGCCGGGTGGTCAGCGGGTACACGTAGGGGCTAGTACCCAGCTGGTATCGCAGCTGCAGGGTCCCTGTGCAGCAGGGAGAGAAACCTCAGTCTCCTGGGCCCCAAGCCCGTCGGGGCCTCGTGGACCGGCGGGCACGGCCAGGGCACCAGCGAGGGTACCCACCATCCTCCTTGATGAGCACCGCCATGTAGTCACGCACGAAGGAGCTGACGTACAGCAGGACCGCAGGCGCCGAGCTGGTGCTGAAGCTGAAGGAGACCTCCTCCCCCGTGACGTTGTACACGGGGCCCCGGTACCCGGGCACCGGCCGCCCAGGCCGCGGGTAGTCTGGCAGGCGGTAGCCAGGGCCATGGTAGCCAGGCACATAGCCAGGGGTATCGTAGCCGGGGACATAGCCGGGCTCATAGCCGGGCACTGGCCGGCTCAGCATGTGGGAGAACTCACGCGCGGCCGAGCGCAGGGCAGATTGCAGGTTATAGCGCATCCAGGTGCCTGGCTCGAAGAAGCCGCCAATGTCTGTGGGCAGACATGGCAAGGTCAGGCCCAGGCTCCTCCCTCCCATGCCAGAGGGATGTGTTTTTTTTTTCTTGGTATCAAAGATCGAACTCAGGGGTGCCCCACCACTGAGCTATGTCCCCAGCCTCTCTATTATTTGGGACGGTCTCGCCAAGTTTTCCAGGCAGGACTCAAACCTGGAATCCTCCTGCCTCAGCCTCCCTTGGTGCTGGGTTACAGTCACCACATCTGGTAGAAGTCACAGGTTTAGATGCCATTGCCACACGCTCTGGGACTCACCCTATCACTGCCAACATCACCACCCTCCTGGTACCTTTAGGTCCCCGTGAGGCCCTCTGCCCCGGAATGGAGCCTTAAAGCCATGAGAACGGTGAGAAATCCTCTCATCTTACACCCACATTGATGGGTGGGGAAACCCAGGCTTGGGATGGGTTGGGACAGTCTGAGGACCCACCCTGAGAGCCAAGATCAGAACCAGAGCCCTTCAGTCTTCTGTGGGTGCCCAGGGCCCTGTGTCACCTGGCCCAGGAACACACCCCGCAAGTCCCCAGGTCCCCGGGGGTGGGGCGGCACAGTCTGGTGTCCCTGCAGAAGCCAGCTGAAGCTGGCTGTGTTCACCGCCAAGGCCCAAGCCCTGAGCCGGGCTGTGGACATCTCTTGGGCAAACGGCCATTGTCACCCGGGAAACAGTACAGAAGGGCGCATGAGGCCAGAGGCACGTGCGGGGCATCCTGCGTCCTCTTGGTGACAGTGGGGGCTGACAGGCACTTGCTTCACACTTTTGAGCTGTTCTACAGTACCAGGGATGGAACTCAAGGCCTTCATAAGGAGCTATAGCTCCGCCCTTTCTTCTTCTTTTTTTTTTTTTTTTGGTATCAGGAATCAAACTCAGGACCTTGTGCTTTGCCCCTAGCAGGCACTTGTGCCACTGAGCTACATCCCCAGCCCTTTATTTCTATTCTGAGTCAGCGTCTTGCTAAGCCACTAAGTTGCCCAGGCTGGGCTTGAACCCCGGATCCTCCTGCCTCAGCTTCCCAGGTGCTGAGATGACAAGTATGTGCACTTTGGTACCCCATTCCTCTTCCCCCTTCCCTGCTCCCCCTGCAACCCACTACCCTGCCGGCTCCCCATCCCGCCATGCTGACCGTGGTTGCAGTAGGGCCCGTCGAAGGCCGTGAGGTCGCAGTCGCACGTGTAATAGCTGTAGCGCTCCACGCAGCGGCCTCCGTGGGAGCAGGGGAAGCGCGGGTGGGCACAGCGGCCTGTGCAGTTGGGGGACGTCCCCTCGGAGGCATTGGCCCGGCCCTCCAGGTTCAGCGTCACCCCATTCAGACGCATGGCCCTCAGGCAGCCCACAAAGGGGCGCCGCTTGAGCTCCGCAGAGCCTGGCCAGGAAGCGAGCAGAGGGGCCGGTGTGAGCCCTGGGCAGCAGGCGGCCCAGACGGGGCCCTGGCTCTGTGCCGGGCACTGGGAAACGGACAAGGCTGCTTCGGGGGCGCTCACCCACGTAGAGGGGCTGGTCATACTCCAGCCAGATGTAGGTCTGCGGGGGCATGGGCCGTACCACCCACGGCCGGTGGTCCACGCGCAGCCGCGCCTGCTTCACGTTGATCTCGGCCCGCACCAGGTGCCACTCGTCGTCATTCAGCTCAAAGTCCTCCGAGTGGACCGTCAGGTTCTCGTCCCCGTTCCCCACGTCGAAGGCGAAGACCACGTCCCGGGATGCTGGGCGAGGAGACCGGGAACAGAGGGGATGCGGCTTGGACCTCCACGCGCCCTTGTGGGTTCCCGGCCCGGCACCACCTCCCTTCGTCCCTGAGGACCCCCGAGCCACACGGCCGGGCCACTGTCCCCCAGCCCACACTCACTGTTGAGCTCCACACGCAGGTATGGCCGGCGCCACTGGCAGTAGCGGCCGCCTTGGTTCTCCAGGAAGACGCCGGAGGGCGCCGAGGTGCGGAAGTAGAAGGACACGTCCAGGCTGTGGTTGGCACGGATAGGCGGGAAGCGCAGCGCTGCCCCGGTGTGGAAGGAGATGGTGTTCCAGGAGTTTCCTGCGACCCACGGGAGGGCACGTCGGGTGGGGGCAGGTGGAGGGCGAGGGACCCAGGGACAGTGGCCCATGATGACGAGATCCACCCCTGGCCACAGCGGGGCCTCGGGCAGTGTGGCCCGGGGATCCCGAGCCGGTGGTGGCCCGGGAGGAGTCTGGCACTCACGATCTCCGTAGCAGCGCAGCGGCCTCAGGAAGAACTGGGCCTCGGAGTTGGAGCGGTTGGTGTCGCCCACCACCACCTGGGTGACGGGCAGGTGGTCCACGAAGGTCAGCAGCCCCTTGTCGGTCCTCCTGCAGGCAGGCCGGGGGCTCAGCCGGCCCCTCCGCATCCCCTCACCACCCGGCACAGGGCCCGCTGTCCCCTGCCTGAGGCCTCACCACTGGGGCTGGTCGGCGTCGCAATTGCAGTGCAGCGCGGGGTCCACGCAGCTGTGGTCCAGGCCGCAGGCGCAGCGCTGGATGCCGGGCTGGGAGCCGCCCCAGTAGAAGTGCTGCTCCTCGTGGCGGCCGATCCAGAAGCTGTAGGGGTAGCCACCTGGGGGCACCGGGACGCTGCCAGGCCTGGCCTCTGCCGCCCAGCCTCGCCCCGCCCGGCCCCGCCCCGCCCCACTGACCTGCGGTGTTCAGCAGCCGGGAGTTGTAGCAGGAGAACTCAATCCACTGCTGGCAGTGCTGAGAGGCGTTGGCCAGGGCGCCCACCTCCTCCCAGGACGCGTTCCAGTACTGCACGGCCGCCAGGAAGGGCCGCTCCATGCTGGAGCCCGACACGCGCGTCGTCCACAGCCTGTCGTGCCGCACCACCGTCCACGCACGGTTCTCTGGGCGGGGGACAGGGCCGGGCTGGGCGAGGGTGTCCGCACTGCCCCCCTGCCCGCCATAGCCTCCCAGGGATGGGCGCAGAAGGCAGGGTCAAAGCTGCATTCACTCTCCGGGCCAGCGTCTGCCCAGCCTTTACCCCACCCTCATTTAATTGACTGCCAACCCGTTTCTGGTCCCCACTCGGCTCACCCCGGATGTCACAGTACACCACAAATGGCTTCAGGGGGCCACTGCCGTCGGGGTCGATGGTGAAGTTGCCAGAAGTTTTCCCGCTGAGCCGATAGGCCTCACAGGACTCCTTATAGAGCGCTGCGGGGGCGGGGGCAGGGTTCAAGGGCCAGTGCTCAGGGCAAGGCCCCATGGCTAGCAGCCCCATCCCCACCCAGCACCCTGGCTCACGCTGGTGGCAGGTCTCGCCCTTGTAGCCAGTGAGCTCGCAGTAGCAGATGAAGTCGTCCCATGACTGGTAGCAGCGGCCATCGTGCTCACACATGTTAGGACTGCACCTGGGAGGGGTTGGCACCCAGGAGGGGTCTTATCTTGAGGGGCAAGCGGGACAGGGTCTCCCTGTGTAGTCCAGGTTGGCCTGGCCTCTTGGCAATACTCCTGCCTCAGCCTCCCAAGTGCTGGGATCACAGGCGTGCACCACCACACCCAAGGAAGGGGGCTTATTGGGGTCACAAGGGCTCTTATCCTGCAGGGCCACATTCCAAATGCCTGGTGCAGCAGGACCTGATGACACACACCCAGCTTGCTAGTCAGGGAGGAGCATGGACAAAGGGGCACTGGACACTCAGGGCCCCAGTCCTGCTGGTCCCTGTCCCTACAAAGTGCAGAAAGCTCCTTATTCCAACCCCACTGCTCACTGAGAAAACCCCTGCAGCTGCAGAAGCAGACTCCCTGGCACCTCCACCAGGAGCACCCCTCACTTATGCAAGACCCAGGCGGCCGGAGTCAAGGACAGATCTGTCAGGGTGGGCGGAGAGGGGAGAGCCCGGCAGAGGGCATCAGGGGCCCCCGCTGGCTAGGGGCAGCCTCCTCCGGTACCTGTCCGTGATGCCACATGTGTCGAAGAGGACCTCGGCGTAGTGTCCCAGCCGCCGGAACTCCACCAGCGTGAGGTTGACCAGCTGGCCGTCCACCTTGAGCAGCTCCATGCAGCCGTGGAAGGCCGTCTGGTTGGAGTGGCAGCCCCACTGGCTGGCTGGCTTGGGACAACCTGCAGTGGCCAGCCTGTGAGGCCTCCACAAGGACCCAGAGACCCTCCTTCCCAAGGAGCCAGCCAGGAAGCAAGAGGGAGCTGGACCAGAAGCGGAGCCGGTGACCAGGGCCTCTCCACCCCCAGGGCCCAGGTGTGAGGGCTCAGTCCCTCCAGAGCCCAGCAGGAGTCCACCACGGCCTCACATGGCGCCCCGACCCAACGGGGCTCCCCTACCCCCAAAGAAGTAGGAGGTCCCAGTGCGCATGAGCAGCGGGGCCGACACTCGGACTTCGGCCCCCTCCACGTCGTCGATGCTGATGACCGCGTGGTTCTCCTGGGCCACAAAATTCACCTCGTGCCAAAAGCCGTCATTCAGGCGGTACCCTGGGCAGAAGGGCCAGGCTCGGTCAGAACCGCGGGCCCAGGCCCCGGGCCGCGCCCGCCCCGCCCCCGGCGCCTCACCGGCCGCGAACTGCAGGCGCTTGCGGCCGGCCTGCGCGATGGACACGTTGACCTGGCCCTCGCTGAGCATCAGCTCCACGTGGCCCAGCCCGTCGCCCAGGCTGGAGAACAGCAGCAGCCCCGTGAGGTCCCAGGTGCGGAAGCGGAAGGACACGGCCAGGCGGCCGCGGCGCGGGAAGCCGGGCACCTGCACGAAGTTGTGCGGCCCCCCGAAGTTGATGGGGTGCGGGACCGGGTCCAGGCACCGGAAAGCCACCTTGCCCTGGGAGGAGGTAGGGACCCTCAGTCCCGCTAGTGCAGGGGTCCGCCAGCCCTGACCCTGTGTGCGCAGCAGCGGGGGGGATCGCCGGAGCAGAGGCGGCCCGAGCTGCGTGCTTTGCCTGCCTCAACCCCAGCCAAACTGGGGGCCCACGCCAGCTGGTGGAGGCCGGGGAGACCCCCTCGCTCGCTCTCCACCACTGGTCCACAAAGTCCCTGGGCCCGCGCATGCGCACACTCAGGGTCCAACCCCAGTGGGCCCAGTAGGCCAGGACAGCGAGGGCCCCAGGTTCGAGTCCCTGCTCCGCCCCCGCGCAACTGCACTGCCCGTGCATGCACTCAGCCCCTGCCTTGTGCCTCGGTGCCCACCACCCCCCGCCCAGTCTCCAACCAAGCAACAGGACCTGCCGCGGCTTCCAGGGCTGTGCAGCCTTGTACCACCGCCCCGTCCACGGCCCCCTTCCCCCACCCCGGGCTCTGCCTTCTGGGTGGCCCACTGGCCTCGAAGGTGATCCGGGAGTGGCGCCGCACGGCCAGGTCGGCGATGTTGACACGATTGAAAATGACGTTCTCAATGCAGCCCCGGAAGTTGTGCCGGTAGGCAAGGTTCTTCTGCGCAGCACCCACCAGCCCCCCGATGAACATCTGCGGGGTGGGGTCAGGGGTGAGCAGGAATTCTGCCCACCCCCATTTCCCTAGGGTCGGAGTTCAGTCTGACCTGGAGTCCGCCAGGCTGGTTGCACCTTGGGCAGTCAACAACCTGTGCACCTGTCCTTGTCCCCATAGGGAGCCAGGGCCTTTATGAGCTCCATAGCACTGGAGGAGGCTCCAAGAGGTCAATTTTCCCCAAATCTGGACTTCTAGACCCCACCTCCATGGTTCTGGGTGGGGCAGAGGTGTGGGCAAGCTAGTAACAGGGACAGAAAGCTGGGCCTTGCTGGTGAGCACCCGGGAGCCCTGGGGAGAGGGACTGCGCCCACCTCCGTGTCCAGGTTCAGCCGCTCAAAGTCGCCATTGAGCACGAAGCGCTGCACGTAGCCATCCAGGGTGAGGTTGGCCTCGCGCCCGTAGCGGTCCAGGCGCACGTAGTGCCAGTGCTGGTCGTTGAGGACGCCGCCCGCACTCACGGTGGTGTGGCCAGGCCTGGGCTGGATGGGGCTGCTGCCTGAGAGCGGGGACCGCATGTGACGGGGTGGGAGGGAGGCCGGGGAGCCCTGCGGGGTGTGAGGGGGAGGGTGCAGGGCAGCCAGGGGACACCTTGAAGCTAGCTGTTAACTCTCGGGCTACAGCCGCTTCTCTCTCATTGTCAGGTGCTATGAAAAGTTAATGAGCCGGGCGTGGTGATGCAGGCCGAGAGTTCAAGGCCAGCCTGGGCCACATGTGAGCAAGGCCAACCTGAACTACACAGCAAGACTCTGCCTCCAAAAAGCCCAGAAAAAAACAAACAGGAAACGCAAGACACCACGGACGGGAGGGAGGGCCGAGTGCCGCGGGGTGGCGTCGGGCCGCGGCCTCACCCAGGCTCATGTGCAGCAGCAGGTGTGCGCCCTGCAGCTCCAGGGTCACGTAGTCACCCTGGGCGCCCTCAGCGTGCACCAGGAGCCCGTCCTTTTCCTCCGTCTTGAAGCTGAACGCGATCACGTCCCACAGGCTGCGGCTGACCCCTCGCGGGAAGCGGTAGGAGATGGCGTCGTCGCCATCGAAGTAGAGGATGTCGGACTCTGCAGGGCAGAGGACAGGAGGTAGGCCAGTCTGCCCGCACCGCAGAGGCTGTCCTGGGGTCCCCGGGGCCCCAGCCCCAACCCTGTAGCCTACTGTAGGGGCAGCCGTAGAGCCCGAGCCGCAGGCCAATCTTGCCGCGTGGGTTCCAGGCCAGGGGCACAATGCGCACGTAGCGGGCCGTGAAGTGGTAGTGCAGGTCGTGGCGCACCACGGCGGACTCGTTCACGTTGCCAAAGAAGGTCTGCGGGGGCAGGGACAGTGCGGACTACATCCTGTCCTGTGTCACCATCCTCTTACTCCTCAAAGTGCCAATCAAGTGTCTCCTCCCCCAGGAAGTTCTCCCCGATTTCACCCTAATGTGTTAAGCCCTGTGTTCTGAGAGCATCTTGAACACACAGTGAGCTGACTGTCCCTCTGAATCCTTCTTCACCTGCTCCCTCGCCCCTACGCCTTACCCCCGTTCCTCTCACCACTGCCCAGCCCAGGGCCCAGAGCGGAGGAGGCCGCCCAAGAGTACCGCGTTGTGCCCTTGCTGGTAGAATGGTGTCCAGCTGTCCACACGGTCGCCGTAGAGCAGCATGTAGCGTGTGACCCAGTCCCAAGAATTAAAGGAGCCCTGCGTGGCCACGGCACGGATCCTATGCTTCTTCATTAAGTCGATCTGCAGCCAGGGGTTCGGGTCCCCGATGCGGGGTGACCACCCACTTATGCCTGCAGAAAGGACCAGGACTCTTACCACCCACACCATCCCCCAGCCTTCGGGGTTGCCACTGCCTGGGCGGGCGGCTGGGCTCACCGTGCAGCCTGGCGAAGCGGGCGGTGGTGAAGAGCCCGTAGTAGGAGGAGGAGCCCAGGGAGCGCGCATACAGGGGCCCCACCAGCTCCTCGTCGCAGCCGTCTGGGGCGGGGAGGAGAAGCTGTCACTCAGCCGCCTCCGCACAGGCCCTTCTGAAGGTCGGGTCCCCCACAGCCCGGCGTCCTCCTCTCTGCCCCCCAGTGGCAGACCTGGTTCCCCAGAGGCCCGGGCTCCACCTGGGCCACACCACAGCAGCATGTGCTGGGGGGCTTCATCTCCCAGGGTGCCCTCAGCCAGAGCGCCCCCACCCACTGCAGACACTGTCCAGGTGCCGCCCAGCGTGCCCCAAGCTCCCCAGCGCCTTCCAGAGCCCAAATCAGCCCGACACCGGCCCAGCCCCACCCTTCCCAGGTCTGCCTCTTCAGACCCCCAAACCTGCACCACCCTGAAAGCCAGCCCTGTTCCCCACGCAGCCGCCCGCTCCCTGGCTCCCTGGCTCCACTGCCGGCCCTGGCCCCATCCGGACCCCAACTCCAGCCTGGACCCCAGCCCCAGCCTGGACCCCAGCCCCAAGCCCAGCCCCAGCCCAGGCCAGAAGCGGCACCCCCGCAGGGTCAGCACCCCTACCTCCCACCCCGCTGCCCTTGGACCGCGCCCGGCCGCTTGGTCCTCCGCTCGGAGCCTGCCCAGCGCAGGGGCACGCAGCGACCGGAGCTGCATTGCAGAGCGCGGGCCGCTGCGGGCCGGGAAAGACCCCGACCACCCAGCCGCACTGCGGTGCGGCACCCGCCCTGCAGGCCCGGGCTCCGCTCCTCCCGCCCCGGCCGGCCACTCACAGTAGCCCCAGCCCCGAGCTCCTGAGGCCGCGGCGGCGAGCAGGACGCAGAGCAGCCGCAGCCGCATCGTGTCGGGCGGACCCGGCGGGCGGCCGCCTCTCGGGGCCGGGCTCGCGCTCGGGCTCCCCGCCCAGCTCTGCTCCCGGTCGGCACCAGGGCGCTGTCCCCTCTCCGTCGTCCCCACCCCGCTCCTCCCCAGCTCGCCGCTCTTCTCCCTCTCTCCTCTCCTCTCCTCTCGCCTCCCCCTTCTCCAGCCTGCTCGCCTGGCACGCGCGTTCCCCCGACCCCGCGCAAGCGCGCGCCTCAGCCCCACGCGACAGGGCGGGGGCAGAGCACCCCCAGCCACCGGGAAGCACCAGCGCCCCAGGCTGCAGGTCGGGACTTGGGGGTGGGGCTGCAAAAGGAAGGCAATAACCTGGGAAAAACAAAAACAAACAAACAAACAAACAAACAAAAGAACAAGAGAAGGCATGAGGGAGCGCGGTGCCTAGAGAGGCTCTGCGGGGCAAGTCACAGAACCCAACATTCCCCGCGGCCACGCAGCCCCAGGCTCGGCGCGGGGCTCCCTCCTAACACTGTGCTGTCTGCGTTTTCACCTGACTTCACTTTGCAGAGGAAAACACCTCGAGGCTCAGAAAGGGCAAAAAATGTAACCAAGACTACCCAAGTAGCTAGCACAGGATGAGATTCCCAAACCCGCCCTTTCCCTCTGGGGGTGACGGGAAGTCCTTCCAGAGGCTGGGGTGCACAGGGCGCTAGACCCCAACCCCTCCGCCCTGGCCCCTCTCCCCGCCCCTTCCTTCCTGTCCCACTGGTTGTTTAACCTCTACCCTTGCGGCTGTACCTCTGAAACCCTGGTAGCCAGAGATGGGGACGGAGCCGGCGGAGCAGGTGGGAGTGGGGGCAGGGCAGGGTGGGCCCCGCAGGCCTCTGCATCCCCTCGCCTGTGCGGGCTCAGCCACTGGCCTGGAGCCCCTGGGCGCGAGAGGCTCCTGGGCCCGAGCTGGAGGGTGAGGTGGCAGGGTGCAGGGTGAAGGGAAAGGTGTCAGGAACCACCCCGACCCAGGCTGGAGACCAGGGTCCAGGGTCCCGCCAACTCGCACCTGGCCGTCTGTCCAGGAGAGGGCGCTGCAAAGTGACAAGCCGGGCTAAGGTTTATTAACACTGCAAACGCTTGGGCTAGGGGCAGCTAGGCGCTTCGATCCATTCTCACCCGTATTTCAAACATCCCTGGCTGCAAGCCTTGCCAGGAGGCCTGGACAGGGCTTCTAGGTCCTGATGAGGTCCCTGACACCCAGAACGAGCATTAGCTCGCTCAAGGTCACCAGCAGGGCGGCATCGGAGGCAGCAGGGAGCAAAGGAGACGGGAGGAATCTGGAGGGTTTCTCCCCGCGTGCGGCCAGCCTGGGTCGCAGGGCTCCCGCGGTAGTCAGGCGTGACTGCGGAGGGTGCGACGGCGTCTCTCAGGTCCGGCTCTCACTGCCCTCCCCAGGTGCCCTGGGGCTTCTACTCGGGGGACGAGGATGACGCCTACTCTGCCGAGCCACTGCCAGAGCTCTGCTCCAAGGACGACGTCCAGGCCTTCAGCCGCGCCTTCCAACCCAGCGTGTTGCTGACGGTGGCCTTCCTGGGCCTGGCGGGGAACAGCCTGGTCCTGGCCACGCACCTGGCAGCCCGGCGCGTGGCGTGCTCGCCCACCGCGGCGCACCTGCTGCAGCTGGCCCTGGCCGACCTCCTGCTGGCCCTGACCCTGCCCTTTGCCGCGGCGGGGGCGCTGCAGGGCTGGAGCCTGGGCAGTGCCACCTGCCGCGCCATCTCCGGCCTCCACGCGGCCTCCTCCCACGCCGGCTTCCTGTTCCTGGCCTGCATCAGCGCCGACCGCTACGTGGCCATCGCGCGCGCGCTCCCCGCAGGACCTCGGCTCTCCGCGTCCCGTCGCGCGCACTGGGCCTCGGCCGCCGTCTGGCTGCTGGCGCTGCTCCTGGCGCTGCCGGCGCTCGTCTTCAGCCATGACGGGCCGCGCGAGGGCCGGCGGCGCTGTCGCCTGGTCCTCCCCGAGGGCCTGGCGCAGACGGTGAAGGGGACGAGCGCGGTGGCGCAGGTGGCCCTGGGCTTCGCGCTGCCGCTGGGCGTCATGGCCGCCTGCTACGCGCTCCTGGGCCGCACGCTGCTGGCCGCCAGGGGGCCTGAGCGCCGGCGCGCGCTGCGCGTCGTGGTGGCCCTGGTGGCGGCCTTCGTGGCGCTGCAGCTGCCCTACAGCCTCGCTCTGCTGCTGGACACGGCCGACCTGCTGGCTGCCCGCGAGCGCAGCTGCCCAGCCAGCAAGCGCAAGGACCTGGCTCTGCTGGTGACCGGCGGCCTGGCCCTGGCGCGCTGCGGCCTCAACCCAGTGCTCTACGCCTTCCTGGGTCTGCGCTTTCGCCAGGACCTGCGGGCGCTGCTGCGGGGCGCGGGCTGCGGACCCAGGGAGCACTCCCGCGGTCGCTGTCCCCTTCGGCCACGCCTGTCCTCCTGCTCTGCGCCCACTGAGACCCACAGTCTGTCCTGGGACAGCTAGGACCGCAGGGGGGTGCGGGCCGGCGCCGGCCACGGGGGTGCGTGGGAGGGGGAGTGGGTGGGGAGACCACGGGGACAGAGGTAGGGACGGAAGGGTGGCCTTGGGCCCCCGCCACATAAAGCGATAACATGGAATTGAGATGCAAGCAGCAGCTGTTACTATTTTTGCACCACCGGCTTGCAAGTGATTCGCGGCAGAGCCGAGCAGTGGGCTGCACCCCCGCCAGGCCGGGCTGGGTGGGCGGAGCTGCTGAGTTTGCTAAAGCCCTGGCAGACACCCCCTGCACCTCCACACCGGGCTCACCCGCCGAGGTGAGGCTGAGGTGGGAAAGCTGCCAGGCCGGGAGGGGTGGGGCTCCTCCCGAAGTAGCAGCGTCAGAAGAGCTTTCTAACAACCGGCTGTCCTCCAGGGCTCCCGGCGGACTCCGCGGCCGCCCGGAGGGTGAGGGGCGGGAGGTTCCCGGTGGGGGCAGGGGACTGCTCGCCACGGTGCAGGCCCTGCTGAAGTTCTGTGGCGGAAACAAAACAAGTCATGTACAAAGTTGAGTTGGAGTCTTGCACCTTGGAGAAAAACCGAAGGGGTGGGGGTGGATTGCAATTTGCAAGATGCAAAAAGGGATGGTCCCGGACTTGCTGGTGTGCGTGTGCGTGTAGCTACCCTCTCCATCTTCTCTGGGCCAGAAGGAGCGGGTTAGACGTCGGCAAGAACTTCCCTGCAAGCCAGGGCCTGGGAAGAGGGCCAGCTACAAGGGAAGAGAACGGGGGTCTGCAGGGTCTCTGGCCCAGGAAATCTCAGCAGGGCCACTCTCGGGCGCAGACACTGGCAGGAGCGCCGCTACCAACAGCGGCTTCATTCCGAGTCTGTTCTGCACCATAACAGGCAGGGTGGTGCTCACGTGCGACAGTTCTCCCGTGCAACATCCGGCCAGCCCAGCGGGACCCACGCTTCGGCCTGAGTCCAGGGGCGAGAAGGGCGTGGCGTAGCGGGGGTGGGGGTTGTCTGGAAACGCGCGCGCCCCTCCCAGCCGGTCGCGCTCCCGCGAGCCTGTGACCGCGGAGACCCAAGGCCTTGGCGTACAGGGGCGGTCTGAGGCCGGCGCAGGTCCCGGGTGCCGGGCTGGAACCCTCGCGGGAGACCGCGGAAATCGCCGCTGAGTCAGCGCCGCGCGCGCCTCCCGCAGTCGCCCGGCCCCGCCCCGGCCGCCTGGCACCTCGTTTAACCCCGTCCTGCCCGGACCCGCAGAGTGCTCGCCTGGAGAAGAGCACAGAGCGTCACAGAATGCCTCCTCGTTCGGAGAACTCGATCTTCCCTGGGCGTGGCGGCACACTCCTGTCATCCCGGCACGCGAGACGCTGAGTCAGGAGGCCAGCCTGTGCGGCACAGCGAGACCCTGGTTCAAAAATAAATTAGTTAAATTCGATTTTATTTCCAGCCTAGGTTTGCACCTTCTGGGAATCCTTGTCTCAGCTTCACCCCAAAATGAGGGGAACTGCAATTTAGGAACCAGACACCCTAACTCCAAAGGTGCAGGATCGCCCCCAAAACTGGGCTCAGCGCAGATCTAGGCACGCTCACTATAGCCGAGGCTCCTCCCTGTCTCGGAGACCCTAAACCTCAGCGGGTTTCCGGGCGCGGCCTGGGACCGCCTCCAGGCCCAGCAGCGCCCCTCCTTCTCCATGCCCTTCCAGGAGGGCTTTTGCTTGCAGTCGGGGCGCCTAGAGTTAAGCCGGAGCGCGAAGGCGGGCTCCCGTGACGTCACCAGCACCCCGCGCTGGACCTCGGGGAGGATGAGGCGTGGCCAGCAGCGCCCCGCCCCTCCTCCGGCCCCCGCCCCTCCCCGCTGTCACCCGGCCAGGAGCACATGACGCAACCCGCACCGCTCCTCATCGGTGATTGGCGGCCGCGCCCGGCGCCAGGCGCGGGGATTGGGCGCGGGAGACGGTGACGACACGTGGACCCTGCCCCGGACCGAAGGGAGGAGAGAAAGGAGAGGCGGAGGGGGGGGCCGCAGGAGGGGGCCGGAGGCGGGGTCCCCAAGCTGCGCCCGCGCCCCCAGCGCGCCAGTCCCGGGGCTGCAGGGAGCGCAGC
>NW_004955451.1:16525725-16531563 GCF_000276665.1 Chinchilla lanigera | reverse complement strand
CCCCCGCCGCGCCCCCTGCAGCCCCTAGGGGGTCCTTGACACTCGGCGCTGGACGTTGCCGCCCCCCGTCCCCCTGCGCGACAGCGCCTCGCAGGCTCCGCGACCCTCGGCCTGCACGCCCGGATGCCTCTCCCCGGGGGGCTGTGGTGGCTCCTCTGCTGCCGTCGGGGCTTTACCCTGCTGCACCGCGACTACGGCGACGGCGAGCTCAGTGGGGACGGGGACGACGACGAGACCTTCGAACTGCGCACCCCGAGTCCGGTGAGCGGCGGGCGGGTGAGTACTGGAGATCCGGAGCCTCGGCTCCATCTCCGCGCGTCCCGTGGCGCACCCGACCCTGCCTCGACTCCAGCCAGGCGCGGGGGCAAGGGACAACTCTGGTCGGAGGCAAGGAGCACCCACTCGCGAGGTGCCCGTGGGCCTCGCCTATCCCTGGGCGCTGTCCACCTGCTGGGGGCCCCGGGGCAGTGAGGAGTCGCGCGTGGCCCGACCTGGCCCTGCCCCTCCCTTCCCCGCCGGCTGGCGTCCCATCCCGTCTCCTTCCGCCTCCACCAGCGCCAAGGAATGTGGCGAGGCCGGCCGGGCAGCTCGATCGCCTGGGTCCTCTGCGCTCCCCTTCGGCGAGTGAGAGGCCAGATTCGAGAGCTCCCACTGCGGGGATGTAGGCCAGGGTGGGCTGGCCTCTGAGGACTGGGGTCCACCGCGGGGACCCCAAGGAGAGGGAGCTGGGGGCTATGCTGCCCTGGCGTTGGGAACAGAACTCTCAGGCTTCGCTGGTGAGGCTCTTGGAAAATCCCCGACGGAATGGTGAGGGACACTTGGTTTCTGGGTTCTGGCGAATGTCTTCCAGGGAAACTAAGGCGCCCTGGCATGGGAGAGCTCCATCCCCTGGCTTGCCCTCTCCCATGGCCCGTATACCCTGGCAACCGGACTCCGGTGACCTGTGGCCTTGGCAGGCTCCCCTCCCCCATCAGGGGTCCCCAGCAGGCTCTGTGGCTCGGTGCCCCGGTGGGGCGGGCGCCAGCACCTGGCGAAGCTGAGGGCAGATAAATATAGAGGAGAGGAGGAGGGAAGCAGGGACTGTGACCAGAAGAGCTGGTGTAAGCGGGCGGTCAGTACCTGCCCTGGCAGTGCGTGGCCACCCCTACCCTGACCTCCTGAAATCAGGGACTCAGCTCCCAAGGAGGGCACAGGACCTGGGCGTCCCAGCTCCCAGCCGGTCAGGGTCTGCTCTGTCAGTGTGCCATGGCCTCCCTTGTGCTCCACCTCCACCCCTCCTCCCCAGAGCAGGGGACAGGTGTCCTAGTCCCCCTCCCGCTCCCCCTCCTGGCTTTAGCAGTCTGGGCGCAGTGAGACGGTGGCACAGTTCCTGCCTGGCCTGGTTCCGGTCGCCTTGGAGGCCTCTCTCAGACCCTAGCCTGCAGCTGAAGTTCCAGGCAGGGGGTGAGGAGGGTGCGACACCCAAGGCCAAAAGCCCCCGTTACACCGGGCTGTGCAGCCCGAGCCGTCTGTTCCTCAGCCTGGCCAAGGGGGCGGGGTCCCTGCACCACCACAGTCTCAGGGCTGGGCAACCCAGGGTGAAGAAAGCCAGGCACTGAGGGTCCCTCTTCCCTTCCTCTCTGTGCCCCAGGCGGCAGGAGGGAGTGACTGAGGCTACTGGAGCCCGAGGGCCTCTACCTCTCCAGCTCAAGTGTGGGGGAACTGAGGCCAGGGATGGGTCTGTGCAAGTTCCTAGCTGGCATTCATGGTCTGTGGTGTCTGGGATCCCGGGTGTCCTGACTCCCTGCCCGGCGCTGCACCCACCCCACCGGCCACACTGCACCTCCAAAGGAGGGTCAGAGACCCGCGGAGCGCGCGACCCCACGGCTCAGCTCCCTCCCCGCCTGGGCCGCTCTCCACCCCTCAGCCTCGGAGCAGCGCTGTCCTGAGCACTGCGCAGGGTGGGCTGCGGTCTGAGCGTGCCGCCTCTCTCCCCAGGGTCCCCTGGAGGTAACACTGACTCAGCCTGGGCGGAGCGGGCCAGTCTCGGACAGGTGAGCTTCCCCTCGGCAGGCGACCCCATCAGGTGGCAGAGCCGTGGGACCGGCCCCCGCTGCCTTCCCCCTGGGTTGTGCAATAAGCAGAGGCCCTCACCCTGCCGGACGCTGCGGCTTGGCTGGGGTCCCGGGGGCGGTCCAGCCGGGGCGCTGTGAGGAAGGGGGGGTCCTTGCTATTTCTGGTGCAAGGTCAGCGCGGCCCCACGGTTCCCACAGTCTGGAGGAGGGGTGTCCCGCTTGGGAGCAGCCCCCTTGCCATCTGGGGGGCCCCTGCTGAGCAGCCCCCTGGAGGCCAGTGGAGCCCAACAGCCTGCTTCCCCTGGCCAGGCTGCCGAGCTGGGAGGAGACCAGGAGCCTCATCCCAGAAAAGGGGCTGCAGGAGGACGACCCCGACGTGGTTGTGAAAGGTGCGCCCCCAACCCCAATGTGCGCTGGGGGCCGCGTGTCCCCCGCAGATCGGCTGGGCTGACCCGGCACCCATCCCGCTCCCCAGGCTGGCTGTACCGAGAGCCCCGAGGAGGAGGGCCGCGGCCGTGGCTGCCGCCGCGCCGAGCCTGGTTCGTGCTCACTCGGGACTCCCTGGACCAGTTCAGCGGCAGCGGGAAGGGCGCGAGGCGCCTGGGCAGCCTGGTGCTCACCAGCCTGTGCTCCGTGAGCGGCCCTGAGCGCAAGCCCAAGGAGACCGGTGAGACCCCTGGGGGCCCTCCCACCTGGCCAGCGTGCCCCGCTGGCCCTGATGCCCCCTTGCGCCTCCCTTCCACCAGGTCTGTGGTCCTTGACCGTGTCCGGCCGGAAGCACAGCCTCCGCCTCTGCACCCCTCGCCAGGCCGAGGCGGAGCACTGGGGGGTGGCTTTGCGGGAGGTGATCTCCTCCAAGGCACCCCTGGAGACGCCCACCCAGCTACTGCTCAGGGACATACAGGTGAAGAGGGGGACCCTGAAGATGGGGTGGTGAGAAGGTAAACGCTTCCTGGGCCTCCCTCATCACCTCCACCCTCTTCCTGGCCTCTAGGAGAGTTGCGGGGACCCTGAGGCAGTGGCCCTCATCTACCGGAGGAACCCCATTCTGAGGCACACCAGTGGGGCTCTGTACGCCCCGCTCCTGCCCTTGCCCTACGGAGGGGGTGCCCCAGGTAAGGGTCCCAGGCCCGCCGGTGGGAGGTAAGAATCAAGGGCCTTGAGGGCAGGGCCTACATCAGGGGACTGAGCCCCGCCCCAGCTCCTCTCTTTCCAAACTGGAAGCTGGCAGGGAGGAGGAGGGTGGGAAAGGAAGTCTGAGCAGAAAAAGGCCCCTGTGAGCTCTTCTCTAAGGGGTTCACCCTGACCGCCACTGTTCTTTCAAGAATTTTTACACTGTTCTGCTTTTCATTACACTCTTACTTGTTGATGTTGTTGCACTGGGGATTGAACCCAGGAGTGCTATACACTGAGCTCTGCCCCCCTTTTATTTTGAGACAAGGTCTCCCTAAGTTGCCCAGGTTGGGCACAAACTTGCAGTCCTCCTGCCTCAGCCTCCCAGAGGACTGGGATTACAGGCATGTGCCACCACACCTGGGCATTGTTTAAGTATATACACACCTTTATAGGCAGTGGAAAAACCACCACTGTGACTTTGGGGAGAACTGCTAGCCTCATCCAGCTATATTTCTCCCCAGTGTCCTAGGGGCTGGCCAGGTCCTAAAGCTAGAGGATTAAGGGGAGCTGGGAGCGGAACCTTGGTTTTCTGACTCCCAGACCAGCCTGTTTTCTGCCCTCAGCGACGGTTCTGGTTCTGACTAACCGGTTGGGGACCTGGGGCTCGAACCTAGGTCCCGTATTCTTCCCCTGCATTGCCAGGAGGGGCCTCTGGCTGAAAGTTTGGCTCTTTCAGCTGGACGACTGAAGGGAAATGGGACCATTGCTTTCCCTTCACTCCCCCTGTCCTTCTACCCCCCTCCTCCCACCCCACCCCTTTATACCCCTCTGACCTGCCCCTGGGCGGGCCGACTCCCAGGGCGCAGCTCTCTATCCCCTCTCCCAACCGTCCCTCCGCCCCCGCCCCCCCGTAGGTCCGGGCTACGCACCCCTGCGAGAGGAGGCGGTGCGGCTGTTCCTGGCGCTGCAGGCGCTAGAGGGGGCGCGGCGGCCCGGGCCCCTGATGCAGGGCGTGCTGCAGACCTGCCGGGACCTGCCTGCGCTCCGGGACGAGCTCTTCCTGCAGCTGGCTAAGCAGACCTCAGGCCCCGCGGGCCCCCCGGGGCTCCCTGCAGCGCAGGACCCCGCTGCCCTGCGCTACTGGCAGCTGCTCACCTGCATGAGCTGCACTTTCCGGCCTGGGGGCGCCGTCCGGGGCCATCTCCTGGGGCACTTGGAGAGGTGAGAAGAGCGGCTGCAGGGCCCAGCAGAGGCGCTGCGGGGCGGGGAGGGGACAGCGCTGCAGAGGGAGGGGACGTGCCTGGTCAGGGCCGCGGCGCAGAGCCAGCTCCGCAGTGGGAATTACAAAAGCACATCCCATTGTGAGAAGTGACAGGAGGAAGGCGAAGGCGGGACCCGCTCGGGTGGGCGGGGGCCTGTAACTGGCCGCTTCTCCTCGGGTGCCGGCCAGCCCGGGGTTCAGGAAACTAGTAGTGCGGCTGGATTTGGGATTTGGAAGGCCAACTTTCCAAGGAGGCGGTGGGCGAGGGCAGTAGGGAGAGAACCGCCCCGAGACCTGCGAAGTTAATTCGGGAGCGCGCAGATTCAGGCTGCCTTCAAGGGACTGAGTGGAGGAGGGGGAAGCCGACCCAAGAAGGCTCGAGAGAGAGGAGGCAGGGGAGACTGATCCCTGGACGCCTCCGCGCGCAGGACGGAGCAGGCGCTGCCCGACTCGGAGTTGGCGGAGTATGCGCGCTTCATCCGGAAGGCGCTGGGCCGCACGCGCGGCCGCGAGCTGGTGCCGTCGCTGGCCGAGATCGCCGCGCTGAGCCGGCGGCAGGAGCTGCTGTGCACCGTGCACTGTCCGGGCGCCGGGGCCTGCCCGGTGGCCATCGACTCGCACACTACCGCGGGGGAGGTGAGGCCAGGGGCCGCCCCTTACCCACCCCGTCCTTCCAGCTTCTCCGGCCTGGCTCTCCCGGGGCTCCTCAGCCGCGGTTGCAGACTTCTTATTTCGGTACCAGAGGGAGAGAGTGGGGGTGGAGGACAAACCCCTCCCACTGGCCGAGCCTGTCCCGGGAGCTGACGCTCCCTGGCCCTCTTGCGCCTGCAGGTGGCTCGGGAGCTGGTCGGGCGGCTGGGTTTGGCGAGGAGCCGCAGTGCGTTCGCGCTGTACGAGCAGCGCGGGGCCCAGGAGCGCGCCCTGGCCGGGGGCACCATCGTGGCCGACGTACTCACCAGGTTTGAGAAGTAAATGTCCAGCCCGGCCCCCAGCTGCCCGCAGTCCCCACGCCAGAGTCCTCGAGCCCTCGCCACGTGCTCGCCGGTGCGCGCTCGCGGTTCCGCGCCCCGACACCGCCCCCTACGCGTCCTGTCCTTTCCTCCCCCGCAGCTTGGCGGCCGAGGAAGCCGGGCCGCAGGACTCGCCGGACTCAGGGTGGAGGCTGAGCCTGCGCCTCCACGGACCCCTGCGCCCCGAGGGACTGTCCCCCGACGGCCACCAGCCGCCGTTCCTCTTTGAGCAGGTGAGGCTCGCGGGCAGCCCCGTCTATAAGCAGGCACACCCAGACCCCGGCTTTTATTCATTGCCCCAACCCTCGGGACACCGCCCTGGCGCACTGACGCTGCCCTCCTTGCAGACCCTGCTGCTGCGCGCCCGGCCGGCCCCGCCCGACGACACCTCGCTGCG
>NW_004955451.1:16518899-16525410 GCF_000276665.1 Chinchilla lanigera | reverse complement strand
GCCGTGCTGGGCGGCTGGAAGCGGCTGCGGGGCCTGGGCCGAGCGGAGGCCATGGCTGCCTACCTGGCGCTGGCGGCGCAGTGTCCGGGGCTCGGCGCTGCTCGGTATGACGTTCTGGAGCTGAGCACGGTGAGGGGGAGAAGGGAGACGGGGACTCTGGAGGCCCAAGCCCCACAGCTCCGCCCCAGAGCCTCAGGCCGCGGGGGCCACCTCCGCCCGTCCGCGCAGCGGCCCCTCCCGCCCCGCCCGGGGCCAGCCTCAGCCCCTGCGCGCTGCACCGTGCGCCCGCGCCAGCCCCTGCCCCGAAGGACCGCGGCCTCCTCTGACCCGACCCTGGCCCTGCCTCCCTCAGGAGCCTGGCGGAGGCGCTCCACAGAAGCTTTGCCTGGGCCTGGGAGCCTCGGCCCTGTCCCTCTCCCGGCCTGGGGACACGGAGCCCATCCACAGCGTCAGCTATGGCCGCGTGGCCGCCTGCCAGCTGATGGGCCCGCACACCCTGGCGCTGCGGGTCGGGGACAGCCAGCTCCTCCTGCAGAGCCCGCAGGTGAATGGGGAGACGGGTGCGGGACGGAAACGGAACCCGGAAACCTGGATCGGGTGGACTCTGGGTACAGCTCTAGGCGCTGGGACCCCGCAGTGACCAGAGACAAGCCGGAGAGCAGGGGCAGGAAGCGAGGATAAAGACTACTGAAGAGGGGCCAGGCCTGGTGGTGTGCATGCCTGTGATCCTAGCTCCTGGGAGGCTGAGGCAGGAAGATCACTGTGAAGGCCACCCTGGATTACACAGGAAGACCCTATCTCAGAAAAAAAAAAAAAAAAAATACTGTTGAGGAAGTGGTTGGAGGGACCCTTATGTGGTCAGGAAGGGCTCTTTGTTGACGTGAAGCTAGCCTCGCTGGAGGAAGACTTGGGAACAGCATTCCAGGCAGAGGGAATTGAGAGTGGAGGCCAGGACAGAAGAGAAACTTGGCCTGGGGGAGGAGCAGGAAAGAGCAGGAAGGACCCAGTGCACACCTGTAATCCCAGCACTCAGGAGGCTGAGACAGGAGGATCCCAAGTTGAAGGCCCACTTGGGTTATGAACCAAGACCCTATCTTAAAACTACAATGGCTGACACACATCGGCCCAGGAGAGTGGAGAGGCAGGTGTGTAGAGGGGGAAGCTGCAGCTCTAGGTGCCAATAGAGGAGGAGAAAAGAAAGTCAGGCTCCTGAGCATCGACCTCCGTCCTCCTAGGTGGAAGAGATCATGCAGCTGGTGAACGCCTGCTTGGCCACCCCCTCGCCAGAGAGGCCTCCCTGCCAAGAGCGGCCAGACGCCTCCCCTCCCCGCCCGGACCGGGGCCTGGCCGAGTCCCAGGGACAGCCTGGCTGCTTGGGGCAGCTGCAGGACTGAGCCTGCCAAAAGGTCAAGCTTCCTGCCGCGGCCGGCCGGCCAGGGCCGCCCCAGGACCCGGAGACATGGACACACTGGCCCTGCGGGGACGGGGCACACCCCACACTCCAAGGCTGCGACGGCTGTGGGCACTTTTCTAGTTTGTTTCTTAATTTATTTGTAGAACCGGAGCAAAAAAAACCTCATTTACACAAACCCTTGTGGAGCGTTTGGGGGACAAGTCGGGCCCCGCCCTGGACACCCACACTCAGGCTTGGTGTGCAGGGGGTGCACTTGCCGCAGACCCCACCCTCCCGGGGCTGTGCTCTGCCCCTCTGCAGCCACTGCCCTGGCAGTGGGCGTGTGGGGAAGGGGGTGTGGCTGAGAGCTGCGATTACTCAGCCTCTCCCGAACAGAGTGGCAGAGGGGCGGCCTCTTGGCATGCCTGAGTCATCAGACTGGCATTGCCCAGGTCCTACCTTGGTGTCTGGCTCTGGGTACCATGTGGGTCCATCTTCGCTGTGCCCACAGCTTTGGGTATGGCATGGAGTGCCTGGCAGGAGACCCAACACTTCTCTGGAGATAGAAGTGGAGATCTGCTCAGCCACTCAGGCCCACTCAAGCTCAGCTCTGATGGTGCAGGCTGCTGGAACCAGCTCACCTTACCCACTCTAGACTGGGGCCCCACTTCTGTGGACACCACATGCTTGGTCCCCAGTAGAGGGCCCTTGGATGACACTGGTCAGCCTGGACCGGCAGCTGAGGCATGTAGGAGACACTGCCAAAATCCACACAGAAGGGCTGGCTCCGGAGAGTCAAGTCTGCCTCAGGGTAGGGGCCGCCTGGGCCACCGTAGGCAGAGTAAGACCCGGCACGTGGTGAAAAGCAGAGCCGTTCTACCATGGAGACCACCATCCTCTCACCATCGCTTAGATTCAAGGATACACCGCAGCCAAGGATGGTGCTGCACACCTGTTATCCCAGTACTTGGGAGGCTGAGGCAGGGAGAGCACTTCAAGTTCAAGGCTAGCCTGGGTTACATAGCGAGACCCTGTCTCAAAAAACAAAAACACCAAACGGCGAGCCTGACTATTCGCCACTGAGCTTTATTACTTTATTAGAACAGAACAAGCATATCAAGGGCTGGGAACAGAAGCAGGAGGTGCGGCCTGATCCTGGGCTGCAGGTGGACCTGAAGAGTGGGTGGGAGGCAGGGCTGGGGACCCTGAGGGCGGCTGTGGCTCCGGGCCTCACTGCTCCTGGGTGCCCCAGGAGATGTAGTCGGGCCGCGTGGCCGCGTGGTACTCGTCGATCAGCTCCTGCACCACCTCCCTGGACCGCTCCATCTCGTCGAAGTTGTCCTTGAAGATGTCCTCCTTGCGGAACTGCTCCAGGAAGGCCGCCCGCTTCCACAGCTTGTCATACTGCTGGCAGGAGCTCTCGAAGAGCTGGAACAGCCGGGGATGAGACCAAGGCCGGGGGCCGGCAGAGAGGCCGGAGGGGAGCAGAGGCCCGGCTCACCGAGGAGATGCTGGTGTGGTTGGCCATCATGAGCCCGCTGACCCGGTGGGCGGACGGCAGGTACGGGGACTTCCTGGACAGCGCCACCTGGATGCTGGCCGGGCCCCAGGGGATGAAGTTGGCCAGCTTGCGCTCCCGGATCCTCTGCAGGCTCTTGTGCACCTGGCCGGGCACAGGCACGGGGTCGCCGCTGCCCGCCTGTCCTCAGCCGGGGCCGGGGAGGGGCCGAGGCCCGCGCCTACCTGTGTGGGGTCCACCTCGCCCTGGATGATGTTGAGGATGGCGATGTAGCAGTGGCTGGTCTGGCGGTCCCGGCCCGTGGACACCATCACGTTCTTGGGCTGCAGCAGCCGCCGCATGACGTCCAGCACCGTGGTCTTCCTCACGCTGGCCACCTGAGGGCGGGGTGGGGGCGCGGGCCGGGGACGCGTGGGAGGGGGGAGGAGCGGCCGTGAGACCCGGCGCGGGGCGGCTCTCCGGGCAGCTCCCTCGGTGCCATCTGCCCGGGGTCTCTGCTGCTGCGGGATCCGAACCCTCGGCCGCCCACCCACCCGAGGCTCAGCGGGCCCTGCCCGCCCCGGCGCGGGAGCGGGAGCAGGAGCGGGGCCAGGGCCGAGGCGCTCACCGACTGGTCCGTGGTGAGGGGCGTGTAGCCGGTCATGAGGAAGTGCAGCCGCGGCGTGGGGATGAGGGAGGCGATGAGGCCGATGAGGTCGTTGTTCATGTAGCCGGGGTAGCGCAGGGTGGTGGTGCTGGCCGACATGATGGTGGACACCTGGGGTGGGGCGGTGTCACGGCCTGGCCTGGGGCGGACCCACCTCCCTGGTGGCCCCGGCGTGGAGGGCGCCCCATCCGGGGGCCGAGGACTGGCTCACCAGCTGGTTGATCTGGGAGAAGGACGGGTTCTGGATGTGCAGGCGGTCTGTGGCGATCTGGTTGAGGGCTGTGTTGTCCAGCACGACCTGGGGACAGAGGGGGCCACAGCCCTTCTTGAAGGAGAAAGGAGACCCGAACAGAAGCGGGGCCCTCGCCTCCACCAGCTCCCGCACCCGGAAGTGGGCCTGTTCGCTGGAAAAGGAAAGTAGGCCTCACAGCAGCAGAGCTCCTCGTGGACCATGGGGACAGTAAGCAAAGCACGTGTGCGACTGCCCCAGTGTGCCTCGGAGTGCCTGCCTTGCGCTTTACTCAACCTCCAGCCTACTGCAGACAATCATTAAATACAGACCAGGCTCAGACATGGTGCATGTGCTTAGCAAGCGTGAGGCCCTGGCTTCCAGCCCCCACCCCAGAACCAATCACTCAGGAAAGTATATTTAGCCAGGTTTAATGGTGAACATTTGTTTTTCCTGCACTCAGGAGGCTGAGGCAGGAGGATCACCTGGAGTACAAGGCTAACCCTGATTACTTAGTTCAAGGCCAGCCTGAACTACATGAGCAAGAACCTGTCTCAGAAAGTATATTTAATGACCTGAAATATGTACAAAGTCTCTGATGTTAACTGGGGAGTCTCTGCTAAGACAAGGAACCCAACCTGAGAGTTCAAACATGAGGGGGCAAAGAAAGACTACAAGGTAGGCTTGGGCACGTCCACTCCGTTGGGAGCCCTGCTGCCTCCAAGGATGGGGAGCCAGGAGGAGGTCAAAACCTTACTTCTCGGTCCAGCCCACCCAGCACGGCTTGGTCAGGCCTGTTCTCTGTGTGGCCTGGGCTTGGCACAGGAGGGACGGGGCCAGGGGACCAGCGGGCACTCACTACGCAGTCCGCGTTCTGCGTCAGCCGCTTGAGCGTGAGGAGGGAGTTGTAGGGCTGCACCACCACGTCGCTCATCTCGTCCTGGCTGGGGAACACCGAGTAGGTCTGCACCAGCTTCTTGGGGTACCTGGGGGTGAGAAGAAAGAAGAGGGGAGCGGTGCAGTGACCAGATGGACCCCTGGGACTGCCAGTTTCTCTTCTCTAGGGACAGCAGGGACCGGTCCTTCCCAAGGGCCCTGAGCTCTGTCCACAGAGATGACAGCAGAAAGGAGTGGGGCCGGTCACAGTCCCCAAGCCGCCCCCAGGTGGCCTCCCGCTCCTCCGGCTTCTGCTCCTAGGATGCGCCCTGCTGAGTGTGTCCCTACGGCTCCCGGGGTAGTGGCAGCCCTTCACACTCAAGAGAAGAAGAAAGTCAGTGCCCAGGGACCTAGGGTCAACTTCCGTCTTCCAGCGAGCGCAAGGGTGTACCTGTCGTTCAGCCGCTCCAGAAGGTAGGAGCCCAGGCCTGAGCCCGTGCCCCCTGCGATGGAGTGGCACAGCACGAAGCCCTGCGGGGGACAGACGCAGAGACAGCACCCAGGAGCTGGGAGCTCGGGTGTCCCTTCCCACTGCCCACACCCGCCTTGAGCTTCCTGTGTCCACCCAGGCCAGAGGCTCCCTGGGCCGGTCCAGAGCCAGGCATCGGCCGAATGACTCACGTCTAAGGAGCTGCCACCGCCCAGGTTATGACCTCCTTGAGGATGAGGAGTGCACCTTCCCTACCAGCTACGCCATGCTGAGCTTCAGTCGTGTCCTGTATTCGCTGAGGGACTGAGTTTTTGCTGTACCAGGGACTGGGTCTGGGGCCTTTGTACTGAGCTACATCCCCGGGCCTGCCTTTAGTTTTTATTTTGAGATAGGGTCTCACTAAATGGATAAGTTCTCTAAGCTGGGCTCTAACTTGCACTCCTGCCTCAGCCTCCCAGAGTGATAGCATTACAGGCCTGTACTTCCACATCCTGCCTGCCTGTCTGTCTGTCTATCATCTATCTATCTTGTAGTACTATGGTATCTATCTATCATCTATCTATCTATCTTGTAGTACTATGGATTGCACCCAGGGATTTTGCACTGAACTATCTCTTCAAGCCTTTTCTTTTTCCTTAATTTTTAAATTCAGGGATAGGGTCTTGCTAAATCACTTAAGCACAGCATTGCCCAGGCTGGGCTCAAATTTGCAATCCTCCTGCCTCAGCCTCCCAGAGTGCTGCGATCACAGGCCTGCACCACCACATGCAGCTTAAAAAAATGGGTTTTGAGTCCATTCGCCTCTTCAGTCAGGGATTCAGGCCTCCAGGGCTCCTCAGCCTCTTCCGGGACACCCCGAGGTGGGGGAGTCTCACCTCCAGACTGTCACTCCCATCTGCCTCCCGGTCTATGATGTCAAAGATGTCCTCATGGATCTTCTCCCCCTGTATGGAGACGGGAGGGAGGATGAGGCAGAAGGCTCTCTTCAGAGCTCCACCTGGGACACTGATGCCCTGGAGTGACCTCGACCACAACCCTCAACCCAGGGTTCTGGGGTGCAGCCCTCAGCCCAAAGCTGCTCCTCCATGCGGGACCTGCGCGAGGCCTGGCGGGCGCCCGTGTCCCTCCGCTCAGGGCATGCACCGGTCTCTTATTTACGGTCCCTCGGGTCGGGCCGAGGTGCGGGACGCCGGCTGGGCCGGTCCGGGCGCGGCGGACACCTGCGAGAAGCCCCGGGCCCAGTTGTTGCCGGCGCCGCCGCCGTGCTGGGACAGGTAGATGTTCTCGGGGTTGTAGAGCTTGGCGTAGGCGGAGTTGAGGATGGAGTGGATCACGCGCGGCTCCAGGTCCAGCAGCAC
>NW_004955451.1:16515270-16517494 GCF_000276665.1 Chinchilla lanigera | reverse complement strand
CATAGAGTTACACCTCCAGCCCCCTTTAGCTACTATGTTTTTTTTTTTTTTTAATTATTTATTCATTTTTGAGACAGGGTCTTGCCGTGCAGTTCAAGTTGGCCACTGCGGAGCCCAGGCTGGCCTCAAACTCACAGCAATTCTCCTGCCTCAGTCTCCCGAGTGCTAGGATACAGGCACGTGCCATCACGCCCGGCTTCTGTTAGCCCCTATGAATGACATAGCCTGGAACGTCAGTGCACAGATACCCATTTGAGTCTGTTTTTCATTCTTCCGGATATATATTGAGAAGTAGACTTGCTGGATATTTTGTAGTTTAGGCTGGCCTTGAACTCGTGGTGAACCTCCTGTCTCAGCCTCCCCGAGTGCTGGGATGACAGGCGTGCGCCACCATGCCTGGCCCTGTTTCATTTTTTTGAGCATCCATTGTACCCGCAGCGCGGGCCACCGGCCGCCGGGGCGGCTGAGGCTCCGGCGCAGGCGCAGAGGGACGTGGCAGGGGGCGGGGGGGCGTGCCTCTCTCTGCGCCTGCGCGGGCCCAGGGAGCTGCTGCGGGGTGATGCCGCCTGGCCTCGAGCCTCGCCCTGCGCACGCGCACACCCGGCACCGAGCGCGTGCCCAAGCCCTGGGCGGGCGGGGCCGCGGTGTCCCGGGAGATCATCACCTTGCGGGTGGGCCAGTGCGGCAACAGCGCGTTTACATTCCGGTTAGTGATGCAGGAGGGATTCTGTGTTTTTGTTAATAGCGGTCCATCCTGATGGCTGTGAAGTGTTCTCATTCTGATTTATATTTTGTTTTAAATCACAGAGAGATTTAAAAGCCTGGCACAGGGGTGCAGATCTGTAATCCCAGCTACTCAGGAGACCGAGGTGGGAGAACCGCCAGCTGGAGCCCAGCCTTGGCAATTCAACAACTTAGGGAGAGTTTATCTCAAAATTAAAAAAAATAAGAAAAGAGCTGGGGACACATGAAGCTCAGTGTGAAGGCCCTGGGTTCAATCCCCAGTCCTGCAAAATACATAATAACGGGTGGGTGTGTAGCTCAGTGGTAGGGAATCCCAGGGTTCAGTCCCCAGCGCCACTCCATATACACGTGCGCGTGCGCGCACACACACACGGACAAACCAGCAGCATTTTGTATTTTTTACTATTGTGTGCTTTAAAATTGTATATAAACGGCAGCCAGAGCACAGTATCAGAGAACAGCCGCGCATGGTAACACACACCTGCCACCCAGCACCGGGAGGACGTCCACACGCACAGGACCGTGTGCTGTGAGCCTCGGGGAAAGTCTCTGCAGAGGGTGCTGTTCCCGTTCATGGGGTCTTCCCAATGCTCTAGATGGCTCCGGTGGTTTGCTCTCACCCTTCACCTCTGTCTGCCCTCAGGTTAGCAGATGCTGATTTCTGTCACCTCATGAACACCGGATAGATTTCCTGACTGAAATTTCCAATTAGGAGCCAGGCGTGGTGGAGCACTTCTGTCATCCAGCACTTGGGAGGCTGAGGCAGGAGGGTCACCATGAGTTCGAGGCCATCTTGGGCTACATAGTGAGACCCTGCCTCCAAAGAATGGAAAAAAAGGGGGGGAGGGATATATTAACTTGTTTTTGCTGTTTTATTTTTAGTGCAGGGGACCAAATCTGAAGCCTTGCACAGGCTAAGCATGTGCTCTATCTCCGAGCTACACCACCTGCCCTGGCCAAGGATGTAGATGAGAATTCTCAGGGGATGTCCCAGAATGGTCTGGGACAAAAGAAAAGTCAACCAACTTCACTTGTCCTCACAACTGTACAAAAAACAACTTTCTTTTTAAAGACAGGGTCTCGATATATAATCCAGGCTGGCCTTAAACTCACTGTCTAGCCCAGGCTGGCCTCCAGCTCACAATGACCTTCCTGCCTTAGCTTCCTGAGTGCTGGGATGACAGGCGTGCACCACCCCACTCAGCACCTTGCCCATTTTCCTGTGGGTTGCTTCTTAGGTATTTTGAGACAGTCCATCAATTGACCCTTATGTCAGTCTGCAGCTTATCTTACATGTTGCAAACGGTGTCTTTTGTCGCAGAGATTTTATTATTGAATTTATTTGTTCATTTATGTATGCAGAGCTGGTGATCAAACCCAGGGCCTCAAACCCAGGGCCTCCTTTATGTATGCAAAGCTGTGCTCCAGACTGATCTAGAGCCCCACATGTGATTTCCATTTTATTTATTTATTTTTAATT
>NW_004955451.1:16511153-16514519 GCF_000276665.1 Chinchilla lanigera | reverse complement strand
TCTTTTTCCTGTTTTTTTTTTTTTTTTTCTTAGTTATTTCTATTTTAATGCAGACAAAGTGATCTGTCATTTCATTTATTGATTTGTATGTCTGCTTCTTTGTTTGAGACAGAGTTTCAATGTGTAATCCAGGCTGGCCTCAAACTCCTGGTGATCCATCCTCCTGCCTCAGCCTCCTGAATGCTGGGTTGACAGGTGTGTGATACCATGCTCAGCTTCTGTATTATCTTTTATGCCCTGCACACTTCCCACCCTGCTAAGGTGCCCTGCCCCGTCCCGACACCCGCCAGCCAGCCCCCATGCTCCTTCCAGGCTGGCGCTGCTGGCTCCCTGGTCTCCAGCTCATATGGAATTTATTTGGAGCTGCTGTGCGCTAGAGATCGGCTTTATTCTTTCCATCTGGACAGCCAGTTGCCTCCTGCCGATGACAGAGTTGCACAGCCTCCCCTCCGGGGAACGTTCCTGGGCCTGTCTCCGCCGTCCTGCTCTGTGCTTTTCTCTGGGACCCGCTGCAGAGGGGCTGGCCGAAGCATGTGGCCAGGAGTCCGCCCAGCAAGGGCTTTGTCTTCCCTTCTCTTTCTTTCTTTCTTTCTTTCTTTCTTTCTTTCTTTCTTTCTTTCTTTCTTTCTTTCTTTCTTTTCTTTCTTTTCTTTCTTTCTTTCTCTCTTTAGTTTTGGAGACAGGGTCTCACAATGCAGTTCAGGCCTTCACCTCACTACATAGCCCAGGCTGGCTTCAAACTCACAGCGATCCTCCTGCCTCAGCCTCCCAAGCGCTGGGCTTGCAGGTGGGTGCCACCACGCTCAGCTGTCACAACTATATTTCAGCTCACTTGGTTCCCATCGTAATTGTCAGGACTCGTTGGGGCTTTCAGTGGTCCTGGGGAAAAACGGTGGTGGGAATGAGGAAAAGATAGACAAGAGACAAGCTTGGGGTCCCATGGAGGTCCTCTCTCTCCCTTCGAGAGGAGAACTGCCCAAGAACGGTGGCGCCTTATTTCTACCCTGGAGAGACTGATGTCAGTCTCAACCTCTCTACCCAGCAACCAGCTCACAAGCTGCAACAGCTTGTTTACAGGGTTCGAGGAACCCCTGTGTTGGGGCTGGCTTTGTCCTGCATGCGTCATTGATTTCCAGCTTCAGCCGCTCCTGACAGGTAACCCTACGTGTAGTTTTGTAAACCCAAAGAACACTGTCCACCAAAGGCAAAGGCCCCTCTGCTTTGAAAAGGCTAAGAAGCCCTGTCGTAAAGGAGAGAGGGGACCCGGCCCCCAGAGCACAGCGGATGCCTCCGTGCAGGACACTGAGGGGACAGGGACGGACGGCTCTTGGAACGTGAGGGTCCTGGGAGGCGCAGGGATTACGTGCAGGAAGGAAGCCTTCCCCCAGCAGGAGGCAGGGCGGGTGTGTGTGGACAGGAGGGGGCCCAGCGCCGGAAGCAGCCTCATGGCTTCTATTTCCATGGCCAGTGGGCGTGAGGAGCGGGAGGTCGTGGTTTGCAGGGTGCAGCCAGCTGGGGCGGCCTGGCCACAGCGGAGGACAGTGCTGAGCTCCCCTGGACGGAGGCGGAGGGCAGCAGGAGCCCAGCGCAGGTGGATGAAGGGGCTGAGTGCGGATGAAGGGAGGAAGGCAGGCGGAGAGGAGACTGCAGCCAGGCCTGCGGTCAGTGAGGAGAGACGGGCCTGGGAGGCAGAGGGGGAGGAGAGGCGCTTAGGGTTGTGGGCACCTGAGAGGCAGGCGGGTCGGGCTGGCATTGCGGTGCACACCTGTCATCCGGTGCTCTGGGACGCTGAGGCAGGAGGATCTCAAGTTTGAGTCCAGCCTGGGCAATTTAGGAACTTAATAGGTCCCCCTCTCAAAAGTAAAATAAAGAGGGCTGGGGTGTATCTCAGAGCCAAGGCGGTAGAGCGCTTGCCTGGCGGGCACAAAGCCCCGGGTTTAGTTCTCAGTCTCTCGCTGCCCCCGACACACACACACACACATACACACGCGCGTGCACGCACGAGGGCCCAGGTATAGTTTTATGTGTCTATTAGGTACGTGTTATGTATGCATGCATGCATATTCCCTGGGTGGGTCCCAGGGCCTTCACACTGGACTGGAAGCCCAGCCCTTTCAGAATTGTAAGACAGGATCTTGCTAAACTGCCAAGGGGAAAAAAAACTGCCAAGGCTGGACTCGAACTTTCGACCCTCCTGCTCTGGCACCTTGTACGTGGGAGCAGGTCTTCTGGGAGTCACTTGGATCCTAAGGTAAATGTGCGTGTGACGCCACCAGCACCACTGCAGCACAGGCCACACCACATTCCTTAAATAAAAGGCTATGTTTTGATATCTGTATACCCCTTAGAGAACAAATAAGGGCACACTTAAAATTTTCATTTTATATATTTTTTGCTTTCATTTTTTATATTCTATATGGAATCTGTGTTTCATGATGGCATTGCTTGTTATTGTTATTGTGTTGTGTTGTTTTGAGACAGGCTGGCCTTGAACTCACAGCAGTCTTCCTGCCTCAGCCTCCCAAGTGCTGGGATGACAAGTATGTGCCACCACCACTATCTTACGTTGGTATTTATTTATTTATTTATTTATTTATTTTTATGTTGGTACTTTAAACCACCCCCTCCCAGTACTAGCTAGGGATTGAACCAAGGGGTACTCTATTGCTGATCTACATCCTCAGCCCTTATTTTTTTTTCCTCAGCCCTTATTTTGAGACAGGGTCTCACTAAGTTGCCCAGGCTGCCCTGCAGTTTGAGATCCTCCTGTCTCAGCCTCCCTGGGATGTCTGTCTCAGTAGCTGGGATGGTAGTTGTACATCCAGCATGTGGGGTAAGTTCTTAGTTCATTTGTGCGACTTCCGCTGGGTGCTTGATTTGTGAGCAGAACACTGGAGTCCAGCTGGAGTCTGCGCTGTTTGCTACATTGTAAATACACTCTGTCAGGCTTCCTGGGCTAAGGAAAACTATTTAGGAAATTGGGGGTTTTTTTGTTTGTTTGTTTTGGTTTTTTTTTTTTTGTCTGTTTGAGACAGGGTCTCCCTATGCAGTTCAGGCTGGCCTTGAGCTCACTTTGTAGCCCAGGCTGCTCTCAAACTCACAACGATCCTCCTGCCTCAGCCTCCCTGGTGCTGGGATTACAGGCATGCACCACCACAGCCCAGTGAGGAAATTGTTACTAAAAATTAACTTTTGACATAGTTTCAGTTTTCTGTTCTCTGTCATTTGGTCTGTTAAAGCAATATTACAAAGTTCAGAAAAGAGTTATTTAGTAATCTAATTACATTTAGTTTTTTGTTTGTTTGTTTGTTTTTTGGGTACTGAGAATCAAACTCAGGACCTTGCTCTTGCCAGGCAGGCGCTGTG
>NW_004955451.1:16509815-16511043 GCF_000276665.1 Chinchilla lanigera | reverse complement strand
TTTTTGTCACTGGGGATTGACCCCAGGGCTCTGGCATCCCATCCTTGGCCCTTTTTATTTTTAAAAGAATTTTTTAAATATATTTTTATTGGGCTGGGGCTGTAGCTCAGTGGCATAAGCGCTTGCCTGGCAAGCCTGAGGTCATGAGTTCGATTCCCGGTACCAAAAAAAAAAACAAACCCAAAATATATTTTTATTTTTAGACAGAGCCTCACTCAGTTGCCGAGGCTTGGCTTGAACTTGTAACCCTCCTGCCTCAGCCTCCCAGCCTGCCGAGAATACAGGTGTGTGGCGCTGCACCCAGCTCACCCCTCGGCAGGTTTCACTCTCAGTCTCAGGGTCTCCTCTGGACCCCTTGTTCTGGTGGCAGCCACCGCCTCTCCGGCTTCCTCCGCCTCCAGCCTGAGACTTAGGCTGCTCCCCGGGCTCCGTGGGTCAGGGCTGGGACGGGCTCTGGGAGGCCAGCAGGGCGGGTCTGCGCCGACTGCGTTTCCACGTGGGAGCTGTTGTCAGGCACGGTGCTTCCTGCTCCAGCCCCGGGGGCTCCGCTGAGCAGTGGGCACCGAAGAGCCTGGAGAAGACCGAGTGCGCCGCCCTCTGTGAGGGCTTCCGGCCCCTGTGGGCCGGGGTCGGATTCTCCGCGGCAGGATCCACATGACCTGCATCTGATCCTCCCTAATCTCCGAGGCCCTGTGCCACAGCTCCGCCTTCAGAGCCTCGCTAGCTGTGCTTGAGGGGACAGAAGCAGTTTGTCCTACTCTGGTGGCCTCTGCTTTGCCAAGGGAGGTCTCTGTCTCTCTCTGAACAAAGAACTTTTTACCTACAGAAGACTTGGCTGTACTAGAGTATCCTAAGGCATATACCAAAAACACAAAACCAAACAGAAAAGCTAAGAACTCCTGAGTTTAGAAAGTTAGAGGATATAAAGTCCATATGTATGTATCAATTTGTGCTTTTTTGTTTATCTTTTTGAGACAGGGTCTTACTATGTATTTCAGGCTGGCCTTGAACTCACTATAGAGCCTACGCTGGCCTCCAACTCACAGCAGTCCTCCTGCCTCAGCCTCCCCAGTGCTGGGATGACGTGCCACTATGCCCGGCAACATTTACAATTTTGAGTGTTTTTGAGTCCACATTCAGCAGCAGTACACTGAGATCTTAACATGTAACAGTGTTGGTCACCAGGGGCTGGGGATGTAGCTCAGCGGCATAAGCGCCCGCTTGGCAA
>NW_004955451.1:16506419-16509030 GCF_000276665.1 Chinchilla lanigera | reverse complement strand
AACACTCTGGGAGGCTGAAGCAGGAGGATCACAAATTCAAGAGCAACCTGGAAAAATTAGCAGTTTAGTGAAAAAAAAGAAAGGCTGAGGATGTAGCTCAGTGTGAAGACCCTGGGTTCAGTCTCCATTACTGGAAAAAAAAGAGTTTTGGGTGTTTTGTTTTCAGTTCTGGTGATTGAACCCAGGACCTTCTCCCTGAGCTACATCCCCAGGCCCCTTACCCCACTTTTTTCAAAGAGCAGAATATATTTATTGAGGGAAAGAAAGCTTCTGTCCAAGAGATGGACAGAAGGGGGCCCGCGTGGGTTGTCCTTTTATTTATTTATTTATTTATTTATTTATTTTTTTGAGACAGGGTCTTGCTGTGTAGTTTTGCTTGGCCTTGAATTCACTATGGAGCCCAGACTGGCCTTGAAATCCTGGCAGTCCTCCTGCCTCAGCCTCCTGAGTGCTGGGATGACAAGTGTGTACCACCACGCCCAGCAGGGCTTTGTTTCTCTGACTGCTGCTCCACTCCTAGGAAGGGCAGGTCCCTGCTGGGCAGAGGCCCCCTCGGCTGGCCCTCCCAGGCTTCAAAAAGGCCTGAGAGGAAAGCCGTTGTTCTGAGGTAGGCTGGGAACACTTTCCCATCTGGGGTCCACGGACCTCCGGTGTGTTTGTGCTAAGTCCCTGTGAGAAGACCGAGCGCAGTACCCTGAGCCACGGGGCTGCCCCGGCCTGCAGTGGATCCCTGCAGCCACGACAGGACAGAGCCCCGCCTGTGCCACCTCTCCTTGCGTGCCTGTTAGTGTGGTTTCGCTCTAAACTGGCGCGGTGAGAGATGGGCAAACTTGGGCATCTTAGCGGGACCCTGGCTCCAAATAAGAGGCAGAAAAGGGAGCTGCCTCAGCGTCCTGGAGCTGCTGCGTCACAGACTCCGCGTCACTCGCCAAGGTGCCAGAGGAGACGCGGACCCGGGAGCAGCCGCAGAGGAGCCGGGCAGGGCACTTCCGCCTTCCACGCAGCTGATGTCCCTGATCATCAACACTTTCTGCTCCAAGGGAGAGTTCTTCCTGGTTTCAAATTCATCAGATGCTCTGGCCAAGTCAGGCCGAGGGCTGGGGATATAGCTCAGTGGCACAAGCGCCTGCATGCCAAGCGCAAGGTCCTGAGTTTGATCCCCAGTACCAAAAAAAAAAAGAAAGTACAGAGGTTCTGTGAGCAGTTTTCTAAGCATAGGAAGCTTGGAATTCAGGAAGGCTCAGAATCGAGAGAGGCCTCTGGAGCGGTTTTGCAGGACACACCGGCTTCGGGCACCGTGGCGTCGCTCAGGGACTTCTGCACGAGGCTGGCGGTGGATCGGAGCGCCTCTGTTAGGTCACAGGCGAGGCCGGGCAGGGAGCGGACATGGCCTTGGTGAGCGGCTTTGGAACGTGGCTCAGAAGTGACATACAAGATCGACCCATCCAGGGCCGCGTCCAACAGCTGCAGGGGTTTGAGGGGAAACAACAGCAAGAGGGCTGGGAGCTTCCAGAAGATGAGGGGAGAGAAAGAAACAGGAAGAGAAAAAGACAAAGTTTGGAAGCCTCTGACAGACGTCTTGGAGAAAAAGGTCTGCGTCCGGCGCGGTCCTGGCACACGCACATGCGGCTGGACAGCGGCGTGGAGGGGATCTCAGGAGCCCAGGCCCCGAGAGGCAGCCCCGCCGCGGGCCCTGGTGGCACAGAGCACGGGGCGAGCCCTGGCCGCTCCGCTCCGCACAAGGCCGAGGCGGAGGGACGGTCCAGTCTGCAAGGACCGGTCATCCTGCTTTATGACACCGCGCTGCTGCCCGCTGGCTTCGGACACACGCGAACAGGATTTACAGGACGACCGGGCTGGGGCTGGGCGCCCGTGAGGATGACCCGCTGCTGGCCACACCGCTGCCGCCGTCAACGAGGAGGCGCCTGCGCTCGAAGGAGGCCACGCTGAGCGCCCGCGCACGGAAGAAGTCGGCGGAGCTCTGCTGGGAACCGCTGGACTCGCGCCCGTCCGCTACTTTCATCCCCTCTGATACTGCGTATCCTCCGTGAACGTGTGAGTCCCTACGGCAGGATCACTGCTGCTTTCTACTTTTAAGTGATACTGCGATACTTTCAGCTAACCTGGAGCGAGAGATGCCCGTTCTAGTTTCACCTTGGTTTGTGTTAACAGGGGGAGATGTTTGTGGTGGATGTAGCTTACTGTTCATTTGTGATATCTCAAGTGTCTAGTTATTGAGCCGGATTCCTTAGCAGACCAAATCTTTTGCCTCTGAAGTGTGGAGATAGCTTCATGTTTAGAGGAATTTTTTTTTTTTTTTTTTTTTGGTACTGGCAATCAAACTCAGGACCTTGCACGTGCCAGGCAGGCGCTTGTGCCGCTGAGCTAAATCCCCAGCCTGGTGCTACTTTTTAAAAACTTTCCCCTGTAGCTTCAGTTCTACTTGTCCTGTTCTTTTTGAAAGAAGTCTGTTAAACTGAAACAACTTGATGGCAGAAACTGCGTTTGGCTTGTTTTTCAATGTATTGTTTAGAGGAATAAACTAAACTTCCTGGATATGCTGCGATGCTGTTGGAAAAATAATTCGGGTTGGTTTTTTTTTTTTTTTTTT
>NW_004955451.1:16502819-16505961 GCF_000276665.1 Chinchilla lanigera | reverse complement strand
AGGGAAGGGAAGGGAAAAGTAAAGAAAAGAAAAGAAAGGAGGGCTGGGACTGTAGCTTAGTGCAAAGGCCCTGGGTCCCATCCCCAGTACCACAGGAAAAAGAAAAAAGACTGACAACAATAACTAATGATAAGACAATTGTGACAATATCCTGCAATAAAAATTATTTAAAACATGAATTGTTTATTTCTGGAATTTTCCACTTACTCTTGTTTTTTGAGACAAGGTCTCACTATGTGATTCTGGGTGGGCTTGAAGTCACTTTGTAGCCCAGGCTGGCCTCGAACTCATGGTGACCCTCCTGCCTCAGCCTCCCAAGTGCTGGGATGACAGTGTGCTCCACCACGCCTGGTTCTCCTTCATAGTTTAGACTACGGGTCCCTGAAACTGCAGAATGGACATGTTGTGCCGCAGGACACTACAGGCTCACAGTCCCGGCTGGGGGCGCCCCGCTGAGACAAATGCCTGGGCCAGCGCCAGAATCCATGCCGCCCACACTGGTTGTGCTGAGGCAAAGGCGGTTTCAGAGAAGTCGTCAGCTCCAGAGGCTGGAGAGTGCTGGTGGCGGGTGCCTCTGAGGAGGTCACAGTGACCCTGGAGATGGGGCCTGGCCCGTGGCTGGGTGGCAGTGTCCCTGTAATGGTCTCCTGAGAACCAACTCTGAGAGGCCCGAGGATGCTGATGCTGGTGGGGGTGAGGGTGAGAGTGTCAGAGGGACAGGGTGACAGATGGACACAGGGTGGAAGGACGGAGCACAGAGGGGCAGCCCAGAGGACCCAGTCCTTTTTTTTTTTTTTGTGAGACAGGGTCTTGCTATGCAGTTCAGGCTGGGCTTGAACTGTTAGCAATCCTCCTGCCTCAGCCTCCCCAGTGCTGGGATGACAGGCGTGTGCCGCTATGCCCAGTTTGACCCAGTTCTTTCTGCCTGCTGTTTCAGGGGACAAGGGGAGCATCTGCGTCACCTGGGCTGGCTGGGCCAGATTCATAGGTGGGGCGTGGGGTGGCGTGGAGGAGCCGTGGCCCCCACTAGTCATGGTGGGCTTGTGGCCTAGGCTTGGAGGCCAGGGGACAGCAGTATTTGGCCTGAACCTCGGATGCTCGGTTGTCCGACTTTATTATTATCATTATTACGATTTTGACACGAAGTCTCACTGTGATGCCCAGGCTTCTCTCAAACTCCTGGGCTCAAGCAGTCCTGCCTCAGCCTCCCAAGTGACCGAGACTATAGGTATGTATCACCACACCTGATTCAATTAGCCAACTTTTGTTCCCACATCTACTTTTACAGAGATGGAGAACAACTGGGATGATCAGATTAGGCTTCCATTCTTTTCTCTCTTAAGAAGCACCCTCATTTCTTACTAAGTATGTCTTGAAGTGGCGTGTGGTGGTGCAGGTCTGTAATCCCAGCTACTGGGGAGGATGAGGCAGGAGGATTGCTGAGAGTTTGAGGCCAGCCTGGGCAACTGAATGAAGCCCTGTCTCAAAATCAAAAGAACGTAGGAAAGGGCTGGGCTGTGGCTCAGTGGCTTGCCTCGAGTGTGCGAGGCCCTGGGACCCACACGCACGGGCGCACACACAGCGTTTTCTTGGGGAAAAGTCACAGCAGATAGGGGCTAGGGATTTAGCTCAGTGGCAAAGCGCCTGCCTGGCAAGCGCAAGGTCATGAGTTCGGTTCCCGGTACCGGAGAAAAACCAAAAAAAAAAACAACACAGCAGAGTCTGAAGAGCCTGCTAAGGTCAAGGAGGGTGGGGCAGCAGGAAGCAGAGATCGCAGCAGTTACAGGGGCCCGGCGCACGTGGCACGGGTGTCAGTGCACTGGGCAGGCCCTGTGGCTCAGCGTGGTGCCCCGTGGGTGACAGCTGCTGGGTCACCCACTGCCGTGGGAGCTGGAAGCCATCCACACCCAAATGGGCCGCATGAGGGAGCGACAGGCTCGCCAATGCCCTGGGAACAACGGCGGTGCCTGTGGAGACGGAGGCCCGTGCACCCGGAGGCACACAGGCGGAAGGAGGAGACGCATCGCTAGGGCAGATCACGGAACAGTGCTGGTCCTGATACAGGGGAAAGAAACTCCGGTCTGGGGCGAGTTCGTGTTCTCTAAAAGCAAAGAATGAATTTTAGGAACAACAGAGGTTAAGAGCACAATATACTTATTGAGGGAAGGAAAGCTTCTGTCCGAGAGAGGTTGCCAAGTGGGCTGCCCAGGGAACCTGTCTTTTCCCGGGATTTTTATAGAGCAAAACCCCGAGGTGAGGTGGGTCCCAGGTGGGGAAAAATGGGAAATCACAAGGTGGGCATGAGGTGGGACAAAACTATGGCCAGCCAATAAGAACTGTTCAGGTAAAATTGATTAAATCAGGATCAAATGAGAAAGCCAGTCACTTAGCAGGCGGCCATGAATACCCATCAGGGGCTTTTCCTGTAGGGGTTGGGTCAGGGACCGCTCAAGTCCTTCCCTAGGGAGGTATGTGGGTGTGTTGTGTAATCTTTTGTTTTGAGGTCTGGCCGCAGCAAGTAAGTCTCTATGCACAAGGTGTCTTGTCTTCCATTTTGTCTTCCATCCTGGCTCCTTCGAGAGCCTGGCCCCGTCTGACTGCCTGTAATAGTTTTTTTTTCCAGTACCAGGAATCAAACTCATGACCTTGCCCTTTCCAGGCAGGTGCTTTTGCCACTGAGCTAAATCCCCAGCCCCTCTGTAATATTTCTGTCTAACTCAGCTACCTACTGCAGTCCTAGTGCGAAAAGGGCACTGAATGACTGTCCATAGTCACTTAACAGGAAGCTAGCTCTCCAGGGAGTTCCAGGCCACGCTAGACTACAGGCTAAGCTTTCCCCCGGCTCCACAGCTGTGCTGTCTATGTAGCGCCTCCTAGGAAAAAGAGCCAGGCCACGGTGGTGCATGCTGTAATCCTAGCACTCTGGATGCTGAGGCAGGAGGATCTCTGTGAATTTAAGGCCAGCCTGAGGGGCCAGGGATATAGCGCAGGGGCACTGTGCCTGCCTGGCAAGTGCGAGTTCCTGAGTTTGATTCCCAGTACCAAACCAAACTAAATCAAACCAGCCAAACAAAAAAACAGCACTGCAGTTTGGGGCCAGGGATATAGCTCAGTCGCATAAGTGCCTGCCTGGCAAGTGCAA
>NW_004955451.1:16492679-16502559 GCF_000276665.1 Chinchilla lanigera | reverse complement strand
AAAAAAAAAACAACCTAGAGCTTTTTTCTTCTTTGATACTAGGGATCAAACTCAGTACCTTCACACTGTGCTATACTCCCACAGTTTCTTCCATTTTTTATTTTGAGCCAGGGTCTTGCCAAGTTGCCCAGGGGACTCAACCTTGGGTCCTCCTGCCTCAGCCTCCCTGAGTATGGTGATTGCAGGCAAGCACCACCACACCCAGCCCATCTGGCCGCCTTTTTTTTGCGGGGGGGGGGGGTTGATTTTTTCCGGTACCTGGAATCAAACTCATGACCTTGCGCTTGCCAGGCAGGCGCTGTGCCGCTGAGCTAAATCCCCAGCCCCCATCTGGCCTTCTTTAGCGCTTTGACCAAACCCTATTCCATTCCTCATCTGCCTGATTCTTGGGACCCTTGCCTGCAGCTGGTGCGCTAGGTTTGCTTTCCACCTCAGGGTCCAGGGATGGGCTGCTCGGAACCGGAAGTCGAAGAGAGAGCTAAAGTCTCAGGCTGCTTCTCTCGGGGCTCCACGCAGGCGGGCGTGGGTGGGGACTCTCAGCGGGCGCCAGGGGCTGGGAGGGAGGCTCTCTGTGGAAGCCTGGCGAGGCTGGAGTGAGGAGGCCTGGGGCTGAGTTCCCTCCTGGGCCCAGCTGCTGCCTGGTGACCCCGGGACACCCCTGCCCCCACTCCCACCACTCTGCCGTCGCCAGTCTGTCCTGGAGGAACGCGTCCCCTGGCGACCTCGCTGTGTCCCGTGGGTGGCTTCACAGTGGTGCCGAGGGGGGCAGCTGTGCGTGCATCTGCTTAGCGTGCGTGGCTGGCATTGGGTCTTGGAGGGAGGGGAACAGGTGCAGGCCTGGGGCTGCATCCATGCAGGTGTGATGGCACCCTGTAGATGGTGCCCACGGGGACAGCTGCCAGGGTCCCACACCAAAAATTCAAGTACATCGAGCTATTTGATTACCTGTACCTTAAGGTCTCCAGTGGAAGAATCTTGGCTGTCTTCACTTAGGTCAGGCATGAAGGAGTATTTGTTTTGTTTTGTTTTGTTTTTTTGTTTTTCTCCGGTACTGGGAATCGAACTCACAACCTTGGGCTTGCCAGGCAGGCGCTGTGCCACTGAGCTAAATCTCCAGCCCCCAAAGAAGTATTATTTATTTAGTTATTTAGTTAGTTGAGACAGGGGCTCACTATGTAGCTCAGGCTGGCCTAAAACTCCAGTAATCCTCCTGCGTCAGCCTCCCCAGTGCTGGGATGGCAGGCTGAGCAACCAGGACCACCTCTGGCAGGAATTTTACAAAATCATTTCCAGCTGGGCCTGGTGGAACATGCTTGTCATCCCTGCCCTCTGGGAAGCTGAGGTAGGAGGATCACAAGTTCCAACCCAGCCCAGGAAGTTTAGTGATTCAGGGAGACCCTGTCTCAAAATAAAAAATAAAAAAGGGGCTGGGGTATTGGGTTAATAGTATCCCTTGTTATTGTGGGTTGATCAGGTCTGCAATCTCCCAAAGGAGTATACAGTGAAAGCTAAATAAAAAGAGGCAAATGGAATGATTTCAGGGCTCCAGGAGGATCAGAGCCCTCTCACAGAATTGCAAATTCTCTCAGGGCTAGGACAAAGACCTTCTCTGAGGGGCCTGTTTCTATTTAGTTATCAGAAGAAGGGAGGGGAGTACTCCAGAAGGGTGGATTCACTCAAGGACTTCTCCAAGTAAGGTATTAAGTTAATCCACCCAGGAGTGAGATGCCTGAGGCTACAGCCTTTATCTAGTTGAGATGGGTCCAGGTGTCCTTGTCTGTGGTCTCCTCTTCTCCTTTGAGTCATTCTTTTTTCTTTTTCCCTTGAGGCTTTCTGGCTTCATCCACCATTCAGGCTCCAGTGGGGATCAGTGACTCACAGAGGTTCACTTACTGTGGGTCCACCCCCATCTCCACACAAGGAGCCCAGGGCTTGGGCAGATTCACAAGTGAACATGAAAAGCCCACTGGTGAATTTAAGTCCTCCTCAGGGCTGTTTCGTAGCAGTCTCCATCGCTGGGGTGAGAGATCAAATGAAGGCCCAGGGTTCAACACCCAGGACTGAAAGAAAAATCTTTCTCAGGGGCCCGGGATGTAGCTCAGTGGCACAAGCGCCTGCCTGGCAAGCGCAAGGTCCTGAGTTCGATTCCCGTTACCAAAAAAAAAAAAAGAGAGAGAAAAAAATCTTTTCTCTACTTGGAGTGTGTGCTGTGAGCTCAGCTCTGAGTTGCCGTGCTGCCGGGGCCTCTCTGGCATGTCGGCTCCAGCCCGCGTGTCCCCCCCTTGCATTTTTATTTTTTGTGCTGGGATTGAAGCCAGAGCTGATCCACCACAGAGCTCCGTTCCTACCTTCATTACTGTTTGAGACAGGGTCTCACTAACTCATCCAGGCTGGCCATGAACTTGCAGTCTTCCTGCCTCAGCCTCTGGACGAGCTGGGAACCGGGGCTTGGCACCCTTCTTGCTTTTTGTAAGTTTGCTGCCCCACCTCTCCGCAGGACAGAGCACTTAGCCGCTGTTGCTGGCCCTGGAAGCCCCGCCGTTCCCGTGTCAGGTGTGCATGGGTCAAGGCGTCCGTGCGTGCGTGCGAGCAGGCCGGGACCCGTCCGCCGAGGCTGAGCAGGCGCGGGTGGGAGCTCGGTGAGCGCGTGGTGCGAGCACACAGCGCCCAGCGGGGCCTGGCTGTCCAGGCCTACTCTGTGTTGTGCGCATCTGGGCCTTCCCCTCCCGGGAGGAGGGCCCGGTGCAGCGTTTGCCTGGCCGAGTTCCAAGCAAGAGGGACGGTGGACGAGTGGGGAGTCTCTGTGGGGCATGGGGCCGGGCACCCGCAGGGACCTCGCCCTGGGGCACAGAGTCCTCTCCACCCTCCGTGGGCAGCCTGTGCCTCCTGACCAGAGTGAGTGTCCCCTAAGGTTCCCTTCCCTGACCTCAGACCCGTGAGCCTTCCACCTCTGAGCTTGGCTGTCTCTCCGCAGAAACTGGGGTGTCCTAGTTCCTCTCCAAGCCAGGCACGGTGGTGCACACCTGTAATCCCTGCACTCTAGGAGGCTGAGGCGGGATGATCACAAGTTTGAGACCAACCCAGGCAGTTAGGTGATTTAGTGAGAGCCTGTCTTAAAATAAAAAAATAAAAATAAAGGACTGGGGATGTAGCTCAGTGCAAAGGCCCCAGGTTTAGTCCTTAGTATCAAGTAAAAAGAGCAAGCTGGGGGTGCTGGTGTACACCTGTCACCCCAGCATTTGGGAGGCTGAGGCAGGAGGATCTCCAAGAGTTTGAGGGCAGTGCAGGCTACATAATGAGACCCTTTCTCAAGAAAAAAACAATGAAAGGGCAGGGGATACAGCTCAGTGGCACAGCTCCTGCCTGGCAAGTGTGAGTTCAAAAACAACAACAACAATGAAACAAACAACAAAAACAAAAGAGGAAATCTTTTTTTTCTTTTTCTTTTTCTTTTTTTTTGTCTTTTTGACACAGGGTCTCGCTATGCAGTACAGGCTGGCCTTGAGTTCACTTTGTAGCCCAGGCTGATCTCAAACTCACAACGATCCTCCTGCCTCAGCCTCCCGAGTGCTGGGATTACAGGCGTGCGCCACCATGCCCAGCCTAAAGGAAATCTTGACCAATTTTTTTTTTTCTGGTACTGGGAATTGAACTCATGACCTCACACTTGCCAGGCAGGCGCTGTGCCGCTGACTAAATCACCGGCCCCCTAGAGGAAATCTTAAATCAAATATATATATTCTTTTTTTGAAGCAGGGTCTCACTATGTACACCAGGCTATCCTTGAACTCCAAGTGATCCTCCTGCCTCAGCCTCACGGGTGCTGAGATCACAGGTGTGTGCCACCAGGCCCGGCTCTACATTTGTTTTTGTGCGTGGTATACTCTACCTCTGGGCTGCATCCCCAGCCCTCTACAGTTGCTTTGGAAACAACCCGAAATTATCCTGTCTCCTATAGCTCTTCCAGAGTAGGTGTCTGTAAGACATAAGAATGCCTTTGTTTTTCACTGTGGAGCAGTTAGGTTCTTCTGTGCTGTCACCGGCTGCTGATCTTTGTGTCTACCCTAGTGCCATTATCCATCCCGAGCTCTTTTCTTTTTTCTGACACGAGGCCCAGGTCCCAGGGTCTTGCATGTGCCAGGCAAGTGTCCTACCACAGAGCTACATCCTCAGCTCTTTATATTTTTGTTTTTGAAAAATTATTGATATGTTTATTTTTGAGACAGGGTCTCGCTATGCAGTTCAGGCTGGACTTGAGCTCACTTTGTAGTTCAGGCTGGCCTCAAACTTGCAGAGATTCTCTTGCCTCAGCTTCCTGGGTGCTGGGATTGTAGGTGTGCGCCACCATGCCCAACTTAGCCATTTTAAAATTGTTTTAATTTTTAAGATTTTCAAAGAGGGTCTTGACAAATTGCTGAATTATCCAGGCTGGGCTCAAACTTCCATCCTCCTGCTTCAGCTTCCCAGAGCCCTGGGATCACGTGTGTGTGTCAGTGTCCGGGCCACTTAGATTAGACAAGGTCTTAACTACGTTCCCCAGGAACACATAGCTGGCAGGGTATTACCTGCTCTGGCAGGTGGGACGGTGCTCAGGATGGCCTTGAACTGCTGGGCTCAAAGGATCCTCCTGTCTCAGCCTTCCGAGTAGCTGGGACTATAGGTGTGTGCTGCCATGCCAGGCTTTTGGTCTCCATTTCTAATAAATGCTTGCTCGGTTCACGGGCAGATGTCCAGCAGGGCTTCATTCGGTCCTGCTCACTCATACCTACGGCCTTGAGACTGGCTAAGTGTTCTGTGCTGCCTTTACTTTAGGGGGAGCCGGCTGCCCAGACTTCCCCGGACTGAGAAGAGTGGCAATTTCAGTCTCAAAACCACATCAGAGGGGACTCGAGGGACAAAGTGCTGTTGGGGCTAAAGCAGGCTGAGCTGGTGACCGTTCTAGTGACTCACAGTGGCTCTGGGGACTGGAGGGGAGGCCACCCGCCTCATACTCCCTGGCCAGGGCAGCAAATGATCAGGCAGAGCGGGGAGGAGGGACGGGCCTTCCCAATGGGGAGGGCAGAGTAGCTCCCTTGTCTGTGCTGCCGTGATTAGGCCCTCGAGAATCTAATTAAAACGTAGGAAGTGATGGTTGAGCAGCTGTGAACATCAATTTAAAATGTGTCTGCTCAGCCAGGCCCAGTGGTGCACACCCGTCATTCCAGCTACTCAAGGAGGCTGAGGCAGGAAGACTGCACATTTGAGGCCAACCCGGGCAAGCTAGGGACTTAGTGTCTGACTCAAAATAAAAAATAAAAAGGGCTGGGGATGTAGGTCAGGGCCAAGGCCTTGAGTTCAATCCTCAGCAGTGAAAAAAAAAAAAATCCATACTTTCCAAACTTAGGGTCCCTAAGTGTCAGGTCCCTTGCACAATCTCTTCCTGGGTGTGAGCCTCGGGCTCCAGCTCTATCTCTCGTGCTCTAGGGTCTGGGGGCCACATCACGGGCAGTCTGGGGGTGTTAGCCCTCCGCGGCTACTTCCCTCATCAGTGTATTCAGAGGTTCCTGTCCCCGGCTGGAGCACCCCACGTGAACTCCAGCTTCTCAGCACCTGTCTCAGCAGGGGCAGTCCCTGTGTGGCCTGTAGTGTCAGCCGCAGGGGCTTCACCACAGCACCGCCTGCGCCCCGTGGTAGTCCTAGAAGCAGCTGGCGTTGCCGCAGAGCCATGGCCCCACCAGGACAGCCACGCTGCTCTGGGCGGTGACCCTTGTCACCCAGACACAAGTCTGACTCTCTTGCCTGGAGCTCTGGACGCTGGGCCGGTGGGGACCACTTGCATACGGCACCTTGTGACACCGGGAGCTCAGCTCCTCCACGCAGCACCAGCCCCGGTGAAACGAAGCTGTGGTGGGAGACTGGGGCAAGGGGCCCGGGAACTGGGCAGGAGGAGGACACAGACACGGGCCAGGTGCACACTGGGTCCCAGGAGGCAGCTTCCACCCCACTGGGAAGCAGGCAGCTGCTCAGCACTGACCAGAGCCCTGTCACCCTGGTGACAGTGACCGGCTGGGACTCTGGCAGCGGGCTTGGGCCTCCTTGCTACCTTCTCCTGCAAGGGGCCCAATTTCCCAGGCAGAGCGCTGGGTAAGATTTGGGAGGAGGGGGGCCCAGCCGGCTGCAGAGAGCCAGTGCACTTTGCCTTTCTCTTGGGGACAGAAGCCAGGCCTCTAAACGAGGCTGGAGGTGCGCTGCCCTGCACGGCTCCCCGCGCCTCCTCAGCCTTGAAGAGCTGCAGGAACATTCTCAGTCAGTGCTGGGCCCCGCCACCCCGTCCTTGGCATCGCCCTGGTGCTCTGGCTTCGGTCGGCTTTCTGAGGGCAGGTGCAGGTCACCAGCCGTCAGTCCTGGGGGACGGACGCTACAGGGGGACACGAAGCCGGGCTTCTCTCCCCACTGCTGGGGGAAATGGCCCCTCCGGCCGGGGCGCAAAGTGCCCGCCCCTTCTGAGCACCACTCCTTGATGTCTCACCCGCGCAGCAGCTCTGTGCCGCCCAAGAGCCAGCGTGGGAATGCAGCGCAGGGCAGGGCTCAGAGACCCAGGGCCGAGGCCAGATGCGTTCTGAATCCAGCTCTGCAGCCGCCGGTGGGGATAAGCCATTGGCAGAGGAGCCGTTCTTGGCTTCGGTTTCGTTTACAAAGTGAGGCTGAGGGTAGAGCTCGCTGGAGGAGCATTTGCCCAGAAGGCCTAAGGACCTGGCCCTGGCTCCTGGTCCACTGAGAAAAAAATCCTTTTCTTGAGACAGGGTCTCACAATGGAGCCCAGGCTGGCCTTGAACTTGCAGTGATCCTCCTGCCTCAGCCTCCCGAGTACTGGGGTTGCAGGGGTGTGCTCCACGCCTGGGGTTCACTTCTATGGCATCTTTACCCTTGGAATACAAGGACTCTCCTGTGGCTCTGCTAGTCTGGAGAAACTTTCAGAGCTTTTGTGACACACAGCCCGCTGTGGCGCTGGGCCAAGGGCTCCCCACCACTGGTCTAGAACCCTCTGCGCTCTGGGCCTTGTCAGTTCGCTACTTTCCTGCCGTCTCCTAGAAGGGGAAGGTACGGACACCACTGAGGAGGCTCCCGGGGGCTGGGCTGTGGAGCCGCTGCCGGCCCTGGCTGTCTGGCTTTGGCCTTGGGCTTCTCATTCAATTCTGAGATTCTGGCTTCCGGGACCAGGCTCTCTGGTCAGGGTCCCAGTCCTGCCCCAAGGCCAGGAACCCAAAAGGCCCTGGTGCTGAGCTGAGGGTGGGGTGGCGGCCGAGGCTGCGGGTGTAGCCATCGGCAGGATACGCTGACGTGGTGCACACGGCTGGGGTGTCACCTGCTCTGTAGGCCCAACTGCGACCACAAAGGGCCAGAGAGGTCGCGGCTGTGGGGCTTCTCACCAGGAAAAGGGCCGCAGGTAGCCAGACCCGGTGGAAGGAAGAGCTGGGAGGCCGTCAGCTCAGAGCCGCGGGTGCTAGACGTGGGGAGGACCCGGATGTCAGGGGCAGAGGCAGATGGCAGCCTCCAAGCTCCAAGCCTCAAAGGAGACTGATGACTTGATTTCTATCCAGTGCTTTATTGAGGGTATCTCAGAGGGAGACCAGAAACGTAAGAGTGCACTGCACATGTGACATCCGTGTGTGTGTGTGCGCCGTGTGAGACATCCACGTGTGCGCGTGACTTCTGTGAGGTCCCTGACCTGTGCTGAGGGCTCGGCCAGGCAGGGCCTGTGCCCACGGGTAAGGCAGACAGGCGGGTGGCGTCTGGCTCACTGCTCCTGGGTGCCCCAGGAGATGTAGTCGGGCCGCGTGGCCGCGTGGTACTCGTCGATCAGCTGCTGCACGATCTCGCGGGATGTGTCCATCTCGTCGAAGTTGTCCTTGAAGATGTCCTCCTTGCGGAACTGCTCCATGAAGGCCTCCCGCTTCCGCAGCTTGTCGAACTGGCGGCAGGTGCGCTCGAAGAGCTGGGGTGTGCGGACCTCGAGAGTCAGGGCGAGGCTGAGGGACGGCTCGGCCCGGGGAGCCAGGGAACCGCACCGCAGGACGCCAGGGCGGGGCAGCGGGAGGGCGGGAGTGCGGCCAGGGACCGACGGGCGGGAGGCGCAAGGCAGGCTCACCGAGGAGATGCTGGTGTGGTTGGCCATCATGAGCCCGCTGACCCGGTGGGCGGACGGCAGGTACGGGGACTTCCTGGACAGCGCCACCTGGATGCTGGCCGGGCCCCAGGGGATGAAGTTGGCCAGCTTGCGCTCCCGGATCCTCTGCAGGCTCTTGTGCACCTGGCCGGGCACAGGCACGGGGTCGCCGCTGCCCGCCTGTCCTCAGCCGGGGCCGGGGAGGGGCCGAGGCCCGCGCCTACCTGTGTGGGGTCCACCTCGCCCTGGATGATGTTGAGGATGGCGATGTAGCAGTGGCTGGTCTGGCGGTCCCGGCCCGTGGACACCATCACGTTCTTGGGCTGCAGCAGCCGCCGCATGACGTCCAGCACCGTGGTCTTCCTCACGCTGGCCACCTGAGGGCGGGGTGGGGGCGCGGGCCGGGGACGCGTGGGAGGGGGGAGGAGCGGCCGTGAGACCCGGCGCGGGGCGGCTCTCCGGGCAGCTCCCTCGGTGCCATCTGCCCGGGGTCTCTGCTGCTGCGGGATCCGAACCCTCGGCCGCCCACCCACCCGAGGCTCAGCGGGCCCTGCCCGCCCCGGCGCGGGAGCGGGAGCAGGAGCGGGGCCAGGGCCGAGGCGCTCACCGACTGGTCCGTGGTGAGGGGCGTGTAGCCGGTCATGAGGAAGTGCAGCCGCGGCGTGGGGATGAGGGAGGCGATGAGGCCGATGAGGTCGTTGTTCATGTAGCCGGGGTAGCGCAGGGTGGTGGTGCTGGCCGACATGATGGTGGACACCTGGGGTGGGGCGGTGTCACGGCCTGGCCTGGGGCGGACCCACCTCCCTGGTGGCCCCGGCGTGGAGGGCGCCCCATCCGGGGGCCGAGGACTGGCTCACCAGCTGGTTGATCTGGGAGAAGGACGGGTTCTGGATGTGCAGGCGGTCTGTGGCGATCTGGTTGAGGGCTGTGTTGTCCAGCACGACCTGGGGACAGAGGGGGCCACAGCCCTTCTTGAAGGAGAAAGGAGACCCGAACAGAAGCGGGGCCCTCGCCTCCACCAGCTCCCGCACCCGGAAGTGGGCCTGTTCGCTGGAAAAGGAAAGTAGGCCTCACAGCAGCAGAGCTCCTCGTGGACCATGGGGACAGTAAGCAAAGCACGTGTGCGACTGCCCCAGTGTGCCTCGGAGTGCCTGCCTTGCGCTTTACTCAACCTCCAGCCTACTGCAGACAATCATTAAATACAGACCAGGCTCAGACATGGTGCATGTGCTTAGCAAGCGTGAGGCCCTGGCTTCCAGCCCCCACCCCAGAACCAATCACTCAGGAAAGTATATTTAGCCAGGTTTAATGGTGAACATTTGTTTTTCCTGCACTCAGGAGGCTGAGGCAGGAGGATCACCTGGAGTACAAGGCTAACCCTGATTACTTAGTTCAAGGCCAGCCTGAACTACATGAGCAAGAACCTGTCTCAGAAAGTATATTTAATGACCTGAAATATGTACAAAGTCTCTGATGTTAACTGGGGAGTCTCTGCTAAGACAAGGAACCCAACCTGAGAGTTCAAACATGAGGGGGCAAAGAAAGACTACAAGGTAGGCTTGGGCACGTCCACTCCGTTGGGAGCCCTGCTGCCTCCAAGGACGGGGAGCCAGGAGGAGGTCAAAACCTTACTTCTCGGTCCAGCCCACCCAGCACGGCTTGGTCAGGCCTGTTCTCTGTGTGGCCTGGGCTTGGCACAGGAGGGACGGGGCCAGGGGACCAGCGGGCACTCAC
>NW_004955451.1:16486442-16490709 GCF_000276665.1 Chinchilla lanigera | reverse complement strand
GAGAAGGACGGGTTCTGGATGTGCAGGCGGTCTGTGGCGATCAGGTTCAGGGCTGTGTTGTCCAGCACCACCTGGGGAGAGCAGGAGCAGAACGACGGGGACAGGAATATCCAGAACTCTGCCTGAGCTGGGAGCTATGATTCTCGCAACCAGAAAGATCCACTCACAAGGAATCTGCCCAGCCCACTGACTTCGGGGCCAGGACCTGCTGAGCTCCAAACTCAGCCTTTTATTTATTTATTTTTGTCTTTTTGAGATAGGGTCCCGCCAAAAAGAAAGAAAGACAAAGGAAGGAAGGAAGGAAGGAAGGAAGGAAGGAAGAAAAAAAGAGAGAAATAAGGTCTCACTATGTACTTCAAGAAACAAAGAAAGAAAGAGAGAGAGAGAGAGAGAGATAGGGTCTCACTATGTACTTCAGCCTGACTTTGAACTCATGTAGCTCAGGCAGGCCTAAGACTTATGATCTTCCTGCCTCAGCCTCCCAAGTGCTGGGATTACAGGCATGAACCACCTGGTCCAGTTAAAATTGACTTTTTAAATGCACAAAAATGATAAAACGGGGGTGAGGAGGGGGCAGTTGGAACGTGGGGCTCACCACACAGTCCGCGTTCTGCGTCAGCCGCTTGAGCGTGAGGAGGGAGTTGTAGGGCTGCACCACCACGTCGCTCATCTCGTCCTGGTTGGGGAACACCGAGTAGGTCTGCACCAGCTTCTTGGGGTACCTGGTGGAATTGGAAGAAAAAGAGGGGTGCAGATTGAAGGCTAGGGAAACACAGGACTCTTCCACATGTCTGGGAATCACTAAACCTGGATGCAGAAATTGGGCTCACAAATCAGTATTAAAGAAGATTTCACTCTTTTTTATTTTGTCTTTTTGAGACAGGGTCTCACTATGCAGCTCAGGCCAGCCTTGAGCTCACTTTGTAGCCCAGGCTGGTCTCGAACTTGCACCGATCCTCCTGCCTCAGCCTCCCAAGTGCTGGGATTACAGGAGTGTGCCACCACGCCTGGCTAAGATTTCACTCTTGAAAGTCTGCAACCCAGAAGAGGGGGAAGGGCAGAGACACTGCAGAATCTAGGTTTTCAACTCGAAACCTGTCTCACTGGCTGGACCTCCAGCAGGGCCCAGATTCTAGGTTCTAGCTCCACGCCCTGGAGCACGATCTGTTTCCCCAGGTTGCTTCACTTCCCTCGCTCTAGGAAGGTAAGGTCACGGGCTGCCTCGTCCAGCTGACATGGAGCCTCACCTGTCGTTCAGCCGCTCCAGGAGGTAGGAGCCCAGGCCAGAGCCCGTGCCCCCGGCGATGGAGTGACACAGCACGAAGCCCTGCGTGGGAGAGGGACAGCCAGTGTCGTGGTGTCCGGTGGCAGTTTCAAGTTAGACCTGTCCCACAAGGGCTCCAACTCATGACCTGCCGAGCCCTTCCTGTCCCCTCACAGGAACAAATAGGACAAGGAGATGGTGCCCTGCCTTCAGCAAGGCCTGGGGGCTGCTGTCCGAGGTACAGGGTGGCCGTGTGCCTAAGTAGCTTCAAAAGGGGTTGCCAGGCTTTCTCCATGGCAGGCCTGACCAGCACATCCCGGACACACACCTCCAGACTGTCACTCCCATCTGCCTCCCGGTCGATGATGTCAAAGATGTCCTCGTGGATCTTCTCCCCCTGCACAGACACAAGGAGGAGAGCCAGAGTGGGACAGGACCAGGGGACAAACACTCTGACCTATGAATAACCTTTTGTGACACTGCAGATCGAACCCAGGGGCATCGAACTGAGCCACATCCTAAGCCCTTTTCATTTTTTTCTTTTTTTTTTTGGTCTTTTTGAGACAAGATCTCACTATGCAGTTCAGGCTGGCCTTGAGCTCACTTTGTAGCCCAGGCTGGCCTCAAACTTGCAACGATCCTCCTGCCTCAGCCTCCTGAGTGCTGGGATTACAGGCGTGTGCCACCACATACGGCTCTCCTCATATTTTTTTTTTTTTTCTCCAGTACTGGGAACCGAACTCAAGACCTTGGGCTTGCCAGGCAGGCGCTTTGCCGCTAAGCTAAATCCCCAGCCCCATCTCCTCGTATTTTGAAAACAGGGTCCAACTCACTAAGTTGTCCAAGCTGGCTTCAAACTTGTAGTCCTCCTGCCTCAGCCTCCTAGTGTTGGGATTACAGGAGTGCACCACCATGCCTAGCTACAAAGCTCTTCCATGGTGCGCAGAGGCCTTGGCTTTTATAGGCATTGAGAAGCAGTATGGGAAGATAGTTACAAGCCAGCACTGTACATGCAGACAACCCAGGTTCATACGTGAGCTCTAGTTCTGAACAGTTCAGTGAGGTTACTTAAATCTTTCTACACTGGTTTCCTCCTCTACAATGACAGTAATAACACAGGCCTGCAGTCCCTTAGAGAAAATTCTTTGGGGCCAGTTGTACTTTGAACTCAAAATATTTCAGGAGTTAGAAAGGCAGTTTGGTACATACAATGCATATTCAGTAAAACCTTATGGGGTCTAATGTGTATTACTCAAGTACACTAACATTTCTCCAATGAAAAGTATGAGTACTGACAGTAAGTTGGATAGAAAATATAAAACAGTCTGTCTCCGTCAAAAGTTGGTTTTGCTGCTTTAGAAGTGATGGGTTTTGGAATGGTAGATAAGGCACTGTGACCTGTCGGCCCTACCTCGAGAGCTGTTGAGAGGTTTAAAAAGTATACCCGAAGCTCTCAGACTGCCCTAGCACAGAGCGCTCCAGCACTCATGCATCCCGGAGCTGGTGTCACCCCCTCTAGGAAGTCCCAGCGGGTTGTGGGCTTGGCTAGGGACGGGCAAATGACCTGGGAGAACCCACTGGCCCAGTTGTTGCCGGCACCGCCGCCGTGCTCGGACAGGTAGATGTTCTCGGGGTTGTAGAGCTTGGCGTAGGCGGAGTTCTGGATGGAGTGGATCACGCGCGGCTCCAGGTCCAGCAGCACCGCCCGCGGGATGTAGTGCTCGTCGTCCGCCTGCCCAGGGAGGCCGGGGGGCTGTCACTTGGGGTGGCCGAGCACCGATCCCGCAGCCCCCCACTTCAGCCTGCGGCCCCGGCCTCTTTCCCAGAGTGCAGAGTTCCCAGCACCGGAGCGCTGCCGTCCCCGCGGGCCCCCGTCGTGGCGCCCGCACCTGGTAGAAGAAGACGTCCTTGCGGTCGGTGCCCTCGGTGGCGAACTCCTCCACGATGCCCTCGGGGCTGATGCCATGCTCGGCGCACAGCTGCTTCCAGAACTCGAAGCCGACTGCGGAGGGAGGAGAGGCGGGCGGGGAAGAAAGATATCTGGGTCTGGGCAGGTTCCGGTGGGCACCCGGGGGCCTGAGCGCCTGCGTGCAGGGGTAGGACGTCGGAGCGTCGGAAGAAAGGACGGCAGCCAGCGACTGGGCAGAGGAGGGCCCCTGGGGGTTGGGCAACGGGACACCGGGCCGGGGACTCCCGCCTTCCGGGGAACTACGATTCTGGGAAGCACAGATGGAGCCCAGACCCCCACAGTCACACCCCGTTCCATCTAGGGGCTCTGGCTATCGGAGGGGCTGGAGGTTCGCTCACTCTGATTGCCGCACTGGCCCAACTGCAGAGTGATGATTTCCCTCGGCATCGCTCCTTGGGGCGCTAGCGTTGCAGCCACTCCGGCCAGCACGCTCCCCGCAAGACGCAGGCGCCAAACAACCCGCGGCTCCCGCGAACTTTCTCTGCTCCAATGAGAACTGAACCCTGGAGACGGCACTTCCTTAATCCCGTGGCTTCACGTCTGCAAATGCGCGTGCGCGTCGCGACGTTCTTTGACGCAGCGTCTTTCCCTCGCCTCTGCGTGCGCACGCTGGAAGCTCTGCGCATGCGCGCCGTGGGGAGAGGCGGTCTTCGGGCCCGATGCGTCTGCGCAGTTGGTGTTATTGTGACTGTCTCCCCGCGGCCGCGGAGGTTGTGGCTGCGCGGGGGAGATGGCGGAGGCTGAGGGGCTGGCCTCGGCCCCGGACCCTGCGGCAGGATCGGCTGTTAGGGGCCGCCGAGCCCAGTCGGGTTCCTGGGAGCGCGACCAGCAGGTGGAGGCGGTGCAGCGGGCCCTGGTGCAGGTGCTGGGGCCGTACGAGCCGCTGCTGAGCCGGCTGCAGGCGGCCCTGGTGTGGGAGCGGCCGGCCCGGAGCGCCCTGTGGTGCCTGGGGCTGAACGCGGCTTTCTGGTGAGAGACCCGGACCCCGGAGCCGTCCGGGGCGCGGGCCGTCCGTCAGCTTCCCGGGCTGTGCC
>NW_004955451.1:16457706-16486302 GCF_000276665.1 Chinchilla lanigera | reverse complement strand
GGCCGCCTCGTGCGCCGGGGAGCCGTTCCCCCTGGCGGCCGTCGGCTCCCTCGTCCCCTGCCCCGGTGGGCTGGTGGCTGCCCCGAGGGCTCCGCGGTGACGGTGGGCGAGAGGCTCGCGGGCTGTCCCGGGCGCCGGCGGTGTGCTGAGAAAACGGGCTGGGTCCGTTCGCGCGGATTAGCGTCCTCCGCGTCCGCGCCGGCGCCGGCGTGAGCCTGCAGAACTGCGCGTTTGGAGCAGGGGACGTGTTCGAAGGACAGTTAGGAAACAGCGCCTGGGGGATTTGACCCGTCCCCAAAGCCAGGTGCGCCGTCGCTGCTCCCTGTTCCGAGGGAATTAGAGAGGAGGCCCCCCGGGGCACGGTTTGTGGGGAGCGAAATCGAGGGTGTCCGATGGTGTGAGTTTCCGGAGCTGGACGCCTGGCGCTACAGAGAACTCTGAAGTGTCTGAGTGTGTCACACTCAGGAAGACGGGTCTGCTGCTCGTCCCCCGGGTCGCCATCGCCTCCTGTGGACTTAGGGCTTTGTGTAACCTACCAAGCATAGCTGGTGTCTTATTAATGACCTGGAAATACTGTTGATCCAATGCCAAAGGAGCTGACAGGCAAGGGGCTTCTGCAGCTGACTGAGATTAAGACTAATCTGGAAAAGCCCGAAACTACAAAGTGTGCAATTTTTAATACTGTCTTTGGTAAAAACGGCTTTCTTGCCAGGTATGGTGGCACACACTTGGAATCCCAGCACTTGGAATCCCAGGGGAAGATAATTGCTGTGAGTTTGAGGCCAGCCTGGGGTACATAGCGGGTTCAAAGCCCACCTGAACTACATAGCCAGACTGTCTAAAGAAACAAAAACCAAAAGCACCTGCCTGGCAAGCGCACGGTCCTGAGTTCGATTCCTGGTACCAGAAGAAAAACAAAAACAAGAAACAAAAGCCCAAACAGGTGGCCTTTTTTTTTTTTTTAAAGTTCTTGGTTTTAAAATGAAAACATTGTCCTTTGTCTGAAAAAACTTTCAGTGAACTGGAACAAATAATTCCAGGTTCAGTGACTGGAAGACATGGTTCAGTTATTAAGCCAGTCCCCTCCCTGTTTGAATGAGCCCCAAGTTAAAGGTGTCGCAGCAGTCTCTGGCAGCCTTGCTTTCAGAGTCCTTAGCAAACTTTCTTGTTGTTGTTTGAGGCAGGGTCTTGCTCTGTTGTTCAGGCTAGCCTCAAACTCTTGGCGATCCTCCTGCCTCGGCCTCCTGAGTGCTGAGATCACAGATGTGCACCACCATCGTTGCCTGTTTTTGGTAATGCTTCTTCCAGAAGTACCAACTTCCTGGCACTGGTCATTGTTAGAAACCCTTGACTACAGTATCTCATTCAGGAGCATTTACCCAGTCAAAGCCTTTTCCCATGGGGGATTGGAACCCCTGGGAAGAAAGCTGGCCCTCCCTAAACCAGTTTGTTGACTGTGGGCGCAGTGTCTGCATAGGAGGAGCTGATCTGACTGGGCAGGACTTTAAATTCCATGGTGAGCTTTAATTTGCTGGCACCCAACAGTGTATTCTTCGGTTTACTAATATGCTGTGTTTAGGGTCTCCCTCAGAACCTCTTTGTACTCTGGGTCCCTTACAGCATCGCTGTGATTGGCCTTTATCTCTGGTGTTTCCTGGTAGCTTCCCTGCTTCGACTCCAGAACACAGCGTGTTACTTTCCCTTCACTCTCGGGGAAGCTGAGGGAGAGAGAGAAAGGAGGTGGGATTTGACACTGCAGGGTAGGTAGGTGGACCTGCCTCTGCTGGGAGGAGGACAGGGTGTGCTGCGGTCTGTAGACTCAGCAGTCTGCCTTTGGAATTGGCAGACTCTTTAGGGAAGGTGATTTGGGGTTTAAACCAAAGACTTCAGGCACCATGAGCTCATGCAGAGTGTGAGTGTTGATGTTTCCTTTGGAATGTAGAAGAGGGACCGGCTTAGTTCTCACAGGAAGGAAGTGCAGTCATTAGGTCAGATCTGAAAAGTCAAACCTGGAATACTTAGTTTTTCTTTCAGGGCCGGGGGTATAAGTCTGTGGCACAAGCGCCTGCCTGGCAAGCATAAGGTCCTGAGTTTGATTCCTGGTACCAAAGAAAAAAATTTTTTTTTCTTTCATTGTGTGTTATGAATAATGGGACATCATTAACAAATGTTTTGTGCATTTGAAGTATTACAAGATGGGACAGGAATACAAAAGAGTCATCAAATTCAGGTAGGTAGCTCCCTGAGTGTTCTGTATTTTTGCTCATGGCTTTGCTATACCTTTGAATGTGCTCTCTTACATCTTAAATAGATGAATAAAAGATCTGTTCCAACAGCCTGTCACCTGTAGCACTCCAAGGCTTTGGTCCCTCACCCCTCAGGTTGCAGAGGAATTATGGTGGTTACAGCCAGAGGTGCTGCAGCCTAGACTACCTTTGGTCACTGATTGGTCATATCTGTAGTAGAATAGTATTTTTTTTTTTTTTTCCGGTACCAGGAAACGAACTCACAACCTTGCGCTTGCCAGGCAGGTGCTGTGCCTCTGAGCTAAATCCCCAGCCCCTATAATAGTAGAAACATTAAGTTTTCCCTTCTCATAGATTGTATTTCTTTTCCCCAGTACTGGGGACTGAACTCAGAACTTTCACACTTCACTACATTCCCAGGCCTTTTTGGAAATTTTTTACATGCGTCTAATCCCAGCACTCAGGAGGCTGAGGCAGGAGGCTCGGCGTGAGTTCCAGGCCAACCTGGGTTACATAGTGAGACCCTGTTTCAGAAACCAAAAAAAAAAATTTTTTTTCTTTTATTTTGAGCCAGGGTCTCATGAAATTGCCCAGGCAGTTTTCAACATTCTGTGACCCTAGGTTTTCTTTGAATCAGGGAAATTGAGTGCGGCCCACAAGCTGAGTCCCTGTGGAGTTCTCCGTCGGGGGCTGCTTTACCTTTATGAGTGTGAGCCAACCACACTGTCTGTTGTGGAATCTGTCGTTTTCACAAATGAAAAAAAAAGATGTTTCCCTTCTCCCCTAAAACAAAAAATAAGCTGGGTGTGGTGGCGCACCCCTGTGGTCCCAGTGCTTAGGAGCCTGAGGCAGGAGATCATTTGCGTTTGAGGCCAGCCTGGGCTACATAGTTCAAGGCCAGCCTGAGCTCCATAGTGAGACCCTGTCCCAAAAAACAAAACCATAAAAAGTTCCTGAGAGGTGATTAAGGGTACACAGTATAGCAGTTCTGATTGAAGGAGAACCCGGCATGATGTGCTGTCACATGCCCGAGATTTCGAAGGTGAGGTAGGGGGATTGCAAGTTCCGTAGTTTGAAAGGCAGCCTGGGCGAGTTACTGAAACTGTCTCACAGTAGAGCAGACTGGGGGTATCATGCCTAGGTCGAGTACCCCTGGGTTTGGTCCCAGTACTGCAAACAAACGAATGTAAAAACTGAAGTTAATGAAAAAACAGTTGGGCAGCACAGCACCTGCCGGGCAAGCACAAGGTCCTGAGTTCAAGTCCTGATACCAAAATAAAACAACAGTTGAGAAGAACAGGAAATGGAAGGAAAAAATCTACACACTGAACTTGCGGTGAAGTCAGCGGAACGGGGGCCTGGCGGCCATGGGGGCTCCTGGTGCTTCCGGTTGCCACAGAGCTGCCTCTACCTCCCTTGCGATCTGTCCCGTGGCAAGGCTGGGTGCCGTCCGCATTAGCAAAAGGCGAGGTCCTTAGGCCTGTCTGGTTTCATTTCTGCTTCTGTGCAGCGACAACTGTAATTATGCAATACAGGTTGGGTATACTCTCTCCTTTTAATTTACCAGCCTGGCTCATGAACCAGACAGCCACAGTGCCGCACAATAATGGGCTTGCTGTCCCTGTAGGATAGGAGGCTTTGTTCTCAAGTGCCACTGCGACACGCTCAGCCTGCAGTAACAAAGGAGCCTGCAAGTGGTGTCTTCTCTGGTTGAAAAGGGTGCAGTCATCAGTTATAACAAACCCTAACGTAACCTGTACGGACAGTGACGGTCTGTGGTGTGATTAACCTCAGAAAGACTGTTTCTAAAGTTTCTCATGATCTTTCTGGACACCAGATTGCTATCCAAGGAACAATTTATTTATTTTTAAAAATTAAAAAGCTTTTATTAGTCCACGTTTGCAGTAGATGCTTACATTAATCATGGGAAATTGATCTGTGAGCATAACACGTTTTCATTCTTTCATCCCTTCCCCTGAGGGATGATTTTTAGTTAAGTAATTACTTTCATGTCTTTTTTTTTATTTTTTTATTTTGTTCTTTTGAGACAGGGTCTTGCTATGCAGTCCAGGCTGCCCTTGAGCTCACTTTGTAGGCCAGGCTGGTCTCGAACTCACAGTGATCCTCCTGCCTCAGCCTCCCGAGTGCTAGGATTACAGGCGTGCCCCTCCACACCCGGCTTCTTTATGTCTTTCTTTGACACAAGGTCTCGCTATTGTGTTCAGTCTTGTCTTGAACTCATTTTGTAGCCCAGGCTGGCCTCGAACTTGCAAGGATCCTCCTGCCTCAGCCTCCCAAGTGCTGGCATTACAGGCCTGCACCACCATGTCCAGCTAGGGATTTTTTTTTTTTTAAATTTTATTTATTTATTTTTTTTTAGGGATGTTTTATTTAGAGGATAAGTGGATTTTAGCCCCTGATAAAGTGAAGGGACAGTTTAAAAAAGGAAGAAAAAAAATACGTGTGTGTGTGTGTGTGTGTGTGTGTTTGTATATCTTGCAAGAAAATTAAAATATTCAAATATAAACAGCAATGAGTTACTAATTTTTCCTTAATGATACTTAGTTCTGAGGTATATGTGGAAAAAATACCTTTTCCAGGGGTGGGGAGGTAGGGAGTGACTGCTAATAGGTGTGGGTTTCTTTCAGAGTGATGAACTGATGTGGATTAAATAATGGTGATAATTGCCCAGAGCTACAAAAACACTAAAACCATTGACTTAGTGTCAGAGGGTGAATGACATTGCACTACCAGGCCTTTGGGCTGTTCAAAAAATAGTGTGTGTTAAGGTTCAAATCAAAGTATAAATAAAAAGGCAAAATAAAGACAGATAGTAGGAAGTAAGGGGATAGATATTTTTTGAAGGTGGAGTGGACCAATGAGGGAGCCAGTTGTGGTGGCCACACCTGTAATCCCAGCACTCAGGAGGCTGAGGCAGGAGCATTACCACAAGTTCAAGGCCAGTCTGGGCTACATAGTTTAAGACTAACTTGGACTACAGAGACCCTGTCTGGAAAAAAAAAAAAAATTAGGGCCGGGGATACAGCTCAGCGGCACAAACGTCTGCCTGGCAAGCGCAATGTCCTGAGTTCAATTCCTGGTACCAAAAAAAAAAAAAAAAAAAGAGGGAGGGGAAAGGCAGCAGGGGAAGGGAAGTAAAAAGAATTAGGATGTGTTAGCTGGGCATTGTGGTGCACACCTGAGGTTCCAGCACTCAGGAGGCTGAGGCAGGAAGATCACTGGGAGTTTGGGGCCAGCCTGGGGTACATAGCAAGACCCTGTTTCAAAACCAAAACAAGGGTGGGGGAACTGCGTTGTAGTATGCACATACTAAGTCCCCATGGTGAGAGCAATGGTTATGTAATGCAAACACGTACTAGTAAAAATAGAAGTTAGAAAAGATGGAAGGAAAGCCCGTGGCGGCTGGTGAGCCTGGCAGGAGAGGGCAGGGGCCGGCAGCCGGACAGGCCGCTCTGCAGAGTTCCTGCGCTCTGTGGTTGGAGCCCGGGCTTGATCAGATCCAGGCGCACCACGATTACTATTTTTGGCAAGACTATTTCACACATAGTGATGCCCTCATCGCATTTTTTATTTAACTTTTGCTTACATTTTCTAAACTTTGTTTAATGGACATGCAGTGTGCGGGAGCAAGGGCGGGCCGGGGCCGGGGGTGTGGGTTGGCTCCGCGGGCTGAAGGCCTGTCCGGCGCAGGTGCAAGGGTTGCATGTCCACTGCGCTGAGGCCGGGGCTCTGCTTGTGCTGCGGAGGCCGCGCCGTGCACCCCCCCGGGCGCCCTTTCAGCCCCACCGCGCAGCCTGCTCCCCGCTGTTTACCGGTGACCGCGACGCCGGCCTGGCCTCCGACACAGCTGTGGGCTGCGCCGCCGGCGTGCGGGGCTGAGCGCAAGGGAGGCGGCCCGCGCCGTGTACTCGGCACGTGGGCCCAGAGGGGCAACGGTAACCGCGGGGAGTTCACCCCGGGGAGGGGGGCCGCGGTCTCCGTGGCTATCTTCCCATTGTGTCTTATCTGTTTTGTTTTTTTCTTTGCTCCCCCGTCCCCGCCCGCCCCGTACTGGGAATCGAACTCATGACCCTGCACTTGCCAGGCAGGCGCTGTGCCACTGAGCTAAATCCCCAGCCCCATTGTGTCTTCTCTGTTGGAAAGAAGCTCTTCCCCAAGAAATGTTACTTCGTAGCACACAGAAAAGCTCTTTTTCCTCTGCAGTTCCTCCTGTGGCTTGTTCAAAAAAGGACACCCTGAGGCTGGGACTCGATCTGTGGGCCGAGGGATTGGCACCTCCCCGCCGCACTGCCAGGGCTGGCCGGGTCAGGCCCGCACCCACTGGGTGAGGCGCGGCTTCGGTGTGGGGGAGACGCCCAGCTTGAGTCCTGGAGGAGAAGACCCTCTTTGTAAGATGGCTTTCCCTGTGGACCCCTCGACCCGACCCCTCCCCCCGGCACCCCCTGCCTGTTCTTCGTTGCAGTCTCTCAGATCGGCCCTGCGGGCTCCTCCCCATCTTTCCTGGGCACCCAGTCCGCCCAGCGTCGTCTGGGCTTTGACCTGCTCACGTTGCGCGCGCATGCACGCACAAGCAAGGCTCCAGTCTTACTCCTTCCTGCCGCCTCCCTCGGTCCGGTTGCGGAGTGGAGTTTAAGCTGGTTTAGGAGACGGGAAGGCCAGGCTCTACCTGCTACAGAGAGGGCCAAGGCCTTGGAGCAACAGTGTTTCCATTGCCAGCCTGGAAAGCCAGCTCGGCTCTTTGCTGACCCTGTTTGGGGAGTGGAGAATGGAGATCCGATCCACGGGGACCCTCGCTGGGGCCCTCTCAGGCCTCTGGACAGATGCTGGCATCAGAGCCCTCCGCTTGTTAATGTGCTTAGGCTGGGCTGATGCAGGCCTTTGTAGGGAAGGTTCACGGCCCGGGGTGGCTCTGGAGGCCTTTTCTGCTAAGCTGCTTTCATTCTTTAATCCAGAATATAATTATAGTGCCCTTTAAGTGGCGGGGGTGGATAAAATTGGAATGGGGTTGCCATTCATGACTGGATTCCTGATTCTCCTTTCATCCCTCATTTTTTTTTTCTTTTTTTTTTTTGGTCTTTTTTTGGAGACAGGGTCTTGCTCTGCAGTTCAGGCTGGCCTTGAGCTGATTTTGTAGCCCAGGCTGGTCTTGAATTCCTAACGATCCTCCTTTCTCAGCCTCCTGAGTGCTGGGATTATAGGCGTGCGCCACCACGCCTGGCCATCCCTCATTTTTATATCATATTTAAAGCCTTATTTTTAAAAACTTACACAGCTAACATGCACTCTTACTTAAAAAAAATTATACTGTGCTCATACCCAAGGCTGGAGCTGAGGATCACAGTTTTGAAGCCAGCCTGAACTATATAGTGAGACCCTGTCTCCAAAACCAAAAAAAGCCCAAGAGCACAAAAATGTCTTCAGACGAAATTTAAAGTTTCACTAATAATGCCTGTGTGTGTATGTTCCTATAAATACCTGGGTAAAGCTTTTATTTAAAAAACTTCTTTTTTTTTCAGAGCTGGGGATTGAACGCAGGACCTTGTGCAAGCTCTTTATTTTGTAGGGTATGATAAGAATTACAGCCCGGGAATTGTTCTGTGGTTGTGTCGGGCCATCAGGCCTTTGTCGTGGTCATCCCGTGACCCTTTGTAAGCACCCCCGGCTCACCCTCACCCTCCTTTGCACAGCTGCTGTGAGTCTGTTTGTGACGCTTCTGCACCATGAAGCTGAACAGAGCTCTGTGCTGAGCAGGTGCCGAGCTGGTATTTCCTTCTTAGCTCTGTGGCCTAGCTCAGGGTGCTCTTTTATAGGTGGTCAAGCGTGTTGATTGCAATAGCCACAGACAGTGCTGTGAGATCGGTTAGCCTCACGCTGCAGGGGAAGCAACTAATTTATTGCAGAACTTCCCAGGCCCGCCTTCCTGCCCCGCCTTGTGGTGCTGAGGCCTCTGGTGTCCCTCAGGCTCTTCGAGCAGCATCTCTCAGGCCCTCTTTGATGCAGGGCTAATGGTTTGCTTCCCCCTTACCTGCTGTAAGTCAGTGCTGCTGTGAAGTATGAGTTACCAGAGAAGTTAAACTTAAAAAGACGTAGGAAATGCAGCTCATATGTGTCAGTAGATTCAAAATTACGTGGTCAGCCCGCTCTAAGTATCTGTACATGCTTGCTTTGAATTTCTGCACTTCGCTGCAGGCCCTTAGAATAAGTGTGGGCCAGTGCTGGTCCAGGATGGTGTCACAGAAGGCGTGCAAGAACTGGTTTTTTCTTTTGCTGTTTTACATTTTAAACATTTTAAACAAAGGTGAGGAGAATAATATGAAAAACCCACATGCCTGTCACCCAGCTTCAGACGGACACCTTCTGGTCAGTCTTATCTCCTATAATTTTGCACCCTTCCTCTTGCCCCAAACTATTATCTTGAAGCAAATCCCATACTTTATTAATTTCTTTACATCGTACTGTGCATCTCAAAAAGATAGTGACCCTGGAAACATTATTAATGTTCCCCCTGAAGATGAGTAATTTCTTACTGTCGTGGGCTGCGCTGTCGGCGTTACCCTGCCCAGCCTGTTCACATGTGACATTTTAGGGTTGATGTCCTTGAGGAGGAGTAGCTCCTCCTTGATTTTGTATGTACTTATTCTGGGGCGCTGAGGATCGGCCCGAAGGCCCCGTGCACGCGAGGGCAGCGAGTGCTTCGCGCTGAGCGTAGCCCAGCCGTCGGTCATCTCACCGCTGTGAGCCGGGCGTGCTCCAGCTCCTGTGTGTTGCGTTACCCTTGCGGTCTCGGCCTCAATCTCAATCTCACTTGGTCATGGCGTATAATTTTTTAGTATCTTCTTGGATTCAGTTTGCTCTGTCTTGTTAAAAGATAATCTTACGTATTGTACAGGCTGGCCTGGAACTCCTTGGCTCAAGTGATTCTCTTGCCTCAGCCTTCCTAGTAGCTGGGACCATAGATTTCAACGCCATGGTTGGCATTGTGCATCTGTATTTCTTTTTTTTTGTTTTGTTTTGTTTTGTTTTGTTTTTGTTTTTCTCCGGTACCGGGAACCGAACTCACGACCTTGCACTTGCCAGGCAGGCTGTGCATCTGTATTTCTGAGGGGTCTTGCTCTGGAGTTTTCTTGAGTCTTGATTCCATCTCTGCGTAATGCCGGCCTCACAAAGCAAGGGGTGTGCCGTCTTTGCGGTTGTTTAGAAGGGTTTGACAAGCACTGGTACCGATCCTGAAGAAGCAACGTGATTGTAGCCTCCGTGCCTGCTCTCTGTGGCCCTCGTCAGGCCGTTTCACTTCCTGTGCAGTGGGACACCGAGGTGAATCAGGGCTCCCTGCAGTGTCTGTGTGTTCGGTGCCTGTGCTCGGCTCTCGCGCGTTGGAGCGCTTTACTCTCAAGGGCGCTGGCCGCACTGCACAGAGGCATGGACCGGAAAGGCCTCTGAGCGGGCACTTGATGGTCCTGCACTCTGCCTTATTGAGCAAGCGTCTCTGTCCGCAGTTGAGAGCTCGCGTCCGGAGAGTTTACATGATCCACCCAAAGTGTATTAACTACTCAGTGTCGGATCAGAGAAACCCGAAACCAGAACCCCCTTAACGCAGCGCCCTGGCCGTGATCTGTGTCTCTGCTCTCCGCAGGTTCTTCGCACTGACCTCCCTCCGCCTCGTGTTTTTGCTTGCATTCGGCTTGATGATCGTTGTCTGTATTGATCAATGGAAGAACAAAATCTGGCCTGAAATAAAAGGTGAGTTTGGTAGTATTTGGCCATTTTGGGCGTTCTTGCTTTTAGTTGTGGGGCTCAGAGGGCGTGTGGCATTGGGCATTGTCCTTGCCGGTAGTCCAGCTGTGTCAATGCCCAGCCTGGGCAACATAGTGAGACCTTGTCTTAAAAAAAAAATTGTTTTTTGGACACCTGTGATCCCAGTGCTTGGGAGGCTGAGGCAGGAGGACCGCTGTGAGTTTGAGGCCAGCCTGGGCTACATAATGAGTTCAAGCCTGAACTACATTGAAAGACCCTATCTCAAGGTTTAAAAACAAACAAAGAAACTTTTTTTTCCTTTTAGTTGCTTATTTGCAAACTACTAGTCTAGGCATTATGACTGTGGAAACTACCCTAAGATATGGTTTCTTGCTGGGTGTGGTGATGCATAGCTGTAATACCAGTACTGGGGAGGCTGAGGCAGGAGGATCCTTGTGAGTTTGAGGTCATCCTGGGCTACAAAAGTGAGCCCAAGGCCAGCCTGAACTGCATAGCAAGACCCTGTCTCAAAAACGAAACAAGACAAGATATGGTTTCTTTTTTCAGAAGCAATTACACACAAATAAAAGTTACATGACAGTTACTGAAGAATCCCGGAGATGCCCCAGCGGGTCCCCGGGCTGGTACATTTGTGTGTTTTGGTCCTGGCACAAGTCTGAGTGAGGCAGAATGGGTGGGGAGCAGCGGGTTTCTCAGCTTGATCAGCTTAGGGAGCCACAGCTTGGAGCACCTGGTGGGAGTGCAGAGCTCACGGGGGGACGGCCCTGTGCTCGACAGTGACGGAGATGTGCTGTGTCCAGTTCTGTGTCACCAATGTGCACTGTGAAGGAAAACAAAGGGGGTTTATTAAGGGGTGCTAGGAGGTACACTGAAAGTCTGGTGGGATTAGATTTTGTGAGGCTAGAAAGTGCGGCCCCCTCCCGGAGGCGCGGGTGGTCACTGGAGCTAAGACGTCAGCTGTGTGCCAAGCTGACAGTGCTGGATGACGTGGTAGGGCAGCGTGGGAAGCGAAGCGGGAGGACCCGGTGGGAGACTGCAGCACTGTCCATGTGGGAAATAGTTCGGCCTGTGTCAGTGTCTAGGCGCTGGTGAGCCGTTCAAGCTGGGGACGCAGCTTTTAAATACAGGCCCATTGTGCCTTCCAGCGCGGCAGGACCAGGCGGCTCCTCTGCCTGTCCCGAGGCGAGAGCCCTCCCCCCGTGGGGGCAGAGAGGGAGCAGCTCTGCAGGCTGCAGTGGTCCCGGCATGGCCCAGACACAGCCTGAGGACAGGATGGGCCATTTTTTGGGCGCCCCGTGGCTTTCAGCTGAGGAGCTCCAGGGGCTCTGCAGTCCATGTGGAAACAAGCCCACCCCAAGCAAAGAGCGGGCATGGCCACTGCTCCCCGGCCACAGCACCCCAACTCTGGCATGCACCCTGGTGTCTCCTTTATTTTTTTTTTGTCTCTTTGAGACAGGGTCTCGCTATGCAGTTCAGGCTGGCCTTGAGCTCACTTTACAGCTCAGGCTGGTCTCGAACTTGCACCGATCCTCCTGCCTCAGCCTCCCGAGTGCTGGGATCACAGGCGTGCACCACCACGCCCGGCTCTGGTGTCTCCTTTTTCTTGGCTGTTACTGTTTCCTTTCCCCCAAACTTATTAAAACCTGAGCTGTCAGACCAACAGCCTAACATTTTCATGTTTTGTTTTCCCTACCAACTAATGCTGGTGTTTGTTTTAATATTGTAGTGCCAAGACCCGACGCATTAGACAATGAGAGGTATGGAACGCTAATTAAATCCCTTTTGTTGCTCTGATTCTCTTGCAATCCTCTGCTTACATGTTGTTGGCCCCACGCTCTGGACACACCTGTCCAGGTGTGAGCTGAGAACCTGTCCTCTTCCAAGCAGTCATTCCCACAAATGCCAAGGTCGAGGCAGTGGTGTGTGTGGAGACGGGCTTTGTCCTCTGATCTGCATACTAGAAGCTTCTCAGAAAGCAGTGTGCATTGCTCGGAGCCTGGTGTGCCTGGTTCGGGCTGCGTTTTTCGGCCCTTGCGTAAGAACTCAGGGCACCTAACTTGCTGTGCCTCCTGGCTTTTATACTGGCGCTCAGCGTTTTCTGTGCTCTCTGGCTGTCTACAGCTCCTGGCAGAAAACACGTTGGTTCCTGGTGTGAGAAGCCAGGGCCAGAGATTCCCCTGTGTCCGCCGCTCCCGCCTGCATTGGCTTCTCAGTTCACCACCCGTTGCTGGGGTTTGCTGTGCTCAGGCTCGCGCGCTGTGCTTTGTGCTGTCCTCTCTGAGGCGCACAGCCGCCTGCGGCGCCCCTCAGGGAGAAGCCGCTTCCCTTTTATCCTGCGATCCCTGTGAGCTGCAGCGGTTGGTGCGCGGGAAGGTGGCGGGGTCGGATTTTCCCACGCAGACCCGCAGCTGCGTGCTCACCGGGCAGAGCCGTGGGAGCACACCTGCCCTCCCAGTCCCGAAGTGCAGGTCTCACCCTGTGAGCCAAGAAGAAAGCCACACCTCACCTCTGAAGCACCGGACCAGCCACGCGCCAGCCTCCGGCCAAACCCGGAAGCGGCGTCCGTCAGGCACCCTGCTCACGAGTGCCCTTCTCTCTCCCGCAGCTGGGGCTTTGTGCACCCTCGGCTGCTCAGCGTGCCCGAGCTCTGCCATCACGTAGCTGAAGCCTGGGTTAGTGGGACCATTTTCATAAGGAGTCTTTTGCTTTTCAAAAAGCAGAACCCAGGCAAGGTAAGAGTCTCCCTTTCACGGGCATCTCTGGCCCCCTGGTTCAGCATGTGGCATCAAAACAGAGCCTTGCCTGCTCCCCCTCAGTGAGGAAAGGCGGGACAGCCCGTCTGTGGGGATTGCGGGCGGCCGCTCAGCTCGGCCCGGGCCTAGTGCGGTACCGGCGCGGCTTCAGGCAGACCTGGCCTTAGCTCCTCTGCAGGCCGGGGCAGCCCAGCCTTCCGGCCGGGCGGGTGCCCCACCTGCGCTGTGCCGGCCGCCTGTGTGCGTTCTGTGCTGTGTTAAACTGGGGCAGGTGGTTGGATTTTACTGGTTTTGTTTTCTTAAAATCTCCACGGCCAGTGCTTGCTTTCACAGTGACTTGGGCTGAGTCCTGTTCGTACCAGTTTCCTGGCACAGAGGTACAGCCACGCAGGGCCAGCCCGGAAGGGGGCGTACGTGGAAGGGTGCCCCCGCCTCTTCCTCCTGACCGCAGTGGGTGTGGGAGCGGCACGTCTGTCGTTGTGACCCGTCCGCGCTGGACCGCGGCACCCTGAGGGGCCTTGGAGCCCATTCCAGCCAGGCCCGGCCACGCGGGAGTAATGCCGCGTTTTGCCTTCCAGTTCTGCCTGCTGAGCTGCGGGGCCCTCACCTTCCTGGCCGTCTTGGGCCGATGCATCCCTGGGCTCCTGCTGTCCTACTTGCTCCGTAAGTCTGGCTCTGCTTTGTGTCCGGCTGCTCCTAGCTTTTCCAGCAAACTCTGTGCCACCTGGGCCCTCCAGAAAGCGGCCTGCTCGTAGTCCGTGACCTGCTCGGTGCCGTGGAAACATCCTCGTCCGCAGCGGGCTTCTGTCTGGAGTCTGTCTCTCACCCGTAGGGAGGTGCTGGCGTTGCTCCCTGGGCCTCACACCGTCACACCAGCACTGTAGCACAGCCGCACCCCAGCCCAAGGCCATTCCCACCCGGCCAGGTCTACGAACTTTCAAGGGTCCGCGGACGCCCCCGGCGTGCCCACCCACACAGAACTGCCTGTCGCTATTTACAGAGGGGTCTTCAGAACAGAATTTTGAGGGTTCCTCTACTAGGTCCTGCTTTCTGGGAGCACCCACCCTTCCCCAAGTACATGCGTGTCAGTTTACTCCCTTCCTTGGAGGCAGCAGGAACCGGGTAGTCCCGCTGTGGCTGTCACACGTCAGAGCCACACGGTGTGGCCTGGAGTTGCGCACGTGCACTGACCACGCTGCCCGGCTCTGCGCGGACGGTCGCTGCATGCAGCAGCCTGGGCCCGCAGGGTCCCCGTGCCGCAGGGCTGGGCAGGACAGCCGCGCCAAAGGCCCATGCCCTGAGGGCACCGTCGGGGTGAGCAGGGGTCCTCACGCTGCCTCTTCTCTGTGTCACATCCCCTCTCCCACCCTCAGTTGTCACCGTGCTGACCTGGCCCCTCACCGTGTACCACCGCCTGTGGGACCGGGCCTACGTGCGGCTGGAGCCGGCTCTGCAGCGGCTGGACTTCAGTGTGCGTGGCTACATGATGTCCCGGCAGAGGGAGCGGCAGCGTGAGTGTCCTGGGCGTGTCCACCAGGGAGGGGGCCGCAGGCTCCAGTCTCACAGCCAGAGGAGAACTCGGCACAGCTGAGAAAGCAGGCATCAGACTTGTCCCTTAGTGTCAGCTGGGGGTGACGAAGCCCTTCCGTGTGTGCGGCACTGGGCCGGCTGCTCTGCAGACACCGCTGAATCTCACCCGTGACAGTCCTTAGAAGCAGTCCTTGGGTGGCCTCCGCGCCCAGCTGAGGCGGCTCGGGCGGATCCCTGCGCTGCAGCCTTGGAGGCCGCGTGTGCGGGCTGAGCTCTGGGCCTCCCAGGAGCGGCCGCAGCACACACCCGGCCTCCCTGCGGCTTCCAGGTGGCCATTTTGTTAGCCGTGCCTCTTCCGCCGGGCTTCTCCTGGGCCAGACAGCTGAGGGTATCAGCCCCGGGAAGCCTGATTCGCCTGCTCTGTGTAGACTCCGGGCTGCCCCAGCTGAGCCTTAGTGTGGATCATGTGAGCAGCGCACAGCAGGGGACATGAGGAGAGGGCGGATGTTGGGGAGAGATGGCTCCTGTGCGGCTGTGCTCCCAGGGGAAGGCGTCACAGCCGCCGGGTCTTCCCACAGTGCGCCGCAGAGCTCTACACCCGGAGCGTGCTGGGGACGACCGCAGCGACAGCGAGGAGGAGCTCTCCGCCTTCTGTCCTCAGGTATCCGCCTGTGCCACTGCCCTGCCAGCTTCTCCCTCACCCTGCCTTCCGTCGGGCGCTCCCACGTAGGCAGTGCCGCTCTCAGGCCGACGTGGGCCCTCTGAGACCCCAGTTGCCCCCTTGCTCCCAACGGTGGTGACGTGGAGAGCAGCTAGTGTCACACTGGGACTCTGCCGAGATCACGCTGAGCAGGCGACCGGCTCCACGCTCACACTCGGTCCCCTCACCCATCACACACGAACTGAGCTCCCGGGACTCCTCACTGTGGGTGCTGAGGACACTGTGTCCGAGGAGGCTCCTGCTGCTGCTCATGCACACGTGGGCTTTTCTGTTCCCAGCTGGACGATTCTGCTGTGGCCAGGGAACTGGCCATCACGGACTCGGAGCACTCTGACGCCGAGGTCTCCTGTACGGACAACGGCACCTTCAACCTCTCGAGGGGCCAGACACCCCTGACAGAGGGCTCTGAGGGTGAGGCGGCGGGGCTGAGTCGGCCGGGGGACCGGGGGTGCGGGGGTGCTGGGGTGAAGCTTGGTCCCTGAGCAGCCTCAGCCTCAGGGACGCAGTGGGGGTGGGGGCACGGTCCCAGCTGCTTGTGATGCAGTGGGAAGAAACAGTCCCGGGCTTTGCAGGAAGAGACAGGTGATGTGAGTTGGCTTTTGGAGGTGCCATGGCTCAGATGCCCGTGTCCTCCCAGACCTAGATGGGCACAGCGACCCGGAGGAGTCCTTCGCCAGGGACCTCCCAGACTTCCCTTCCATTAATGTGGACCCTGCTGGCCTGGACGACGAGGATGACACCAGCATCGGGGTGCCCAGCCTGATGTTACGGCCCCCGTTGGGGGCAGGGGCCTCCCAGGTGCCCCCTGCCAGCCGGGATGAGTCTTTGCTGCCCGAGCTCCTGCTCAGCGCCTTGCCTGCAGGGTCCAACCTCACCAGCAACCTTGCCAGCCTGGTCTCCCAGGGTGTGATCCAAATGGCTTTGTCGGGGGCCTCCCGGTCAGGCCCTCCTGGCCCCTCATCCCGGAGAGCAGCCCGAGGCTTCCTGCGGGCCCCCAGCTCTGACCTGGACACGGACGCTGAGGGAGACGACTTTGAACTCCTGGACCAGTCGGAGCTGAATCAGCTGGACCCTGCTGGCTCCAGGAGCCACTGAGGAGGCAGACTTCTTCCTTGGGTCACTGTGCTTGGGGTTTTTCTCCGACCCTGCTGCCGCAGGTGGGGCAAGGGAAGAGCCCAGGTCCCATCCCTGAATTACACTTTCCTGCGGGGCGCCTGGCTGACACACAGAGGCCTGGCCCTGCTCTCCGGGACCTGATCCTGTTCTTCACCGTGAGGGGTGTGTGCTCCGAAGTCAGGACAGTCCTTGGGGAACTGGTCAGGGTGGAGGTGCTGCTGTCTGCTTTGTGGCCTGGGTGCTCGGGGCCCACCCTCAGGAGCCCCCAGGCCAGGCAGACAAGCAGGAGTTGTCCTGTCTTTTGTGAGACCATGGCGTGGCTTTTCCAGAGCAGGCTTGTCCCTTGGTTCTGCAGAGCAGGCCTGCGCCCTTCTCACCTGTCCTTGGGGCCCCAGGGCAGATCCCAGGGTCCTGAAAGTCCTGCTAGCGAGGTTCAGGTGAGGTGAAGACAGGCATCTTCCATATCGCCTCAGCCGCAGGGCTCAGGTGGGTGGGAGTGAGGCCTCTCTGGTGCTGCTGACCCTGGCTCCTCCCACCCCTGGGCTGCACAGTGAGCCAAGCAATACCGTGTCTATCCCTGTGTCCCTGTCCCTTCCCAGCACCTGCTGGGGAGGCGAGAGCTTCAGGGGGATGGCACAGTAGCACTTTACAGGCGGCTCTGACAGGCATCCCAGGGCCACAGCTGCTCACACCCTGGCCAGCTCCCCACTGCACAGGCCGCCGGCAGGACTGCCAGTCAGGAGAGAGGCCTTGGAGGGCTCTGGCCTTTGGGCTCTGCTCAGATCACGTGTGATGAAACCCCTGATGATCACTGGGTTCAAGCCTGGGCCAGCCTTTCGCCTTTGCCCCAGCCTGCAGAGCTCAAGCCAAACTTCCTTTCCTCTTGTCCCAACCCTTGCTGATCCTCAGGGACCACTTCCCCGCAAGGGACGTTGGATGGAGCCCCATTCTGCGCCGCGGGTGTCGTGTGCTGACCTGTCTGCTTTTGGCGGACAGATGGGGGCTCCCGGGGGAAAGAGCTGGTGGTGTTCGTGGTCATCACTGGGAAGGTTCCCTCTAAGTCTCCAACAGACTTGGAGCAGCCCTGGGGCACGAGGTGTCTTACAGCTGGGCTGCGATGTGGAGGAGAGAGGTCTGGGAGCAAAGAGTGGGGTTTGCGTTTGCATGAGTGTAGCTTCCGGCCACGGCGGGAGGGAAGCGGGGCAACACCTCGATGGTCTTACTGTCCTTGGAGAGCCCGCCGAGCCCGTCCTCCACTGTGAATCGGGTGGGTGGGGTTGGTGCTGGGGAATAAATCTCCGAGAAGAATCTTTTAAGCGATGCTCAGCGTCCGTCCTTGCCAGGCGCTTTCTGCTTGCCCGAGTTCTGATTGGTCCGAGTGCTGGGGTCGCACCTGGCTTTCTCTGGTGATGGCGAACAGTCGCCGCCCACGTAGGAAGGGGGCTGTCCGTCTTGGATGGCAGCCAGGTGCAGTTTCCGTTTCTATTCTTAGTATTGGCCCCTCAGCACGCAGCGACCCGTGAGGTTTTAGAAGAGACTTTAGAAAGCACCGTGCTCTCCAGGGATGGTGGCGCGCGAGTGTAATCCCACTACTCGGGAGGCTGAGGCGGGACTGCGAGTTCGAGGCCAGCCTGGGCTACACAGCTAATATACGTGAAATCTCCGTTGCCGGGGGAGCGCACCATGCCCTTACACTGGATTCTCTGGGCCGCAAGGACAGCTGCTCTTCGGCTTTCAGCTGACCTCAGAAACTCAGAAATACTTATTTCAGTCTGTGCCCTGGCCACTGTGGTCAGGCGTGGAAAGCACCTGGCTTCCACTCCTTCCAGTCTCAGCGGCTCTACGCGCCCCTCCCCGCCCCACCTCGCCAGGTCGGAAACCACTGCGGTGCCGAGCGCCCCCTGCGCGCCCGGCTCGGTGGCAGCAGGTGGCAGCCTGCGCGTCTCCCGGGTCGGGCTCGACGCGAGCACGGCCGCGGGGCCAGGCAGCCTTGCAGGCAAGTGGCCCGGCGGCCGGGAGCCGCCCCCAGGCTCCACTGAGGGTGACGACCGCTGGGCGAGGCTGGCTGGGTCTCTACGCTGCAAGGCTTTGCTCGCGGCAACCTTCGCCCAGGGCTCCTCCCGCCGGAGGCGCAAAGGGGGCTGCACGGAACTACGGCGTCCGGCAGGGGCCGCAGAGCTTCAGGGTCGACGTCCCCGCCAGCCAATCATCGGGAAGGCCTGCCCTCTAACCAGTTACCGGAAGCCTTACCCTCCAGCCAATCCCCGCTTGGGGCCCTCCCTCCACTGCCGGAAGGAGCCGTCGTCCCGGGCAACCACGACGTCCGGTTTTCAGTTTGGCGGCGGGAAACGGCCATGAGTAAAGGCCGAGCGGAAGCTGCGGCGGGGGGTAACGGGGGGAGGGGCCGCGGGGGAGGCGGGGACCCGGGGGTGCGGAGGGAGGCCAGCCGAGCGACCCCGTCTCTCCGCAGCCCCCGGAATCCTCCTGCGGTACCTGCAGGAACAGAACAGGCCCTACAGCGCCCAGGACGTGTTCGGGAACCTGCAGAGGGAACACGGGCTGGGCAAGGCGGTGAGCACCGGGCCTGCGCGCCCCGCGGCCCCAGCCCTCGCGAGCCGTCGCGGGTGCAGCCTCTGACCGCCTCGCCCTCCCCTGGCAGGCGGTGGTGAAGGCGCTGGAGCAGCTGGCCCAGCAGGGCAAGATCCGAGAGAAGACCTACGGCAAGCAGAAGGTCTATTTCGCCGACCAGGTGAGGACCGCGCGACCGCCGCGCGTGCGGAGCCCCGACCGTGGGCAGAGCTGGGGCGCCCGGGAAGGAGCGCGTCCTGAGCTGCGTCCTCCGGTTTCCCACCAGCCGGGCCAGCCCCGCTTCCGCCAGAGGGCGCCTGCGCCAGCCCGACGCCGGAGCCTCAGCCCCCGCGCTGGCCCCGCCGCTCCTCTCCCTAGCGGGGGTCGCTTAGGACTGACCTCGTGTGTCTACTCAGTCTTGCTGAGCTTGTTTCTCTTTCTTTTTTTGTGTGTTCTTTTGTTTTTAGTACTGGGACTCCAACTCTTAGGACCTTGTGCTTGCCAGGCAGGCGCTGTGCCACTGCGCTTTATTCCCGATCTGTTTTTCTTTCTTTTCAGGCAGGGTCTTGCTGTGTAGTTCATGCTGGCCGTGAACTCATTATGTAGCCCCATAATGCAGGCCTGGAACTCGCAGTGATCCTCTTGCCTCAGCCTCCCGAGTGTTGGGATTACAGGAGTGCGCCACCACGCCCAGCTCGTCCTTTACTCTACTTGTGTCCCTCAGTAATCTAGTGCTTTCAAGGGCAAACTGCATTTCTCATCTTCGCTTACTCGGCCCCCCACACTGTTCACACCCAGAGCCCCTCGGAGGCCCCCTTCCTGCGACAGGCTTTGTTACGCTGCTCCCACGGGGCTAGCACACTGTCAGGGGCCTCTCCACATTGCTGGCCCCAGAGGCCATGTGGGCCTGGCAGGAAGACTCACCCGCAGCACCGCCCCAAAGCCTCTGCAGACCACACAGAAGGCTGGGAAATCACCTACCCTACAGGCTGGGCTCTTGGGCCCTGCTCTGAACCCCCGAGTGCTCAAGTACAGCCTGGACACCCATGCCACACTCTGTCCCTTCGCCCACCATGATGCCCGCTGCCAGGTGCTCACCACCCCGAGGGTCCTGCCTGGGAGACCCCCACCCACGCTGAGCCTGTCACCGCCGCCTGTCACTCTTCCTGCTGCTCAAACCTGAGGTCTGGGCTTCCCCGCCCCGGCTGAGAGTTGCTGTGCTCCTACAGGGAAGCTGGGTGTTGCTATCAGCAAGTGGTGGGCTGTTGCCATCCCGCTCAGCATCCTGCCAACCTGCAAGCTCAGAGGGCAGGCGCCGGGTTCCTGCTTGTGTGCCTGTGGGCGTGTGCGCAAGTGTGGAGCTGGGGCTGGAGCTCAGGGCCTGTGCATGCCAGGCAAGCGCTCTGCTACAGAGCCATGCCCCGGCCTTTGGTTTTGTTTTGAGATGGTCTCAAAAGTTGCCCAGGGTGGGCTCACGCTTTAGTCCTCCTGCCTCAGCCTCCAAAACAGCTGGGATGACAGACGTGTGCCGCTGTACCTGGCTCTTTTCCCTTCCCTTTGGAAGCAGAGAACAGCCTCTCAGAGATGCCCTTTGGTTGGTATCCCTGCCTCCCAGCTGTGCCCAGCCCTGTGCCACTCGTCACCCCCTCAGCTTTTCCTGTCCCCGACAGGACCAGTTTGACACTGTGAGTGATGCTGATCTCCAGAGCCTGGACACCAAGATCGTGGCCCTCACAGCGAAGGTGCAGGGCCTGCAGCAGAGCTGCCGCCACATGGAGGCTGGTAGGATGGTATCTGAGGCGCCCATGGGCCAGGTTCCTTGGGGTCAAGAGTTGCTCAGGCACTGGCTTCCCACCTGCTGGTGTCACTGCAGCAGCCTCTTGGGGGCTGCCTGAGACTTTATCAAAGAACTGCGTGGTGTGGTGGTGTGGGCCTGTTGTCCCTACATTTTGGGAGGCTGAGGCAGGAGGATCACAAGTGCAAGTAGGAGCCCCGCCTGGGCAACTTAGTGAGACCCTGTTCCAAGACAAAAAAATAAAAATGAGCTGGGGCTGCGTGTGAAGGCTCTGGTTCATTCCCAAGTGGTACCAGAAAGAAGAAATGTGTAGCAGCAGGCCAGCTGCACACGTCCTCCCGGCTGCGGTCGTGGCACTGTCCCCAAGGGATGCCAGGTCCCCTGGGCCTTACCACCACTCATAAATGGAGGCTTGGAAAAAAATTGACTTCATCCTCCTTGCCCAGACCCGAGCAGAACGTGCTCTCCTTCCCTCTGCGGGCCGAGGTGACCCGGGGTGACCCAGGGTGACCCGGCTGCTGTTTCAGAGCTGAAGGAGCTCACGAGTGCCCTGACCACCCCAGAGATGCAGCGTGAGATTGAGCAGCTGAAGGCTGAGTGCGCTGGCTTCGCGGAGAGGCTGCGGGGCATCAAGGGCGCCCCCAAGCGTGTGACCCCTGAGGAGAAGGAGCAGGTGGGCTGGGGCCGGGGCCGGGGCCGGGGCCGGGCCGGGGCCGGGGCTGGGGCTGGGACCTCCAAGCAGAGCCACGCTGCCCCTGCAGGTGCACAGAGAGCGGCAGCGGTTCTGCAGGGAGTGGCGGACGCGCAAGAGGATGGTGAGCGCGGGGACGCAGGGGCGTGTGTGTGTTGGGGAGCGGGGTCCCCGCTCAGCCAGGTGAAGTGTGGCTCTGTTCCCTGCCAGGCGACTGAGCTGTGCGAGGCGATCCTCGAAGGCTACCCCAAGAGCAAGAAACAGTTCTTCGTAAGTGGCCCCCTCTCCCACAATCCCCTGGGTGCCCAATGGGCACCGCACCTTCACTGCCACCTGCCCACAGGAGGAAGTCGGCATCGAGACAGACGAGGATCATAACGTGGCGCCCCCGGACCCCTGAGGGCCTCCCTGGGAACCAGTGGCTGCCCCAGCTCTTCCCAGTTGTCCGCTGCTCCGGCTTGGAGCTGAGTGGCACGGGGCGGGGGCGGGCGGGCTGGGCGGGATGGGGACCGCAGGGCCGACTTAAGTCCCACTGTGATGGTTTGTGAGAGCGTCACTGGCAGGCTTGGAGCAAGGCTAAAGGAACGCATGTGATGTTTATTTCACTTTCATACAAAAATACTGACTTTCTTGCAGGCAGTCAGATTTCAGGGGGCGCTGGGGCCCTCGGCGGTGAGGTTGGTGTCCCCAGCACCCACCCAGGGCTTCCGCCCCGCGCCCAGGGCAGACAGGTGGCCCTGGAGGTGTGGAGTCCCTAGCACACTGGAAGAGAAGGGAAGGCTGAGGGGTAGTCTGGAGGCCGGTTAATTTTCCAAAGTTGTAACTAGCAAAATTGTGTTGTTGGTGTTTAAAAATATAAGATTTCCAATATGCAGCGCTGTGTCCACCTGTCTTGGGGCAGCAGGGTGGGGGTAGAGAGGGCAGACCAGGCAGGGAGGCTGCGCCTGTACCCACTCCACAGCGGGGCCCCGGCCCGGCCGGCTCCCTTCCTGGTGAGCTCCCCCAGCCACTCCCAAGTGCCCACACCCAGCCCCAGCCCCAGCCCACCAGCACCAAAGCAGGCCGGGTCCTGGCTGGAACCTGAGGCTTGGTGAGCCAGGGCTCCCTACGGGGAGGGCACAGGGGCCTGGCTGCATGGTTGAAAAATAAATTAATCAGAAGTGTTCATGAAACACACGCCCCGTGCAGGTTGCCAGGCCGCGGGCCACCAAGCGCCAGGGAGCCCTTCTGGCTGGCGAGGCTGTGGGCAGAAGGCAGCGAAGCTCTGCAGCGCCCACACCATCAGTACAGCTGGTTCTTCAGCTGGTGCAGGACGCCCAGCACGATGTCGCGCAGCGTCTGGAGACAGAGGGAGACGTGCTCAGGCAGGAGGCCAGGCAGCTGGCTAGGCACGGCCCTGCCCTGGGCGGCCCTAGGAGGGGCCAACAGCTTAGGTGAAAATAAAGCAAACACAATAAAGCACTAGTAGTAGAATTGAGGCAGTGGCTATAGTTGCTCACCTTCAAATTCTCAGTGACACTATGTTTAACTTAAAAGTGGCCAGGGGGCCAGGGATATAGCTCAGTGGCCCAGCGCCTGTTTGGCAAGCACAAGGTCATGAGTTTGATTCCTGGTACTGAAAAAAAAAGCGGCTGGGGGGCTAGGGGTTTAGCTCAGCAGCACAGCGCCTGCTTGACAGTACAAGGTCTGAGTTCAACTCCTGGTACCGGAAGAACCACCCCTGCAAAAAAAAGTGGCTGGGTGTGTGTGGTGGTATGCACCTGTGATCCCTGCACTGGGGAGGCTAAAGCAGGAGGATCGCTGTGAGTCAGGTCAATCTGAACACAGCCAGGCGACCTCAAAAAAAAATAAACAAAAATGTTGAAAAGTTGGGCACGGTAGTGCACACCTATAATCCTAGCACTCCTGGGAGGCTGAGACAGGAAGGTCATAAATTCAAGCCCAGCTTAGACAGTTTAGTGAAGTCACATCTGAAAAGGACTGAGGCTGCAGATCGGTGCAGCAGGCTTGGGTTCTACCCCTAGTACTACAAAAGCAAACCAAGACCCAAGAAACAGGAATTTCAAGTTCAAGCCTGAGAAAAGGCAGCTAGGTCTCAAAAGCAGAAGACCAAACACCAAAGCAGCAGCAGCAGCAGCTGGTGCAAAGCTCCGGGGACAGCTACTCTAGCAGCTGGGCGACCCCACGAGCCGCACACTCCAAGCTGCTGGCACCCAGTGCTTCCACACCAGGCAGCCACCAAGCAGGAGCAGACCGGTGCCCCCCACGGGCTGGCCGCACCTGGGGCTTGCAGTGCTCCTCGATCCAGCTGAAGACGCAGGCCGACAGCTCCTGGAAGCTGGCCACCGAGATGGAGGCGTTGAAGGACTGGAACAGGGAGTCCATGATGCCCTGGAACACGTTGAACTTGACCTGGTCGGAGACCTGGTCCTTGCCCTCGTGCGGGTTGTCACGGTGCGCCTTGACGATCTGCTCATAATTCCTGAAAGCAAGGTGAGGCTCAGTCGCCAGGGCATGCCAGGGCTCCCCATGCTGCCCCCAGAGCCGGAGGACACAGGCGACAGCTTGCTGGCACTTCCTGAGCACTGCTGTGGAGCCTGAGTGTCACCTGGGCCTTATCTGATCTGATCTTTGAACGGGGAAGCTGTGCGCCGCAGTGGCTGTCCCCTGGGTCACCCTCTTACACTTTCATGATCTTCAGGGCTGTGACATCCTTACGGAGCGTGGACACCTCCTCCTCCTGCTTCTTCTTCTCCTTGTGCAGAAACTGGATGTAGTCGATGGCTGGGGCGGGCACAGAGGTGTCAACCAAGAAGCCAGTGGCAGAGCTGCCCCCCCTCCAGGGCCTGGCCCTGCCCCCCTGCCATACTCTTCTGCAGGACGATGGCCTTGCTGAGCTTCTGGGAGCCGATGGAGAAGTCCTGCTGCTGACAGGTGGGGACGATAGTCTGAAGGTCATCGTATCCTCTCTGCAGACAGAGGGGCCCTCAGGTGGGGGACCAAGGAAGGAGCTGCGTGCACCCAGGGACAGAGAACAGCCGTCCCCCAGGGCAAAGGGACTCCAACCGGGCCAGGGCCTCCCTGTCACCTTGATGGCATCTCTGCGCTTCTGCTCGGCCTGGGTGTGTGCTCGACGACGTCGATCCTTGTAGGACTCCTTGTAGGACTCCTGCTGGTAATCGCTGTCTTCGTCATCTATTCGCAGAGTGGGCGTGGGGGAGGTCACAGTGGGGCCCAGAAGGGCTCGCTCCAGAGCTCCCCTGTCCCTGCGCAGAGGAGCCCGGCACAGGAGGAAAGGGGTAGAACCTGACACCCGAGGGAGGTGGAGCTGTGTCTGGCCTCGGGCTCTGACACCGCAAGTGGACAAGAAGTTCCTTGCTGGGAAGGACATTAAAGCGCGAGCCCCTCGTTCAAGCCTGCAGCTGGGCAAGCCTACCTGTGTTGGGGACAGAAGAGGCGCTGGTGGAACCGATGCTATTAGCCCTGGACACCACGCTCCCCTTGCGGGCGCTTTCTACAAAAAGCCCTGGAAGAGAGGCGCGATCGCTAAGGGGACGGCGGGGATCCTGCGCACCCTGGCACTCCGGGCGACAGCTTCCCCCCACTTCCTCCACAGTGCGCTCCAGTGCCCTTGTCCCCAGCGTCCACTCTGCTTCCTGGCCTGCAGTCAAGCCCTGTCGCGCACGAAGGGGCACCCGCGTGGAGGGAGGGACCAGGTGCTTCCGTTCTGGGCGATCGGGGGGACCCGGCGCCGCCCTGTCGCGCGGCGGGCACTCACCGGGGTCCAGGCTGGTGTCGCTGTAGGCGCACTCCACCTGCGCACGGGCGAGGGGGCGCCGTCAGGCCGCGCACCCCCGGCGCCCGGAGCCCGGCCCGCGGGTCGTGAGCCCCGCCCCGTTCCCGCCCACACCTGGGCGCGCGCGGGGTGGGCAGCGGACTTCTCTGCAGCCCCACGACCCGGACGGCAAGGGGAACGCGGGGGACTGGGAGGGAGCCGCTCGTCGTAGGAACCCCGCGAGCACGAGCCCGCCCCGCCCTCCCCTGGCGGAAGTGCGCGCCCCCGGGGGCTTGCCTTGACCCAAGGGTCCTCCGGAGACGCGCCCGGCTCCGTCATCGCGGACCGACCCCACCGGACCGGAAGTCAGGGCGCGCGGGACCCACAGCCGGGAAGAGGCGAGGCGCCCACCTGACCCGAGCCGGCCAATCCGCGAGCCCGGGCTGGGGCGAGCAACGAGCATGCGCGCCTTGGGGGGCGGGGCCGGACGGCTCGGAGGGGAGGTCCTACCCTAGGTCAGGGCTGCGGCGGGTGCAAGGCCCTGGCTCCATCCCCAGACGAGAAACGGCCCGCGTAAACACTGCGGCGGAAGCAGGGAGGCCCGGGACGACTTCCGGCAGCCTCCCAACCACTGCCCCCGACTGGGGTGCGGCACCCCGGGAGTCCCGAGCCGGGCGGAAGCAGACACCGAAGGCGGCACCAGTGCACATCTACCTTTAATTGCGTACCGCGCCCCAGGGCCTCCCTGACCCGCCCCGCGGGCCGCACACGCAGGGCCCCTGGAGCGCAGACGTGCGCCCCGCCCGCGGCCTCACGCTGGCCCCCAGCGCGGAGGGCGCCGCCCCTGCACCCCAGGCGCTGTGTCCCGCACAGCGCGACCTGAGAGCCAGCCCGGGGCGCGCCCTCCTCCGCACGGGCTCCCGTCCACGCAGGGGCCACCGCGGGCCCCGAAGTCGCACGGTCAGTCCCGGGCACGAAGGGTCTCGGGGAGGCGCTTCTGCAGGAGATCCCAGGCTCGTTCCACCTTCAGGCGGCCCGATGTGGGAGGGAGGAAGCACAGGGTCAGGGCGCGGCCCGCCCCGCCGCCCCGCACGGCCGCAGCCCCTCCTCGGGACCGACCTGCTGCTGGGTGACATGTGGCGCCCACAGGGTGCTCAGCACCACGTGGCTCTGGTCCACCAGCTGCTGCCCGCTCATCTGGCTCTGCAGCCGGCTGTAGGCGGCAGCTTCACTCAGCCCGTCCCTCTCCACGATGCGCCGCACAGCCTGGGCACAGACAGGCGGGGGTCAGAGGGCCCCGGCTCCACCTCAGGATCTGAGCGTGTCCTTCCCAGGGGCAGCGTGCGCGCACGAACCTCGGTCTCGGGGATGACCACAGTCCACACCTCGTGCACCATGTCCTGCCAGCCGGCTTGCAGCAGCATGGCGGCGTCGATGACGCACACCGTCTTCCCTGCAGGGGCACCCGGTCAGGCCAGCAGCCTCCCGCATCCCAGCCCCAGGGAAGGCGGCCCCACCCGCCGCTCACCCTGCGCTACAGCCTGGTCCATCTCCTCTCGTGCCAGCGTGGCCATCACTGGCCACATGATGTCTGTGAGGACCTTCAGCTGCTTCTGAGGGACGGAGGGAGCGGGCAGAGGTTACTTCCCTGAGCACCAGGGCCAGCCCCGGAGGCAGGCGAGGGCGAGGGCGAGGGCGAGGCTGAGGGGTCGGCGGAGCGGAGCAGCGCAGCGCACTCACCTTGTTCCCGAACACCCGGCTGCCCAGGACCTTCCTGTTGATGAGGCCGTCCTTATGGAGAATGTCTGGCCGACACGGGAGGGGGACTGAGCCAAGGCACAGCTATCTTCTGGCCTCAGACCACCCGCAGGCTTCCCGGTCCTAACCTGTTCCGAAGGCCTCCACCACTGGCTGGTAGGCGGGGCCGCCCGGCGCATAGGCCCGATGGCCCAGCTGGTCACCGTCGATGACAAACGCCCCCAGGCTTCTCAGCCTCCCGGCGATAGAGCTCTTCCCGGAGCCGCTGATGCCCGTCAGCCCGAGCACATAGAGGCCGGCCGGGAGCTCTGGCCTCTTCTGCGGGTAGAAGATGGGGACCTTGGCTCACCCTGGGGGCCGAAGCCCTCGCTCGCTCCTTCCCAGCACGCCAGGCCTGAGTAGGAGGCTTACATTCGGGGGCCGCAGCAGGGTACCCAGCATTCGCTGGCGCAAGCTTGAGGAGCTGACTTTGTCTTCTTCATTTTCCTGGTGACTTGGGTCCTTCAGCAGCTCAATCTGGTACAAGGCCAGCTCCTCCAAGCCCTGCGGGAAAGGAGGAAGGGTGGGACGAGGGGAGGATAAACCCAGACCCCCAGCCTGCCCCGGGCTCCAGCCCTCCTGGTCTCTTCCCCCCGCCCTGCGCCCGCGATGCCTCCTCGCCGCCCGCTCCCCGCCCATCTCCCACAGGGGTTACATGCTCCAGGCGGAGGCGGTTGACGGCCATCCCCCCACGGTAGGTCTCCTCGCTGACCACCAGGAACTGCAGCAAGGGGTCAGAGCCCGCAGGCCCATAGGGGTCCAGCAGGGGGACGATATCAAAAGTCAAGGAGGGCTTGACGTCCACCAGGAACTCACTCAGGTGTTCCACACGGTCTGCATACGGTTGGAGCAGCTCAGGGAGCACCTTGCCTGGCGGAGGAGCGCAGAAGCACAGTGAGGTCTTTTTACGGGGACTCAGTATCCTGTGCACAGGTGTCCCCGCAGAGAGAATGACACACGACACTGAGCAGCGCCTGCTGGGCCAGTGCAGGTGGTCAGAGGAGCCACCCACAGAGGTAGCCACGCACAGGCTGCTTGGGGACCCCGGCCAAAGGCAAAAGAGAAATGACAGGAAGGTTTGGGTGGCGACAGAGGAAATGGACAAGCACCGTGTTCCGAGCACAAGCCACCATGCAGTCACACCAGAGACCTGCCAGGGCCAGTGTGTGCCGCAGCGTCGAGTCCCCCCACTGAGGCACTGCTCCTTTGACTCTCACGTTCGTGGACCCAGCCTCTCAAGAGCCGGTGACCCGCGTGAGGTCCAAGTCCAGACTCCCGGGGCGCGCGGGGCGGCTCTGCCTGGCGCCAGCCAAGGGTCAAACACGGGGACAGCTGGCAACGGGGGCGGCGGGCGGCCGTCCTCCACCCCGCGAGAACATGGGGCGGCCCCTGTCACTCACTCTTCAGCAGGTCCTTGTCCGCCACTCCCACCACAAGCTGCTCCTGGGCCAGCACGCAGGCGACGCTGAGCAGCACCTTGTGCGCGCTGTGCAGTCGGTCGAAGGTGCCGCCCACGGCCCCGCGGCGGTAGCCCCGCACGGGCTGCTTCGGGGACCGGGGCGCGGGGGACGCGGGCCTGATGGTGCAGGGCGGGGGGACGCCCAGGGGCTCCACGGGCAGCTCTCCGGTCCCGCGGTCGGGGCACAGCAGGACGGACGACAGCTGCGGGCAACAGCTGTAGCGGCTGGTGGCGTAGCGCTCCAGCTGCTGCTTCACCGGGTTGTACTGGTCGCCGTCGCGGGTCTGGAAGTCGGTGAGCACCACCTCCGGCGGGTGCGCCAGGTTCTGCGCCGAGGCGGCGGGCGCGGGCGGCGGGGCGCCCTTGGCC
>NW_004955451.1:16450633-16457222 GCF_000276665.1 Chinchilla lanigera | reverse complement strand
CGGACGCGCGGACGCGGGCTCCCGACTCGCGTTGGGCCGCTGCTCACCGAGACCCCCCGAGCTGGGCTCCGCCGACCGCCCGCGGAGGCCGCCCGGCGGGACCCGGAAGCACGAACTTAGCGCCCACAGCTTCGCACTACGGAAAAGGAGAAGGGCCAGACTTTTTAATCGCAGTTCGCAGCGGAACTCTCGCGAGAAGCGTCTGGGGGTGGGGCGGAGCGCGGAAGCCCCGAGGTTGACAAAGGAAAGCTGGGTCCTAGCTCCGTCCGGACCAGACGGAGGAGGGCGGGCCCGGTGGTGGCTGTTTGTGGCTTCCTTTCCGGACAGGGGACGTTGGGTCCAGCCTGGGTATCCAGAGGCCCACGGGGTGCCGGGGGCGCGCTCCTCCCGAGCCCCCCCTCCTCCCCGAGCGCTCACGGCCCGAGGACCTGCGGCGGGGGCGTGTCAGATGGAACTGCGAGGCCGGAGCTGGGGTCTCGGGCCGGCGGGGAGGCGGGAAGCCCAGCTGCGCTCGGAAGACACCTCGGGCCGGACGTGGGGGCGCAGCCGGTGATCGCAGCTGCGCAGGAGGCTGAGGCGGGAGGAGCACGAGGTCGGGGTCTGGGCAGTGTAGCGAGACCCTGTCCCCAAATTTTAGATGAATATTTAAACGGGCCGGGGTGTAGCTCGTGTTAGTGTTTGCCTGGCATGTACGAGGCCCCGAGTTCGCCTCTACTAGGGCTAAACAGAAGAGAACAAGAAGACATTTCAGGTCACTGATGTTTTGCGATCACCTCGGCAGAGCAACGGGGCCTCAGGATCCCAGTAATGTGCTGTAGTTTGGTTTCCGGAGCTGAAAAAACGCCCACCTTCACAGCATTTGTTTGGTGCTGGGCCTGAGCCCAAGGCCTTGGGTCTGCGCGCCTGCACTGCCCCTGACCTACAGCCCCGGCCGCTCTTCCTTTCTCAGCGGTCTCCGTGAGTAGTGGGGCCACAGCCACTCACCATGCACCCTGGCTTCCCGCCTTTCTTGATCTTTTTCTTTTTTTTCTTTGAAATGTTTGTAGCCCAGGCTGGCCTCGAACTCGCAGTGATCCTCCTGCCTCAGCCTCCAGAGTGCTGGGATTGCCGGGGTGTGCCACCACGCCCAGCTTGGGTTTGTGTTGTGATGGGAACCGAACCCAGGCAGGAACTGCCCTGTTTTTCAATTTTGACAGTTTTGCTAACTTGCCCACATGCCTTGAACTAGCAATCCTGCTTCAGCCTCCTGAGTAGCTGGGATTACAGGTGCACCTCATGGAATTGGCTGTGATGTTCCTAAAGAGAACCTCCAACATATGTGAGCTCTCAGCCCAAAAACCTGCCTCTGGAGCCGAGACTAAAGACTAAAGGGTCAGGTTTCTTGCAGGAAACATCGTAAATTGGAATTTAAAGAGAGGCTTGAGCCAGGCTGGAGGCTGAGTCAAGAGGATCAAGGTTCCAGCCTAGCCTGGGCAACTTCGTGTTTTAGTGAGACACTGTCTCAAAATGAAAGTTTTAAAAGGGCTGGGAAGGTAGCACAGTGCAGAGGCCCTGGATCGAGTCAGTAGAAGACAGAGATGCAGAAGTGGGGGTGGGGGGACATCGGAGAGACGGGAGAGAGGTGGCGAGAGAAAGCAAACTTGATTGGAAAATGAATCAGCGAAGGCTGCGGGGCAGCGTCCCAAACGCCGGCATGGTCTTGTTTGCAATGTAATGTAATCTGCGAGCTCGAGGTCAGCCTGGGCTACGCAGTGAATTCAGGGCCAGCCTGAGCTGCATTCCGAGACCTTGCCCCTCCCCCGCAAAAAAAAAAACAAAACAGAAAGGCTATCAAGAAAAATCCAAAATAAAGAAGAAAAACAAAATCCAGCAGAGTAAGGAACCACCCTACGGGGGCAGGGAGGCTGGTGGTCTAGGGCGACAGTGAAGACCTGAACAAGGGGATGGACTCAGGCAGGAAAAGGCGAACCGACTGAGCACAGCCCGTGCAAAGGTCCTGGAGCGAGGGGGTGCCTGCCGTGGGCAAAGATAAGGAGCTCCGTGGATGAGGGCGGAGAGGAGGCAGGGCTGGCTAGCAGAGGTCTGGGGCACCTTGCAAAACCTCGGGTCCTAACAACTGAGAACGCTGCAGGAGGAGTTTAGAGCAGAGATGTGATCAGACTTTTTTGCGGGGAGATGGAGGCCAGGCTGGCCTCAAATTCACAGCAGTCTTCCTGCCTCAGCCTCCCAAGAGCTGGGATTATAGGACTGCGCCACCATGCCTGGCAGACTTTCATTTCTTGAAATGCCGTGCTGGCTGCACTGTGTAAATTTTGCTGTTGGTGGGCAGGGTAGGGTCAGGGGCCAAGGGGTGAGGGGGGCGGTGGTGAGCCGGGTGCTCTGGAGCTGGAAGTAGGGCTGTGTCAATGGATTGGGTGAAAGAGTGGCAGGAGTCTTACTGCAACATTTTTTGGGTTTTCCTTTTTTTTTTTTTTTTTGTTTTAATCTTTTTGAGACAGGGTCTTGATACGCAGTTCAGGACAGCCTGGAGCTCACTTTGTAGCCCAGGCTGGCCTCGAACTTGAAATGATCCTCCTGCCTCAGCCTCCCGAGTGCTGGGATTATAGGCGTGTACTACTGCACCCGGTCTACTGCAAGTGTTAGGGTCGAGACACTCGCCGCGTGAAGGAAGACTCCAAGAGACGTTCTCTCATGCAAAAAGCAAGGGGATTTTATTTACCAAGCATGCATGGGGCTCACTGAGCTCGCAGGAACAGAGAGCCCCGAGCCAGGTCAGTTCTGGCTCTTTAACCCGAAAAACCACAAAGGAGGGGGCTTGCAAGCGTCATTACAGAAGCAGATGGCACTGGTTAATACACATAGTTTTTTATACTTATTGGGCCTCTATGATGTATAGTGTGCAGGAATGCAGAGTTTTTCTGCTTATGGGCAAGGGGAGGGGGAGATATCTGTGTCAACACCAGATGTTCTTTCTTCCAAGGACAGAAGATAATGCTCTGGCCCTTCTGGTGCTCCCTCCTTTCCGGGCAATCTCAAACCTGTTGAAACTGCTTATCTATGAGTCACAAGAAGCCTTATTTTTACATTTTTACACAAGGGTTTTGGAAAAGGAAGAAATCTCGAGAAATGGGGAGAACAAGGAAGAGCAGGTGCCCCCATTAGGAATTAGATGCTTGGTTTTGTTTGTGGAGCCCAGACTGGACTCTAACACTTGTATTCTCCTGCCTCAGCCTCCTGAGTGCCGGAATTACAGGTGTGCCCCCCCATATCCTGCTAGGAATTGGGAACTGGAAGGCATCTTTGGAAGGCATCACTGCTGAGAGGGAAGGAGCAGATACAGCCAGGCACAGTGGTGTCCACCTGTCATTCCAGCACTTGGGAGACTGAGGCAGGAGGATTGCTGTAAGTCCAAGGCCAGTCTGGGCTCCATAGCAAGACGTGGCCTCCGGAGGGAAATGCTACTTGAAGTCGTGCAGCAGCGTGAGAGTGTGTGGGGGAGAGAGGGTGCCCCTGGCGCCCACACCGTGACCTTGTGAGCACGCAACCCGCTCTCAGGTGCACCAGGACAGCTGGGGGCTGGGCAGGTTTCACATCTCAGAGTCTCAAGCCGCGCTGGCCTCGGCCCTTGCTGGAGGCAGTGGGGACAGCCGGGTGCAAGGGCCTGGGGCAGGGAGAGTGGCAGCGGCGAGGAGGCCCCACACTGCAAGGATGCGGGGTGGGGTCGGTGTCACCGTGCTGCCCTCACCACAGCCCCAGGCCCCCAAGGGCTCCTCTCTCTGCCCCCGAGTCCTGCTGCCCCCTCCTGCCCGACCCTGCCTCGCCTGCCCTCCTCTCACTCCCGCCAGGCCCCCCATGCTGTGCCCCTGCAGGCCAGGAAGGAGGACAGATCGTGGCAGTCCAGGTGGCTCTGGCCCTGGCCAAGCATCCTGGGAGAGCTGTGCTTTCTTAACTATGAGGTGTGGTCAAACACTATGGTGAGTGGTTACATTTTTTTGTTTGATGTTCACTTTCTTTTTTCTTTTCTTTATTTTGAGACAGGGTCTCACTGTGTATCCCAGACTGGCCTCAAACTTGTGGGGGATCCTCCTGCCTCAGCCTCCCAGAGGATTGGAATGACAGGTGTGCATCACCACACCTAGTGGTGAATGCTTATGTTTTAAAAGATGCATTACAGCCGGGCGTGGTGGTGCTCACCTGTAATCCCAGCACTTGGAGGCTGAGGCAGGAGGATCGTTTCGAGTTCGAGGCCAGCCTGGGCTACAAAGTGAGCTCCAGGCCAGCCTGAACTGCATAGCGAGACCCTGTCTCAAAAGACGAAATAAACAAATAAAAATAAAAAACGTTACAGTAGAAGACTCGGTGCCATAAATGCCCCTCAAACTCACCCCCTCACTTGGAGCGCATTAGTCCTAGCCTGCTCCCCGCTTTCTGCGGGTCTAGACTCCCCTTCGCTGTGCATCTTTAGTGCTGTCGCAGCGGCCTCAACGTCCTGAATGGGTTCAAGACATTTCCCTTCCACGGGCTCTCGGGAGAGCCCGAGTATGCAAGCCGCTTGCTTCTGCGAGTAAGCGGGACGAGGACACACTCCTGTTTTTACGAGGACTTTCCACTGGGTGGCGCTCGGCAGCAAGGCGCTCTGTATTTTTGATCGCACGTCATGAAGACACTCAGGAGATGAGTTTTGCAGAACTGCTTCAGAAAGGGCACGAGCGATGGGAAGATCGCGTACAAGGCAGGGGAGAGAATTCTGAGGGCGATTCGTGACAATGTGTCTCTTTCTCTATAGTACATTTTCTGTTTTTTGTTTGTTTGTTTTCTAGTACCGGGAATCGAACTCACGACCTTGCGCTTGCCAGGCAGGCGCTGTGCCGCTGAGCTAAATCCCCAGCCCCCGTGTTTTCTTTTAAGCATTCACCGTATATTTCGATCATACCGGCCTCCCTTCTTTCTATTCGGTAGTGGGGTTTGAATCCGGGGGCGCTGCACCCCTGCGCTACATTCCCATTCCTTTCATAAAGTTTTACTCTGAATCTCCCAGAGGAGCCCAGCCTGAGCTCAGACGTGGCGATCCTCCTGCCTCAGCCTCGAGAAGCTGGGAAGGCAGGCGTGTCCGCCGCGCACCGCACCCCGGTCCTCTACACCCCTGGTCTGCAGGGAGGGTCCCAGTAGCACACACCGACAGACAGTAACAGTAACTGCGGCTTTATTATCTCAGGCCTCGCGGCAGCCCGGCAGCCAGACCACACTGGAGATCCATCAGAGGCGCGCGCAGCCTTCCCCGGGGGCGGCGCCCGGCTCCGCGGCCCCGGGGTCGGCGGCGAACACCGCGCGGTGCATGGCGGCCACGTAGCTGCGGCCGCTCGGGTCCTCCACGCGCAGGCGCGCGAGAGGCAGGAAGCGCTCTGTGCAGAAGTAGCGCAGGGCGGGCTGCGGGGCGCGCAGGGCGGCCAGGAAGACCTGGGGGCGGGGCCTGTGAGTCAGACCCCGCCCACAGCAAGGCCCGCCCCCGCCCGGAGCCCCGCCCACCTCCGCCACCTCCTCCGGGTCCTGCGCCTCGCGCGCCACCTGCTCGCAGTGGCGCTGGTACAGCGAGAAGAGCTGGCGCGTGCGGGCGTCCGTGCGGTCCAGCGCCCCGCCCAGGCCGCCCTCCAGCTTCTCGTAGAAGGCGGTGTGCACCGGGCCGCACTCGATGAGGCTTACGCTGCAGCGACAGGGGATGGCGCTGGGGAAGGCTTCAGGCGGGCGGCGGGACCCGTGAGACCCGTGGGACTGGGAGCCGCCCCGCTGCGCCCCCCGAGTCCCTTCCGCCAGACAAGAGAGGTGCCCGGGCTGGGCGTGGTGGCGCACTCCTGTAAGCCCAGCACTCGGGAGGCTGAGGCAGGAGGATCGCTTCGAGTTCGAGGCCAGCCTGGGCCACATAAGTGAGTCCAAGGCCAGTCTGAACTGCATAGTGAGATCCTGTCTCAAAAAGACAGAAATAATAAAAAAAGAAGAGGTGCCAGGGCCCCAGGTCGGGCCCCCGGGGTCGGACAGGGGGGGTGACTCACTGGACCCCGAAGGGCAGCAGCAAGACCGCCAGGCTCTCGCACAAACCCTCGAGCGCGAACTTGCTGGCACAGTAGATGGCGTTGAAAGGCAACCCTGGTGGGCGATCCGGGTTGCTGAGGCCGAACCCGGCCCGCCCCGCCCCGCCCTCCCTGCCCAGCAGGCCCCCCCAGACGGCCTCCCGCAGCCCGCTCCTGTTGGGTGCGGCCAGTGCCCGCCATGCCCCGCGACGTACCCCCCACCCCTCTGCCTTCCCTCGGGTTGGGCGCGGCCGCGCAGGTCTCCGCCCCCGCCCCATCCAGCCCACCCCTCTCCACGCCGCCCCCCGCCCCGCGCACCCATCAGGCCGCCCACGCTCCCGGTCACCAGCACGCGGCCCGAGCCGCGCCGCTTCATGTCCGGCAGGAAGGCCTGGACCGTCCGCACGGTCCCGACCACGTTCACGTCCAGCACAGAGCCCACGGCGCCCAGCTCGTGCGCCTCCAGCGGCCCGAGCAGCCCGCGGCCCGCGTTGCACACTGGGGGACAGCAGACCCCTTGTCCG